>NC_142010.1:11456672-11762208 GCF_049901735.1 Notechis scutatus | reverse complement strand
AGAGAATAGATGAGCGGGGGGCAGTCAAAGGGGTATTTGCTGGATCTCCGAACTACTCAAAATTTCTGCTACCGGTTCTCCAGAACTGGTCAGAATCTGCTGAATACCCACCTCTGGCCTGGTGCAGAGTGACAATAGTGTCCAGTACCTCATCCTTTCCTGTCTCCTTCCTTCTTTTTCCTGACTGAGGGGCTGCTGCCTTTATGAGTAACACAGTGGCTACACTGGTTGACCCTTCCTTCTCCTCATCACTGCTGTGCAGTGGGAAGACACCTGAATCCCAGGATGTGAAGTGTGGTGTGGATGTAATGCCCTCTGTATCCAAGGTTGAATCCAAGGAATTTTGCTCTGCAGGACTTGGAGTGAGATCCTCGGGCTGTAATGATATGGTTTGTGCAAAGGGTTATCCAAGCAGACAGACACGCTGTCAGGATTCCGGCAGTTACCCCTAATTAAATTATGAGTCTCAAGCCAAACTTCCAAAACTTCAAAAGGATTTATTGGGAGTTAACATATCCAGCACTGCCTGGGTGTAGTCGACTCTGAGACACATAATTCATTATCACCCTTGACCCTGGTTTTCCCCCACCCCCTGGGTGTATCATAATTCATATTCTCCAATGAGTCACATCCATAACCCAGAGTCATCAATCATGTTTTCCAGTTAGAATTTTGCACGGCAGGAACTTCAGTCACCTAGTTACTATCTTTGAAAAACGATTTATGGAATGCACTTTTGATTTCCAAGCTGTCGCACTGCTCTTTCAACCCCCTTTCTCCCCCTCCCTTTCTGTTGGCAACTCTGAAAAGACAATAGAAATATTTTTATGAGTTGACACGCATATTTAACAGACATAACCCCTTTAAACATAATAGAATCCCTTGGTAAACATAATACAATGCCTTTGTGAGGCCACACTTCGAATACTGCATCCAGTTTTGGTCGCCACGGTTAAAAAAGATGTTGAGACTCTAGAAAAAGTGCAGAGAAGAGCAACAAAGATAATTAGGGGACTAGAGAGGCTAAAATATAAAGAACGGCTGCAGGAACTGGGTATATCTAGTCTAATGAAAAGAAGGATCAGGGGAGAAATGATAGCAGTGTTCCAATATCTCAGGGGCTGCCCCAAAGAAGAGGGAGTCAAGCTATTCTCCAAAGCATCTGAGGGCAGGACAAGAAGCAACGGATGGAAATTAACCAAGGAGAGAAGCAACCTAGATACAAGGAGAAATTTCCTAACAGAACAATTAATCCTACCTCCAGAAGTTGTGAATGCTCCAACGCTAGAAGTTTTAAGGAATACGTTGGACAATGATTTGTCTGAAATGGTATAGGTTTCCTGCCTGAGCAGGAGGTTGGGCTAGAAGACCTTCAAGATCCCTTCTAACTCAGGTATTCTGTTCTGTTCTATTCACACCAATGTAAACAGCATAAAAATGTAAATCAAGTTTATTTGGTCTCTTTTTTCCTCCAGAGGTCTTCCAATTTCCATCCACGATTGGGCTGTTTCCTCCTGCTTTTTGTAATATTTTATCAAGTACATCACAGAAATCTCATTTTGTCGGCAAGTCTAGAAGCTCCATTTTGTTGTTTGAAGGTGCCTTGCCTTCCTCCCGCCTCCCAACAGAAAGCCAACCAATCAGAATGCAGCACATGCATTCTCCACATAACACATAGTTAAGACTTGGGAAGGGTTGTGTGTTGGCCCACCTGCATCCATTTGCAACCTTCCGCTTACCCATCAATCCCTTCACCGCGTTGGTATGCCTTTGACAACTATGGGCAGTTGTGGAGAAGTCTAACTCTAGCTTGAGAAGGAACCAAGTAATAATGCAGCCAGGCTTTCAGGAGTTGTTTATTATTATTATTATTATTATTATTATTATTATTATTATTATTATTATTATTATTATTATTATTATTATTATTATTATTATTGTTTTTGTTTTTGTTTTTGTTTTTGTTTTTGTTGTTGTTTTGTTGTTGTTCCTCTATTATTATTGTTATTATTATTATTATTATTATTTAATCTTTAGTGAGATTCACAGCCTTCGGGGCTGGTTGGTAGCTCAAAAGCTCAAATCCTAATCAAGGACCTAGGAACTGTTAAGGTGGTATTATTATTATTATTATTATTATTATTATTATTATACACACAAAACGATGGTGTACACATCAAACTAGATAACTATGCTGGGTTTGGTTTTATCACAAAACACTAGTCGAACACTTCCCAAGCGTTCAGGACTTTGTGATGTATCATGATGTATATTTATATTTATATTTATATTTATATTTATATTATTTATATTTATATTTATATTTATATTTATATTTATTTTATTATTATTATTATTATTATTATTATTATTATTATTATTATTATTATTATTATTATTATTATTATTATCAGTGTTTCTGAACCTTGACAACTTTAAGCTGTGCAGACTTTAACTCCCAGAATACTGGGAGTTGAAGTCCACTTACCTTAAAGTTGCCCAAGTTGAGTTTACTGGTCAGGAGGGATTTTAATATACCAGTAATCATTGAGCCAAAAATATAGTCATTGGAAGGAAAAATCATTCAGAAGCAGATAAGAAAAGACTTTGGAAGCAACTAATCTCATTGTTAACATTTCTTTCCCTTCCTCTGTAGAGAGCAGACTGGGAACAGAGATCAAAATGGAGAATCGAGGAGAGGAACCGAAATCAACACGATGGAGAGATCAAAAGTTTAGTTCTGGGAATCTGCCAATAAAAGTAGAAATGGAAGAAGGAGGTTGCAAGTCAAGAGAGCAGCAGCTGAAGCCCGTCCATACTTCGCTTCAACAGGAATTTACTTCTGCTCTTATTGAAAAGGCCACCACGTGCAAGCAGAGTAATACGCCCTTATTCTCCCAACATGATAGAAGATACCACTATCAACTGGAACTGAATCCTGTATCTTCTGTGGAAAAATTGGAGCAATGTCCACAAAGGGTTGAGGACAGCTACCAGCATACTTCCATGAGGAGTCAAGAGGAGAAACACATCCGAAGTGAGCAAAGAGTTGAAATCTCTGATAAAGGAACAGGGGATAATTTGAACGATCTTGGGAAAACACGTAATAATTCTCCCGAATATGAGAAAACCTTGACTAACCCAAACTCACTAAACAGATTCCCGGTGTGTAATCCCGAAGAGGAATGGTACGAGTGTTCCCACTGTGGGAAGGGCTTCAATAAAGCCAAATACTGGAAACAGCACCAGAAAATTCACACCGGGGAGAAGCCATACAAATGTTCCCACTGTGGGAAATGCTTCAACCAGTCGGGCAACCTGAAGACCCATCAAAGGATTCACACCGGAGAGAGACCCTACAAATGTTCCCAGTGCGGGAAATGCTTCAGTCACACCAACTGTTTGAAGATGCACCAGAGGATTCATACTGGAGAGACCTACAAATGCACTCAGTGTGGGAAATGCTTCCGAGAGACGGGAATCCTGAAGAGGCATCTAAGGACTCACACTGGAGAAAGGCCATACACATGTTCCCAGTGTGGAAAATGTTTCAGCCTGGCGGGAATCCTGAAGAGACATCAAAGAACCCACACTGGTGAAAGACCCTACAAATGTTCTCAGTGTGGGAAGGGCTTCAACCGGTTGGGAACGTTGAAGAAACACCAACGAATTCACACAGGCGAGAAGCCGTTCAAATGTTCTCACTGTCAGAAATGCTTCAACGAGAGAGGAAATTTGAAGAGGCATCAGAGAATCCATGCCAGAGAGAACCTTAATATCATTCAAGAACTCATACTTGAAAATGACCATATCAATGTTATCAAAGTGGGGAAAGCTTCTATAGGGCAAGAAGTTTGAGGAAACATATGAAAGAGCGTGCTTGTGGGGCACCTAACTGATGTTCTCAAAAAGCAAATGTCTAGGAGAGGACTTGAAGAACCTCTAAAGATGTCCGCTTCCTTATATTTGTAAGGAAAACTCCTGGCCCTACTCATGATGGCTTGTTCCCTTACATTTCGGGGTGCTAGGTAGACGAACGAATGTTCGTAAAGTAGATTTCAGATAAATGCCAGGAAACTTCAAACCAAGGGGTGGGATTCAGCCGGTTCAGCCTGGTTAGCGTGAACCGGATGTTAAATTTACATCTGGTTCAACTAGCTGGCCCCACCCAACCCTCCCCTCCCCAGAAGTCTCTATGCGGCCCATTTTGGATGCAGGTAAAATATAGGATCCGCGGGAGGCTCTGGGAAGGCAAAAAAACAACAACAGGTTGAACCGGAAGTTCCGGAAGTCCAGAAACGGGCCTGTTTCCGGCTTCCGGAGACCCTCCGGAGCCTGGCAGAGGCTGTTTTCACCCTCTCATAGAGGCCCAAAGGAGGCTTCCGGACTCTGGGGAAGGCGAAAAACGGCCCGAAGTTCTGGTAAGCCAATGGCCATGCTCACCCAGCAACTGGGCAGATAATTGGTTGCTGGGATTTTGAATCCCACCCCTGCTCCAAACCATTCGTCATGAGTAAGAAAGCTTGCAAGGTTGAACTAATTACTGTATATACTCGAGTATAAGCCTAGTTTTTCAGCCCATTTTTGTGCTGAAAAATCCCCTCGGCTTATACTCGAGTCAGATTCCCTCTGAAAAAAATGGTGTGGAGTCGCGGCCTCCGGCGGCAGCGACTCCCAACAGCCCCAGCCGGGAAGGGAAAGGCAAAAGCGCTTTGCCTTTCCTTCCTGAGGTGGCGGGACTGGGGCCGCGCCGGCGGTAGTGACTCCTGACTCAGGGGGCCTCCGAGGGAGGGGAAGAGAATGACTCCTGCCTCCGCTGTCATCATCATCTTCTTCTTTTGGGTTAGTGAATCAATTAAACCTTTCATGATAGTGAGATCGTTTCCCAAATTAATTATTTTTATTTTTGAAATTTACCAGTAGCTGCTGCATTTCCCACCCTCGGCTTATACTGAGTCAATAAGTTTTCCCAGTTTTTGTGTAAAATTAGGTGCCTCGGCTTATATTCGGTCGACTTATACTCGAGTATATACGGTATGCCGGACAACCTTTCACTGAATGTATTCAAAAAAGGATCTGGAAAGATATTTCTTATGGGTGTTTTGATCAGGATTCCTGTGGATATGTGGGTTTAGATGAGATCATTTAAATTCTAAAAGCCTCTTCCTGACCCTTCGTTCCCCATGAAGTGTCTACAGAGATTCTCAATCATCCAGGCCATGGTTGTCCCAAAGGTGTTTTTTCCGAAAAGTCAACAGGACTTTTTCTTCTTTTGGTTTGATTTTTGAAAACATTTCACTTCTGATACAAGAAGCTTCTTCAGTTTTGAAAAAGCTTCTTAGATTAGTATCAAAATGTTTTTTTTTAAACCAATAAAATCCCGTTGCCTTTTGGAAAGCACCTTTGGCGACGTTCTGTATTAAAGTTCTCAGTGAGGTAAAATCTTCAACCTCATAGCAATTCTTGGAGGCATCACACAACTCTTATTTAAGAGAGAGGATACCGGTGTTCTTAGCCTGAGTATATCCTTTTGGCACAAGGTGCAAAAATGCAATAGCACTTAGACTTATATAGTGCTTTATAGTGCTTTACAGCCCTCTCAAAGTGGTTTTACACAGTCAGCATATTGCTCCCAACAATCTGGGTCCTCGTTTTACCCACCTCGGAAGGATGGAAAGGCAGAGTCAACCTTGAGCCTGGTGAGATTTGAACTGCCAAATTGCAGTCAGTCAGCGGAAGTAGCCTGCAGTACTGCACTCTAACCAATGCACCACCGTGGCTATGGTAGCTCACACATTAATAAAAGCAAGTTTAAGGGAGAATGCTAATTAGAGAATCCACATAGGAACATGGCACAACCCAGGATCTAGGATTTGGTAATGATGGAATGGAAAAGAATTTCCAGTGAAAAGCATACTCTGTCTCTGTGTGTGTGTGTATGTATGTGTGTGTGTGAGAGAGGGAGGGAGGGAGGCAGAGAGAGAGAGATAAGGCACCAAATTAAACTTATTGAAACAGAGACGGTGTCGGTGGGATTCAATTTCTTTAACTACTGGTTCTGTGGGTGTGGCTTGGTGGGCATGGCAGGGGAAGGTTACTGCAAAATCTCCATTTCCTCCCCACCCCACTAACCTGCTTTCCAGCTCCGTTCTCCTGTGTAGGGCAACCAAAGAAGACCCAGCCAATCAGCTGGGACTTGGGAGGCAGAGAATAGATGGGGGCGGGGCCAGTCAGAGGTGGTATTTGCCGGTTCTCCGAACTACTCAAAATTTCCGCTACAGGTTCTCCAGAACTGGTCATAACCGGCTGAATACTCACCTCTGGCTTCACTTCTCATGGAAGAAGCTTCTTCCATTCAGAGCTGATGAAGCTTCTTGGATGAGAAGCAAAATGTCTTCAAAGAAAAACCAGGAAGTTCCAGTTGCCTCTTGGAAAAAGAACCTTCGGGACTACCTGTAATTTTTTAAAACGATCTGTACAGCTGCAACAACCTCCAGCTGGGATCAATGCTGCTTGGTGACTGGGCAGGTAAACATCACAACGCTGTGACGAACGTAATTTCTGCTCGCTGGTTGCAGAGTTCAATTTTTCCATGCTTGCAAGATGCACAGGTGAATCAAGATAGGATATGCGGATGTAAGCACTTTGTGTTCTTGTTAGAACAGCGTTCCCCAAACTTGGCGGCTTTAAGACTTGTGGACTCCCAACTCCCAGAATACTCAGCCAGCTGGGAGTTGTGTTAGAACATGTTCTCTTTTGTGTATCCAATGTGTCGGACCATGTTCCCTGTACCGGTTGACTTTGGTGTCTAGAAATTGATCCTAATTAGAATTGCTGACAGAATCTTCCCTCTTGAAGTGTTCAAACATCTGTGCTCTTTTTGTAGAATTTGAATCCACAAACTCCTGTATTCCCTGACAGCCCTTACATCTCTAGTGCGGCCTTTTTTACCCTTGGCAACTTGAAGATATGTGGACTCTTTAACTCCCAGAATTCCAGCTGGGGAGCTGCAGTCCACATACCTTAAAAGTGGCCAAAGTCAAGAATACAGATGTTCTCCCTGGATTATCATAATACTTAAAATGTGCTGCAGCTTATAACAACTTATGCTGAGTACGAGGCCGCTGTGTAAACCTTTTTAGGTGTGTTCATAGTTTTGCAGCGTTAATTTAGCGCCAGAAAAATAAATACAGATGGCTGATGCTTCATTTAACATCTTTATAAACATAATAAATACCGTGTTTCTCATATAATAAGGCCGGGTCTTTTTTTTTTTTTTTTTTTTGGAGCCCCGAAAAAATGGCTAGGCTGTCTTTTCGGGGGGTGACTTAATTTCCCCCCCCTTGCATCTTCAGGCGGGCGGGCGGCGATGGCTTGGATGTTGACCTCGGCGTTGGTGGGGCACTTTGTATCGGGGTCAACACAGGCAGTATCCAGGTGTGCAACAAAAGTACTTCCTAACGGCAAGCCCCACCCCACCATTCCCCCATTTTGCATGTTTTAATATAGGCCTTAATTGGGGGAGGGGCTTAATTTCATTTCATACCTATAAAACATGCTGGGACTTCCTACTGGGGAGAAGCCATATTGTTGGAGAAACAGGTTAGATTTTACAAATTAGTTGTAGATTTCTCCAACATGGAGCAAACTCAGACAGAAACGTGCTGCAAGTAACTTCAGCGGCAACTCAGGAGCTCAAAAACAAACATCGGTTTGACTTTAGTTCAGCAGGCAAGCAAGTAAGTTAATTTCATCTTCAATAGACAGACTCAGAGCTCAACATAGCTTCAAAACTGCAGAGCTTACTATAGAGCCACGCCTAGGCTACTTCTAGTTTCAGTTTACAAACAGTTCTCCTTGGCTGACTTAATTGCTATGCTTATTCATTGGCTGACCTTGATAACCATGCTCTACTCCAGTACATGAATATACTCTGACAAGGTGTTCCTGATCTTTATTAAAGTAGTTGCAGCTGCTGTCCTCTTGGCCAGGTGTTTTGCGAGTGTATGGTTTGGAGGGATGAAATCAAATGGCAGAATTGCTATTCGGGGGAAGAGATTTATTTACAAGTCAATAAATGAATTGATTTACATTGAACTCATTTATTTTTATTTACATACATAAACAAAACAAAAACTTTTAAGTGGGAGTTTCTTCATAGGGAATATGCCTATGACCTTGCCTTTGTTAAATTGGTAGTATCTCCTCCATTTTTTGTTTAAATGTCTGCTATTGGGCTTTTTTTAATGGCTGGGTTCACAGAGCATTGGGGGGAGGGGGGACTATGGCAACTTTATGACCTGTGGACTTCAACTCCCAGAATTCCTGAGCCAGCATGGCTCATGATGAACATGGCTAGCTTAGGACTTCTGGGAATTGAAGTCCACAAGTCCTGAAGTTTCCATAGTTGCTCCCTGGAGGTTTTGAAGAAGAGGCTGGACAGCCACTTGTCTGAAATGGTATAAGTTCTCCTGCTTGGGCAGGGGGCTGGACTAGAAGACCTCCAGGGTCCCTTCCAGCTCTATTCTGCTTCTGACTCCTCAGCCAAGTAAGTCAAACACGGAGTGATTAACTATATTTGCACAGCATGCTAAAATGGATTAGTGTAAATGTTGGTTCGATTGATTTTGAAGTAGTTTAAGTAATTTAGGACTATCCTGCAGTCAAATCTAGGAAATGGACAACCAAGTGGAACATCTTGGGTAAACTAAATTTGCAGTTATTTCTGCCCCTTTTCCTGATCCTTCCTTCCATTACAAACATCTGGAGGACAAGATGGAATTGGCTAATTGTTGCCTAATTGCTGCCTATCCACACAGCCTCTTTTATGTGGGATTCCCCATCTGTTTCTAACATACAAAGTGCCCTTTTTTTTCTGGCCAAGTGTGTCATCAGCCCATCAGAAATGGACCTAGGTAAATCAGAAGAAACATCTGAAGTTGACCAAGAAAGGGACGCCATTTTTAATTGTCTTGGGGTCGCAGCTCTTTGAAGATGCATCTATTTATCAATCATCTAATCTATCAATGTCTATCATCTATCTATAGATAGATAGATATAGATGACAGATAGCTTGATATAGATATAGATGATAGATAGATGATAGGCATTGATAGATGATAAATAGATACATGGATGGATAGATAGATGATAGACATTGATAGATTAGATGATAGATAGATAGGTAGATGACAAATTACAGACAGACAGATAAAAAGATGGATGGTACATACAATAGATAAAAGATAGATGATAGAAGATAGATAGATAGATAGATAGATAGATAGATAGATAGATGATAGATAGATAGATAGACATTGATAGACATTGATAGACATTGATAGATGATAGATAAATACATGGATAGGTAGGTAGATAGATAGATAGATAGATAGATAGATAGATAGATAGATAGATAGATAGATAGATAGATGACAAATTACAGACAGACAGATAAAAAGATGGATGGTACATAAAATAGATAGATAATCTGATAGATAAATAACAATATAGACAGAAAGATAGATGTGTCATGCCCCTGTCAGAATCTGAATCCGAGGAGGAAGATGAACAGCTGACAGGGAGTGGGAGTGTGGTTCCCGTCGGCTGTGGAGGAGGCTGGGAAAGGGCAAAGTCAGGCTGGGCAGAGCAGGGAAGAGGTAGAACTAGGGAGAGGGAGTTCAGAGGAAGACCTGGGCCCACCTCCTCTTCATTCTAGTGCACGCAGGGAGGAATGGAGAAGACAGCAACATGGGTTGTGTGGCGTACGGGGGAGGAAAGGGCCCTGACTCCCTTCACAAGGCACACCTGGGAAAGGAGTTTAAAGAAGAACCAGTTGGGAGGGGTGTTTGTCGGAAACAAACATTGAGTTTATCTTATCTTGTGTTGGCTGCTGTTATGAGTTCCTGGCAGCCTCCCGACGGGTTTGATTTACTTGTGTTACTTCACTTCTGGAACTCCTTATCGTGCCCTGCTGGGTTGATTACCTTATTTTGCCTTGTTGGATTTATAATTTAAAGTTTTCTGTTTACAATGTTTGGATTGGAATATCTGCAGCCAAAGGCTGTTGCAGGTTCGTGGGAGAGTTTCTTTCTCCAGACCGAAAGGTAACCGGGACATTGGGGGCAAAATTGGAGCTAATAAAGGGACCCAGACTTATTCTCTGGCTGAGCTGCCTTTGTGCCAAGCTCCAGGTCACCACAACCAGAACCACTCCAGAGGTTTAGTCTTCCGAGTCAGATTAAATCCTGCAATATTATCCTTGGGCAGGTATATTTGTCTTCATTTCTGTGAATACATAACAGCAAGGACAATTAACCAGTGGAACAGCTTGCCTTCAGAAGTTGTGGGTGCTTCAACACTGGAGGTTTTTAAGAAGAGACTGGACAGTCCCTTGTCTGAAATGCTAGAGGGTGTCTGCTTGAGCAGTGGGCTGGACTAGAAAACCTCAGAGGTCCCCTTCCATTAGGCGACTGGAGACTAAAACATATGAAGAACAGTTGCAGGAACTGGGCCTGGCCAGTCTAGTGAAGAGAAGGACCAGGGGAGACACGATAGCGGTCTTCCAATATTTGAGGGGCTGCCACAGAGAGGAAGGATTGAAGCTATTTTCCACGGCACCCGAAGGCCAGACAAGGAATAATGGATGGAAACTGACCAAGGAGAGATTTAACTTGAAAATAAGGAGAAATTTTCTGACAGGGAGAACAATCAACCGATGGAACAGAAGTTGCCCTCGGAAGTTGTGGGGGCGCCATCACTTGAGACCTTTAAGAAGAGATTGGACTGCCATTTGTTTGAAATGGTGCAGGGTCTCCCGCTTGGGCTGGTGGGGTTGGACTAGATGAACTACAAGGTCCCTTCCAACTCTGATTATCTGTTATCAACTCTACAGGTAGACCTCAACTTACAACGGTTCATGTAGTGACCGTTCGAACTTACGACAGCACTGAAGTGACTTTTGACCATTTTCACGCTCATGACTATTGTTGCATCTCCATGGCCACGCAATTTACATTGGGATGCTTTACCTCACAATTCATGGGGTTGTGTAATCCCCTTTTGCGAACTTCTGACAAGCCAAGTCAATGGGGAATCTATATTTATTTAACCACCATGTGACTAATTTTAGAACTGCAGCGATTGACTTAATAAAGGTGGCGAGAAAAGTAGTAAAATGAGGTAACACTCACTTGACAAATTTCTTACTTAGCAACCAAAATCTTGAACTCCGTTGTGGTCGTAAGTTGAGGATGACCTGTATTTGACTTCGATCGTGTGAATACGTAAACAGTGAGGACAATTAATTGGCCGAACAGCTTTGCCTTTAGACGTTATTTTTTTAATTTTTTTTTTTTTTTATTTATTTGATTTGCCAATTGTTTACAAGATAATAAGTATAAGTGTATACATAGTTGTGAATACATGAAATGGTTACATATAAGAAAAATAAAAGAATAAGAGAAACAATAGGACAGGGACGGTAGGCACGTTGGTGTGCTTATGCACGCCCCCTACAGGCCTCTTAGGAAAGGGGTGAGGTCAATAGTAGACAGTCTAAGGTTAAAGTTTTTGGGGTTTGGGGAAGAAACTACAGAGTCGGGTAGAGTATTCCAGACATTGACCACTATGAGTGCTTCATCTCTGGGGGTTTTTAAGAAGAGGCTGGATAGCCATTTGTCTGGAATGGTGTAGTCTTCTGATTGAGCAGCGGGCTGGACAAAGGCCTTCAAGGTCCCTTTCCGCTTGATTGATTGATTGTTGAAATTATAAGTTCTATCTATCAGCTCCAGTGGCCTAGAGGTGGAGCTCTCACCTCACAATCAGGAGGCTGTGAGTTCGAGCCTAGGTGTAGAGGCTAATATTTGGAAAAATAGACTGTCCTGCTCGAGCAGGGGGTTGGACTAGATGACCTCCAAGATACAGATCTAACAGATAATCAGAGTTGGAAGGAACCTTATAGATCATCTAGTCCAACCCCCTGCCCAAACAGGAGACCCTACACCATTTCTGACAGATGGCAGTCCAATCTCTTCTTGAAAGCATCCAGTGATGGTGCTCCCACAACTTCCAAAGGCAACTTCTGTTCCATGGGTTGATTGTCCTCACTGTCAGAAAAGTTTCTCCTTATTTCCAGGTTAAATCTCTCCTTGTTCAGTTTCCATCCATTATTCCTTGTCTGGCCTTCGGGTGCTTTAGCAAATAGCTTGACCCCTTCTTCCTCTCTGTGGCAGCCCCTCAGATATTGGAAGACCGCTATCATGTCTCCCCTGGTCCTTCTCTTCACTAGACTGGCCAGGCCCAGTTCCTGTAATCGTTCATTTTAGTCTCCAGTCTCCTAATCATCCTGGTTGCTCTTCTCTATACTTTTTCTAGAGTCTCAACACCTTTTTTTATAATGTGGTGAACAAAACTGGATGCAGTACTCTAGGTGTGGTCTTACCAAGGCTTTATAGAGTGGCATTAATACCTCACTTGATCTCGATTGTATCCCTCTCTCTGTTAATGCACCTTAGGATTGCATTAGCTTTTTTGGCTGCTGCTGCACACTGCTGGCTCCTATTTAGCTGGTTGTCCACTAAGACTCCAAGATCCCTCTCACAGTTACTGCTATTGAGCCTAGTTTCACCCAGTCTATATGTGTATTTTGGGTTTTCTTGCCTAAGTGTAGGACTTTACTTTTCTCTATATTGAATTTCATTTTATTAGATATGACCCAATGTTCTAGTCTGTCAAGATCCATCAGTGTTTATTAGATATGACCCAGTGTTATCAAGATCCATCTGGATCTTGAGCCTATCTTCTTGGGTGTTAGCTATTCCTGCCAGCTTAGTATCATCTGCAAATTTGGTAAGTTCCCCTTCTATTCCCTAGACTAGCCATGCCCAGTTTCTGTGACCGTTCTTCATGTTTTAGCCTCCAGTCCCCTAATCATCTTGGTTGCTCTTCTCTGTACTTCTAGAATCTCAACACCTTTTTTTATAATGTGGTGAACAAAATTGGATGCAGTACTCTAGGTGTGGTCTTACTAAGGTTTTATAGAGTGGTATTAGTACTTCCCTTGATCTTGACTATCCCTCTGTTAATGCAACTTAGGATTGCATTAGCTTTTTTGGCGGCTGCTGACACTGCTGGCTCTTATTTAGCTGGTTGTCCACTAAGACTCCAAGATCCCTGTCACAGTTACTGCTATTAAGCCTGATTTCACCCAGTCTATATGTGTATTTTGGGTTTTCTTGCCTAAGTGTAGGACTTTACTTTTCCCTACATTGAATTTCATTTTGTTAGATATGGCCCAGTGTTCTAGTCTGTCAAGATCCATCTGGATCTTGAGCCTATCTGGTTCCTTCCAACTCTGTTATTATATGATTCTCCTTGATCTTTTTTTTTTTTTTTTTTTTTAAACAAGTTTTATTAATTTTTAAAACACACAAATTGTCATTATTCATTACATGTTTAAACCTTTTTCATTGTCAATTTAACAAGTCAGATAAATTATAATTCTGTTTTAAACCATTTCCATACAACATACCAAAACCTCTTATTCAATTTCTCTTTACTTCTCTTTAGTCTTATTCAATATCATTATTATTATTTCATCTGTTTCTTTCTGACTTAGTTACCATTATTCTCAATCTATATTTCTACAATTTTTAACTAATTCTCCCCCAAAAAGACATATACACACAACACACAAAACATAAAAAAATCTTTTGGAAAGTAACTTGGACCCAGGTGTCTCTCTCTTCATGGACTTCAATTATATTCATGCTCATCTTACATATCATTACTTATTTTATTTACCATTCTAAGCCTTCTATATTAACTTCCCCACATATTTCACACTTCTTACTTCTATCTTAATTAATCATCTTAATTTGAATCATTATATTTATATCTTTTGTCCATTTTTTATCATCCCTTTGTCTCATTCCTTATAAAAAAAAAAGAAAATAAGTTTCTCCTGAAATCATTAATCAGAGTCTGATGCCTTTCTATCTCCCCTAAGTTAATCAAATTAATCTTTAAAATAATATCTAATACCCAATCCGATTTTGCTTGGTACATTCTATCTAACTAATACACCCAACATAATTAAGTACATAATTAGACAATAAATCCAAATATTAAAAAAAGATACTATAATAAAATTTTATAATAACATCAATACCATAGTCTTATTAAACTCTTTAATTAAAACAATATTCTAAACCTCCCCTATTATTAAGTTTTAAAGCCAATCATTTTTAAACATTTTAACATTTAATCTCTTATCAACTCTTAAATCATTACAATACTACCATCTCATCTTATGTACCTTTTCAAAATCTTTTTTTAAAAAAAAAAAATATACTTTATCCATTATCCAAAAGCTTCTTTTTCATTTAATTTCAAGACATTGTAGCTTTTCTCCACCTTTTCCCTTTCTTTCTTCTCCCAACAAACCTTTCTACCCCCCTTCTTCTAGCCTCTGCCTTGCCAGCTTCCCTTCTCTGTCGTATTCCTTTTCCCTTTTTGTTTACTATCATCATATTGGTTTTGCACCTTATTTTCCCTTTCTTAAATGTTTTTTTAGATCTTAAGCCTTGCACCTTCTTTTCTTTCCTTTTCTCCTCCTCTTCTGGATCAAGTCAACATTAAAGCACTGGGACCTTTTTTTTTTTTTGTTCTCTGGTGTCTTCTTCTGGTGTAGTGTTTGTTTAAAAAAAAAAAAAACAACCAAAAAAAAAAAAAAAATCCCCCCCCCCCCCACCATTTTTTTTTTTTTTTTTTTTTTTTTTTTTTTTTTTTTTTCCGCAGAAGAGCCACCTTTTCTTTTTTTTTTTTTAAACACCAAAAAAAAACGCCCAAAGATCAAAACAAGGCAGAACCCACCTCCTTCTGGGGAATAGCAATCAAGAAAGGTCCAAATACCCCCCCCCCCCCCCCCCCCCCCTTCGTCCCTTGGTTTTGTTTCTTTTCGGGGTGTCTGGAAGGCGGGATCCGAGAGGGGGCGCCCGAGGACGCTCTTCCGCCGGTTCACAGCGAAGGGAAGGCGGAGGAGCGAAGGAGGAAAAAGGAGTGAAGGGGCTGCCCGGAAAGGGTCCGGGGGGAAAAACGTTCGTCTGCTTGCGGTAGGGGGCTCCTCCTCCGGCCTCCGCGGTCGCTGCGGCTGCAGCGGGGCCGCTTCCCCCCTCTTTGCGATTCTGCATGGGGCGTGGAAGTAGCCGCGGGGGCAGCCTTGCACGGGGAGGCCTCTCCCCCCCCTTCTCCGTTTTGGGGAGCCCGCGTGCCTTCCCTCCAGGCTCGGTTCGCCTGGTCTCTCGAAGCAAAAGAGGGGAGGGGATCTGGGCTACGTGCATCGCATACAGGCATGGCATTGCATGCATTGCATTGCATTCCTTGCGTTGCATTGCATTCATTGCATTGCCTTGCATTTCATGCATTGCATTGCATTGTATTCCTTGCAGTTTAGCATGCAGCGCGGGAAACATGAGGGGGTGGCCTCCACCCTCCTCCGTCCTCGCTCTCCCGGGCTGGCCCATCGCTGCGGAGCTTTTTTCGGTGACACCCCCCCCCCCTCCGGCTGGAAGCAAAGCCCCCCCTTCTCTGCCTCCTTGACTTTTCGGGGAGAGAAGGGACCAGAATTGGCTTTGGGGATACCCTTCCCGGAGTGGGGCATAAAAGGAAAAGGTTAAGCCTGAACCTCACCAACAATGATTTCTGTGGTTGCTATCTTGGAGTGGGGGGCGGTGATCAACTATAAAAGTGGTGAAGGGTTTTGTGCTTTAAAAAGTTTTGTCTTTCCTATCGGAATGGTCGGAAAATCGGTTTTTATTCGGAGGGGAAACGCAAGGAGCTCTTCCTCGGGTTGGGGGGAGAGAGTAGATTTATTGGAACTTAATGTGGATTCCACCCCCCACTCCTTTCTTAGTTCCTTATTATAGTTTCGGTTTTCAATTCGGATTCTTTGTGTTTTTAATCCCAAATGATGGATTTGGGGAATTGGACGCTGCTCTGGGGTCAGTTGTTTGCTGCAGCCTGCAAATCCGATAGATTTGATTGATTGATTGATTGATTTAAATCTATTAGCCACCCAACTCCACTGGACTTTGGTGGCATACAAAACCAGAGAAAACAGCTATAATATTCAGGCTAAAATAATCTTAACATCAAAATCAACAGAATAAAATAGGACCTATTAAATAATAAACATTAATGAAGGAAAATGTAAGCATCTCTGGATAATGTTGCAGGATCCAGTCGGGATCCGTCAGTGGGTTTCAAGATGTACTCTTTCGAGCTTTTGGACTTGTTGCTGGAGCCAGTCTGGTTCTTGAGGAGCCAGTACTTTGGGCTGGCTGTTGACTGACAAAGGGGCTGGTTACTCGGGCTTCAATGATTTCTCTGGCTATCTTTGAACCTGCTCAGCCAACAATCTGAATAGCTGCGAAATTGAACGTATGTTCATTGCAGTGTGAGACTACCAATGAGTTTGGGTCTCCTTGTCTGACCTTGTGTTCTTGCATTCTCTTTTCTTTTATGTATACTGAGAGTATTTACACCAAGACAAATTCCTGGTGTGTCCAATCACACTTGGCCAATAAAGTATTCTATTCCTATTCTATCCTATCCTATTCTATTCTATTCTATTCTATTCTATTCTATTCTATTCTATTTATCTCCCTTCCCACCTGTCCTACATCAACTCTACAGGGGCAACCCATGCAGGGATTACATTAGATCTCCCACGTCCAAGCAATCTTTGCAATGCGTGATTTTATCTTCATATGGTAACCTTTGGTCTCAGTGACCGACCCAGATTGGATCCTGCAATAAATAAACCCCAATCTTTGGACCATACCCTGGCTTTTTTTTAAAGCTTTCCAAAACCCCAGGTCAGATGATGCTGTTAGAGAGAATGAATAGAATCCAGAGATGAATAAAACCAGGTTAACGGGAGCCAGAAGATACTTTCTGACTAAATATATATCTTACAGTGTTTTCTATCCCCTTTCTGCCCCCAAAATTCTTTAGATTATTTAAATGAATATTCTATCTACAGCTGATTTACAGGTTTGATTACAGCTTCTTGGTGAAATCTGGTTTGATGTTTTTTTAATTGAGGAGAGCGGAAGGAGTTGCTTTGTAAAGATGGGAAAAAAGCTTTGTAAAGATAGATTAAGACGTGGAACCATAATGGAACCTGTTCATCACAGTCCTAAATTGTGGCAGTCATAAAATAGGTCGGTCACATAACAACCTAATTTTATGATATTTTTTTGCAGTGGTTACTAAGCAATCCTGGCAGTTGTGACTGCCGTGGTCATTAAGCAAACACCATGGTCATTAAATGACTCAGTGGTTTGGTAGATGTGAAGTTTTGAGCGAAACTGTCATAAAACCCAGTCTCACGACTACAGGACACTGCAAATATGGATACATGGAGCCGTGTTGCGAAGTTTGTTTATATGAATGCTGAGGGGGCGATTGTCAGAATTTTGAATCTTGATTGTAACTTTGAACAGTCACTGAGTGATAATCTACCTGTACAGGAAAAACAGCCTGTTTTTTTCCAAAAATACTTTTTTCTAAGGTTAGAGGGGTCCCTAAAATGCGGCATAGTGTTAAAAGTTAAAATGATAATAACCAAATGATCCACTTTGAACATGTTCTTCCTTTTAGATTTGAGAGGGCTGAGAGCAGATAACTCGGCCATGGAGAAACAAGTCTTAAATCCAGAAGAAGGACCAGAAGCAGCTGGAAAACTCCCCTCTGCAATCCAGCCTCAGTTTACGTCTGAAGGAGGAGGATGGGGCGCATTTGAGAGGAACGAGAGGGCCCTGTTTGTTGGGATGGAGGAGCGCTGGGAGACACAATGGCAGCAGTTCCTCAAGACACTGCAGCCAGTTCACCCAGGAGAAGGCAAATCCAAGATGTCGGAAGCTTCTCCCTGGGAAGACCCCAAGGTCTTCCTGGCCAACTTCGAGCAGGTGGCCCAAGCCTGCCGGTGGCCCAGAGAAAAGTGGGTGGCTTGTCTCCTGCCGGCCTTAAGCGGAGAAGCCGAAGAGGCCTTTCAGAAGCTGGAAATGGGAGAACGGGAGAACTATGGGAAGGTGAAGGCCGCCATCTTGAAAGGGGAAGCCACCAAAATGGAGGCCCAGCGTCAACGCTTCAGGCGGTTCTGCTGCCAGGAGGTGGAAGACCCACGAAGGGTTCAGAGCCAACTTCAGGAGCTTTGCTGCCAGTGGCTGAAACCGCAGAGGCGCTCCAAAGAGCAGATCCTGGAGCTCTTGATCCTGGAGCAATTCCTGGCCAGCCTGCCTCCGAAGCTCCAAAGCTGGGTTCAAGTGGGAAGACCCGAGACGTCTTCCCAGGCGGTGGTCCTGGTGGAGGACTTCCTGAGGAACCAACAAGACGCCAAATCAGGGTCGTACCAGGTAGGTTTGACAATACACAGGCAGTCCTCTACCCCAGGGGTCACCAACCTTTTGGACCTCAGGGACCACTAAACTCATAATTTTAAATCCCGCAGACCAGAGACCCTGGGAAAATCCCCCAAAAAGTCTGCAGGAAAATTCCCCACCCCATTTTCCTACTGATCGATCATTCTTTATTTGGGATCGCAAGATACCGTCTCCAGCTTTGTTCTCAGGGGGGGGAGAGAGAGAGAGACTTTTGGCTTCATGCAAGGAAAGCAGCAGAAGTCTTTCTTTCTCTCCTCCAAACTCCGCCAGAAATAAGTCTTCGCTGGTGCAGCCTCTTGGAGCAGGATGCCTTGCAGGGTCCCAAAGACAATCTGGGTCCTCATTTTACCCACCTCGAAAAGATGGAAGGCTGAGTCAACCTTGTGCCTGGTGGGATTTGAACTACCAAATTGTAGGCAGCTGGCTGCAGAAGTAGCTTGCAGGACTGCACTCTAACCACTGCGCCACAGAGGCTCCTTACAAGTTGCCCCACATGACATTATACACATCTCAGATTGGATGGCCAGTTTGAATTATTGGGGGTGGGAACATTGGCATAACTTTGTATATGTGATTTTCGCGCCTATTTTGCCTCAGTTCTTATATTTCTTCTGATGCTACCACTTCAATTTTTCAGTAAAAGTACTTTTCTCTATGACAGTGGAGTCTTAAGGTTTTATTTCTTGGATTTTGAATGGAACCTCACTTGACAGACTGAGACTCTCTACAGAACAGTCATAAGTCAATTTTTTCAGTGTCTTTAACTTTGAATGTTGACTAAATTTAAGTTTAAGGGCCACCTATATCAGTGGTGGCTAACCTTTTTGGACTCCTATGCCCAAAATTGTGCATGTGCTTGCGTCTCGCATGCTCGCGTGCCAGCACCCAGAAGGCAATGCGCACGTGCCTCTCCATGCCCCCTGCGCATGCAATCCGGCCCGCCCCCGCCCCTTACCTGCACTATATTTGAGGCCTTTTTCAGCCTCCCAGAGGCTTGAGGAAAACCTCTGCAGGCTTTGCAGGCCAAAAAATGGGCCCGTTTCATCACTTCCTGAAATACAGGAAGTGACAAAATAGGCCTATTTTTCAGCCTGCAAAGGCTTTCCTCAAGCCTCTGGGAGGCCGAAAATCATCTGTGAGGCGCATGCATGCTCAGTGAGGTAAGTTTGCCTGTGGTTCACGTGCCAGCACAAATGGCTCTGTGTGCCACCTATGGCATGTGTGCTATAGGTTCACCATCATGGACCTATATCATATCGTCAGGGTAAAAGAACAATTTATAATTCCTTGTCTTTTGTTTTTTTATGGAGTTAATAGAGTCCATAAAATGGAGTAATTGGGTCAAACAGCTTACAAACCACCACAGTAGAGGGATATGAAGAATACAGATAGTCCTTGACTTCGGACCCATTTATTTACTGATAATTCAAAGTGACAATGGCAGTGCCATTATGACCATGTTTCACAGTTACGATGTTGCAACATCCCCATATCCGCACGATCAAAATTTGGACGTTTGGCAACTGCTGTGTATTTAGGACAATTGCACTGTCCTGGGGTCAGGTGATCAACATCTATAAACCTTCACAGCTGGCTTCCAAGAAGCCAAGTCGATGGAGGAAGTCTGATTTGCTTAACAACCAAGTGATTCACTTAACCATTGTGGCAAGAAAGTTTGTATAAAAGGGAGCAAAACTCATTTAACGGTCTTAGCAACAGAAATTTGGGGGTCATTTGTGGTCATAAGAGCCGTAGTGGCGCAGTGGTTAGAATGCAGTACTGCAGGCAGCTGGCTACTTCTGCCGGCTGCCTGCAATTTTGCAATTCAAATCCCACCAGGCTCAAGGTTCCATCCTTCCGAGGTGGGTAAAATGAGGACCCAGATCGTTGGGGGTGACACTCTGTAAACCAGCGGTCGCCCACCAGTGGGCCATGGCCCACTGGTGGGCTGTGAGAAAATTTTGCTGGCCCGCAGAGAAATCTCACCCCCAGAGCATCCCCCAAAGCAATTCATGCAAGCTGGACAGAAACACAAGGCTGCGCCGCCCACATGGCCCACGGGAACCCTCCCCTGTCCACTCACTCCTTACCAAAAAACCGGCCTGCTAAATTGCTATTTTTCTTTTTTTTCCCCCTGACCATCAGCTGTTCTGCTGTGCTGGGAGTTTTAGATTAGCTAGGAAGCAGGAAATGGTTAGATTTCTAGCTTTCTAGCTAGTCTTTAGATCTTCAGCTCTGCTTTTAAGCACAGCCGAACCTCCTTTAGGACTGAAGGTTCTATTATTTAGTGCAGACTCACGGCAAGCAAATTTTATGTGACAGACTGAGCTAGCCAATGGCAGATAGATAGATCTCTGAATGAATCTGTGATTCTGTGAGCAGCTCAATCTGCCCGCCTGCTTTGCCTGATTTTTGGTAAAAGTTGCTCTTTTTTTATAAAAAATTCAATATTTATATGAATATATATAATATTTACATACAAGCCATGCCCAGCCAGTCACATGACCACTAAGCCACACCCACAAATTAGGCCACACCCACAGAGCCGGTTAATGGTCCCTGGGATTTAAAATTATGAGTTTGGTGGTCCCTGAGGTCTAAAAGGTTGGCGACCCCTGCTGTAAACCACTTAGAGAAGGCTGTAAAGCGCTATAAAGCGGTATATAAGCCTACTGTAAGTTCTATTGCTATAGATTGAGGGCCACCCGTATTAATCCAAAACTGAGGACTAGGTTAATACCGTAGCTTGGATGACCTTTCAACCATCCTTGTGGGCCTCGGGCGACCCCGAGAGACTTTTGTGTGGTGGTGAGCAAAAGGAGTCCCATTGTTGTGAGAAGGAGTGTGTTACTCTTTCAGGGCTCAATGAATGAAGAACATGTCGATTTCTTATATTCAGAGAAAGAGACCTTGGAGGCTGTGAAGAGAGAAAATGAAGAAGTGGAAATCAGCATGCTGGGTAAGGAAACTCCAGAGAGAGAAAACGCAGCCGCTGTATTTATATTTGCTGAGAGGCCAGGGAGCCAAAATCTTAAGGCTAGATCTTGCCTTGGACTGTTTTCTGGAGGATTTTTAATGTATTTCTATTCTAGATCAGAGTTCCCCAAACCTTTCCTGATTGGCGGCCCTTAGATCTAAAAGCAACCAGGCACCCAAAATGTAAACGTTTGTTATACACAGGTTTCAAGATTAGGGGGTCTTCCCACCGCTATAAAAATAGAACAGCGAGGATTCTGTCTTACTCAGTACTTTAAAAATGACAAATCTTTTTTGCTGTTTATATTTCTAAAAACCGAAGAGGGAAGGGGTAAATATGTTCTTATTGTAAATGCCTTGATTTTCACCTTCAGGACCTGAAATCAAATCCTCGAGCCACCCCAGCCCATTATTTCCTTCCGAAAGATTTGGGATGGCCCAAACAGCAGTGAGAGAGGTATGTATGTCAACCATGTGAAAACAGTTTGCTTGATACCAGATTGGGGAGGGGTAAGATAAAGGACTTATTCCTGGCCGCTTGTCCTGTTCCCTTTAGATTTGGGTTTTTCAACCTTGCCAACTTTAAGGTGTGCGGGCTTCCAACTCCCAGAATTCCCAAGGGTGCTCGATGAGGAATTCTGGGAGTTGAAGTCCATACAATGTAAAGTCGCCAGAGTCGAAAAACATTGCGTTAGATTTAACAATAATTGTAGTTAGTTTACTTTATTGTCCTTGCACCTCGTACAATGAAATAAGCACCATCTTCAGTGCTTATGACCATGAAAATAAACACAAACACACATCCTTCACATTCTATACATTGAATTGAAAACCCCTGTTATTGGTTTAATATTGCACTATACAGTAGAATTCAGTAGTTACTGCCCTGGGATAGAAGCTGTTTTTCAGCCTATTTGTCCTTGTTTTTATTATTCTGTACCGTCCTCCAGATGGCAATAGTTTAAAAAGAGGGTGTGCCGAGGATGAGATGGATCGTTAAGAATATTTTGAACTTTCTTAAAGCCACAGGAGCTATAAAGCTCTTCCAAAGAGGGGAGAGGGCAACCCATGATCCACTGGGCAATGACGTTAATCCTGTGGAGTGCTGTCCTATCTGCCACTATGCAATTGGCAAACCATACAGAGGTGCAGTAAGTTAAGATACTCTCTATGGTGCAGCGGTAGAAGGTCACCAGCAGTTTTTCCCCAGGTGGATCTGTTTTGGCTGCTGGTAAGTGCAGGGCGCGCACGGAGGCTCAGGGTGAGTGCCTCTCGGGCCTCCGGGAGGGCCACAAATGGGCCCGTTTCTGGCTTCCAAAGAGCCTCCGGAGCCTGGGCAGGCAGTATTCACCCTCCTGGAGGCTCAAGGAAAGAAAAAGGGAGGGCAAAAATGACCCATACTCCCGGCCACGGTGCAGGAGGCCAGCTAGGCCACGCCCACCAAGCAACCGGGCAGAGAACCCATTGCTAAAATTTTTGAAGCCCACCCCTGACTATAAACCTTGTTCAGTGGTCTGATTTTTGTAATGTTAATTGTTCCAGATCTTACAGTGAATGTGAAGCTTTACCTTAATCCTGTTTTTCTGCAGCAGAATCTCTGATGGGAAGGTCTTGGCTGCCTCTTATTCTTTATAGGCATTCATGGGTCTGAAGGAGACAGAGGCGTCTTTGCAGGCCACCGAGGGGAAGCCGACACAGCCACTTCAACCACCGGTCGCCTGGCAAGTCCTGCAGGAGGAAGAGGAGAATGTAGGTAGTTTAGGTAAGGAGAAACAATGCGTCAATCCAGCCATCGTAGGAAAGGATCCAGTTTTCCTTTATCTCAAAAGAAGCCAGGAGTAAACAGGTTCTTACGTATTCTGGAAGTGGAAGTGCTAGGAAGGCAGCTGCCTTCCGGGGCGTGGCACAATGGCAACAC
The DNA here is from genome assembly GCF_049901735.1 of Notechis scutatus. Taxonomy (NCBI): domain Eukaryota; kingdom Metazoa; phylum Chordata; class Lepidosauria; order Squamata; family Elapidae; genus Notechis; species Notechis scutatus. Next base: position 11,738,868 of record NC_142010.1, on the reverse strand, counting down.
AGTCAGATAATCAGTAGGAGTCCCTTTATTAGCTCCAACTTTGCCCCCAATCTCCTGGTTGCCTTCTGGGTTGGAGAAGAACTCTCGCAGGAACAGACTTTGGCTGCAGAGAATCAAATCCAAAATGTGGTCAACAAAAACTGTAACTATAATTCTAATCAAGGCAAGATGAGGTAATTAGTCCGGCAAAGCAAGAAAAGGAATTCCAGACGTGAAGGGACGGCAGTAATTCAACACGGTTGGGAGGATGCCAGGAACACAGATAACCAAAGGCAACACAAGATAAACCAGATTTTATGACATTTGTGACAGTCATTCAACGAACCCTGTGATTGGAACTGTGGTGGCGCAGTATTGCAGGCTAACTCTGCCAACTGCCAACAGTTCGATTCTGACCCGCTAAAGGTTGAATTAGCCTTCCATCCTTTGAAGATCATCACTAAAATGAAGACCCAGTGTTCTGACTAAGGCTTCGTCAAATGTAATTAATCACAGACTTGTTTTAAAAGCAAAACCTATTTTATTACAACGCTGGGAATTGCTTTCATTCCCAGCCAGAACTAATTCATAAACCGTTCCCCAAGATAAACACACACCACAGTGCTGTGGAATGCCGCCAAAAACATAAGTATCCAATTAACTATAACAGAAACCAACCGAAGTACCAGAAAAAACTAACCAGAGTACACACAGCTTCCAGGAGGACTCGGAATCTATCAAACTACTTTGCTTCCTGCAAAGGTTTCGTCATTGAGGTCTGACTTTTATCCCTTATGGGAGAGGCAGTCACCTCCCAGCCTTACTCCTGAGTCACCCCTTTTGTTTCAGCTGCTCTCGCCTTCTAGCAGCTCTGCGCATACGCGCACTGGGAACAGGCTCCCCTGGGTCCTCTGCTTTGCTGCTGCCAGACTCCGAAGGCAGCACCCCACTCCCAGATGGTCCTGGCCCAATCTCTGCATCGGATGCAGGACCCTCGCCCGAGTCCTTTCCAGATTCCCAGACTGATCCCTGTTCTTCTCCACTGCCATCTGCACGATTCCACTGCTGTCTGCACTGACTGCTGGCAAACCACAACACAGTGACTGTATAGTGAAGGAAAATCCAGACTACACATGATTGTGAGAAGGAAAATCCAGACTAAACATGATTGTGCCCTCAGAAGACATACTCAAAGTTTCTAATCTTAGCAAGTAATGTTTTTAATAGGCGATGTATCTACAGCACGGCCTGGAGTATGTGTGGAATTCTATACAGGTATTTGACTTACAGCCAGTGACTATTTGAAGTTACGACTGACCGTAGAGCTACTTATGATCTCGATTGAAAGTTCCAATGGCTGGCCCTTCCCCTTGCAGTCACGTGATCACATTTTGAGTACTTGGCAACCAGCCCACGTTTATGGCCATTTGCAGCATCCCGTGGTCATACGGCCATGATTTTTTTGCAAAAAAAACTTTTTTTGCTAGAAACCAGTGCTTACTTTGGTTTCTGGCAAAAAGTGCCCATTGTAGACAATAAATTCACTTTAATGACTGCAGCACTTGCTTAACAATTGCTGCAAAAATAAAATAAAAATAAAGTAAAAATAAAAGGCTTGCTTAACAACCGGCGCACCTTAACAGCTGTAATTGTAAGGCTCAGTTGTGGTTGTAAGTCGAAGACCGTCTGTAATCGCAAGATCGTTTTTCACACCATGTACATGTATACATCTGAACTAGGCTGTGGTGTTTCTCTGTCATATACATATGTATAATTAAATATTTTTATTTTATATTTACAACAATTCCATCTTTCAACCGTGTGTCGACTGAGTACATATATCTTATGCTTACAACTATAATTAATACTTTTCTTACCAATATAACAATAATCACATTTCCTTATAGCCATTATTTAATATATCTGTTATTTAACAATCTTATTTCTCTGTATATTCATCTAATTCATTTTCATTTGTTTTATTTTCCAGCCACTGATAAAATAAATCCCATACCATGTAATATTCCGTTTATGTGTCATATAATATATGTAGATGTAGGCATAATTTTGTATTTATTTATTTTGTTACATTTATGTAGTGTACATTGGAGGTGGTAAGCCTTTGAAAGCTGTATGCAATGAAATTTCATTTTAATGTATGCTGATTAGTGTACATTCAAAGTGACAAGTTCTATGTCTGATGTAAAAATCTACATTTCTGGTGGAGAACTTAGTATGATGACCGAGACAACAAAACGTGTTGTTTTAAAAGAAACAGCAATACATTCCTTGTTCACTGGAACTAAAATAACATGACTGTGGTTAACTTTTTTTTTTTTTGTCTTCCTCTGTAGAGAGCAGACTGGAAACACAATTCAAAATGGAGAATTCTGAGAATCGAGGAGAGGAATCAGAGTCAACATGCAGGAGAGATCGAGAGTTTAGTTCTGGGAATCTCCCAGTAAAAGTAGAAATGGTGGAAGAAGACTACAAGTCAAGAGAGCAGCAGCTGAAGCCCACCCTGGGGTGTGAGAACGAACATATTTCGTTACAACAGGAATTTACTCCTGCTATTACTGCTGAAAAGGCCGCTATTTCCAAGGAGAATAATATGTCTTTGTTCTCCCAGTACGATAGAAGATACCTCTACCACATGGAGCTGAATGAGGTGCCTTCTACGGATAAATTAGAGCAATACCCTCAGAGATTTGAGGACAGCTGCCAGCGTACTTCAAGCACCAGTCCAAAAGAGAGAAACCTCATCATTGAGAAAAGGTTTGAAATCTCTGGGAACGCAGGGGTTAATAACGTGAGCGCCCATCCAAGCAGCCATCTTGGAGAAACAGGTAAGTCTTCTGAACGCGCCAACAGCGGCGTCAACTCTCTCAGCAAAATCCCCGCTGGCAAAACTGAAGAAGGATGGTACGAATGTTCCCAGTGCGGGAAATGCTTCAATAAAGCCAAATACTGGAAACAGCACCAGAAAATACACACCGGGGAGAAGCCGTACAAATGTTCCCACTGTGGGAAATGCTTCAACCAGTCGGGCAACCTGAAGACCCATCAAAGGATTCACACCGGAGAGAGACCCTACAAATGTTCCCAGTGCGGGAAATGCTTCAGTCACACCAACTGTTTGAAGATACACGAGAGGATTCACACTGGGGAGACCTACAAATGTTCCCAGTGCGGAAAATGCTTCCGAGAGACAGGGATTTTAAAGAGGCATCTCCGAATCCACACGGGGGAGACGCCGTACAAGTGTTCGCAGTGCGGGAAAGGCTTCAACCTGATGGGCACGTTGAGGAAACACCAGCGCATTCACACCGGAGAGAAACCGTACAAATGTTCCCACTGTGACAAATGCTTCCGGGAAACGGGGATTCTGAAGAGACATCAACGGACTCATACCGGAGAGAGACCGTACAAATGTGCTCAGTGTGGGAAATGCTTTACCCATACCAATGTTTTGAAGATACACCAGAGGATCCACACTGGGGAGACGCCGTATAAATGTACCCAGTGTGGAAAAAGCTTCAGTCAGATGGGAAATTTGAAAACCCACCAGAGAATTCATGCTAGAGACAACCTGAATATGGCACAAGATGTTCCCTTTGTGAAGGACCACACAAATGCCCCCCATTTGGGGAAGACGCCGGGGAAGTCAGAATTTTGAGGAGAGGTCAATGAGAGTTATTACAAGTAGTCCTCGGACTTACGACCACAATCGAATCTAAAATTTCTCTTGCTGAGTGAGACATTGTCTATGGAAATTCCCAGTCATCCAGGCCAGGGTTGTTCCAAAGATGTTTTTTTTCAAGAGGCAACTGGACTTGTTTGTTTTTCCTTGAAGACGTTTCGCTTCTCATCCAAGAAGCTTCTTCAGCTCTGAAGATCACTGCAGTCGTCATAAATACGAGTTGGCTGTCAAGCATTTGACCATATGACCATGGCTGTAACGGTTGTAAAGTGTGGAAAAACGGTCATAAGTCACTTTTTTGTGTGCCGTTGTAAATTTGAATGGTCACTAAACACCAGTGGTGGGATTCAAATTTTTTTTTACTGCCGGTTTTGTGGGCGTGACTTGGTGGGCGTGGTGTGGCTTGGTGGGCGTGACAGGGGAAGGATACTGCAAACTCCCCATTTCCTCCCCACCTCACTAACCTGCTTTCCAGCTCCGTTCTCCTGTGCAGGGCAACAAAAGAAGATCCAGCTGATCAGCTGGGACTCGGGAGGCAGAGAATAGATGGGGGTGGCGCCAAGAACTGGCGGTCCTTGCCAGTTTTCCGAACTACTCAAAATTTCCACTATCGGTTCTCTAGAACTGGTCAGAACCTGCTGAATACCACCTCTGCTAAAACTTACCCTAACCGTGGCAGGAATATTTGTTAAAAGGGGCAAAATTCACTTAACAAATAACTCAGCAACAGAATTTTGGGGCTCAGAATTTTTGGGTCGTAAGTCGAGGACTGCGGTCATAGGTGTGAAAACCAGTCCTTTTCCAATGCTGTAGTATATTTGAACAGTTACTAAACAAATGGATACAAGTTGAGGGCTACCTCTCTGTTCTTTGCATCAGGCATTCTGAGAGACAAAGCCAGCCAAAGAAAATTAAACAACCGAGATGGCGTTTACTTCCTTTTTTTCCAGCAAAAAAAAAATGCCTCGTAGGGAACAAAGATTTGCATAAGGAACACCACAAAAAAACTTGTAAAAATGGGATTGGGTAATGTGCTTTGTTTTACAACCATTATAACATATGACCATATTTGCCAGATTGTTACGGTCGTAACTTGAGTACTACCAGCAAGCCTTTAATTCAAAAAGAGAAATTTCAAATATTTTTGTAACAATTACATATTTTATAAATTTACAGGTAGTCCTCAACTTTCAACAGTTTATTTAGTGACCATTCAAAAATTACAATGACACACACACAAAAAAGACTCCTATGCCCCTGTCGGAATCTGAATTTGAGGAGGAAGACGTACAGCTGACAGTGGGAATGTAGCTCCATTGCCTGTGGAAGAAACTGGGGAAGGGCAAAGGCCGGCTGGGCAGAGCAGGGAAGAGATAGAGCAAGGCAGAGGGAATTTGGAGGAAGACCCAGGCCCACCCCCTCTTCATCCTAGGGCATGCAGGGAGGAATGGAGAAGAGAGCAACGTGGGTTGCGTGGCTCACGGGGGAGGAAAGGGCCCTGATTCCCTTCATTAGCTGCAGCTGGGAACACTGTATAAAAGAGGAAGCTGTGCACAGCAAATTGTTGGGAGCAAATCGTGAATTATCTGGTATCGTGGCTTATCTGTGTTTCTGGTGTCTTCCCAACTGTGTGAGTTTTGCCGTGCTTTCAAGTCTGAAAATCCTCCTCCCGGTCTGTCAAGTTAATTACTTCCGCTTGGTTTGTTTGGATTTTTAGTTACAGTTTGTATGTACCTTGTTTTGGACTTAATTCTCTGCAGCCAAAGGCTGTTCCTGGGAGTTTTTCTCCAGCCAGAAGGTAACCTGGACATTGGGGAGCAAAGTTGGAGATAATAAAGGAACACTTCTTGCTTATTTGACTGTGTTGCCTTTGTGCCACGCTCCGTGTCATCACAGTGAGTTACGACTGTTTTTCGCACTTGCAACTGTTGCAGCCTCCCCATGGTCACCTGATCAAAATTCAGATGCTTGGCCACTGCTTCATATTTATGACGGCTGCAGGGTGCTAGGGTCCTGTGCTCTGTTTTTGCTACCTTCCAGCAAGCCAAATCCACGGGAGATCCAGATTCTCTTCACAACCGGGATGCTAACTTTACAAATGTAACGATTCATTTAACAACGGTGGCAAGAAAAGTCGTAAAATTGGGGCAAACACACTTGAATGTTTTACTCAGCAGCCTAAATTTTGGACTCCATTGTAGCCATAAATGGAGGACTACCCGTATTATTATTTCCCATTTTTTGTCCAGGGTCATTATGCCAAATCGCAAGAGCACAACTGTCATGAAAGAAAAGCACTTTGAAAAAAATGAAATCAGATATATATCTTGTTCATTTGGGCAGGGTTTTATTTATTTAGCTAGTGTCAGTCTGTGCTCCATTCAAAATCCAAGAAAGAAAGACTCAAATGATTAGAGCAAAGTTTTTCTTTTACTGAAATTCAAAGTGGAAGCTAAGGGTAGAATTCTGAATCTAAGGAATTTGGCGCGCAGATCACATATACAAAGGGATGGAATTGTTCCCACCCCCCAAAGTCCAAAAGACTCTTCCAATTAAAAGTTCTGAATATGATCATGTGGGCATCTTCAGGTGGTGATGAGGCCTCTGTCCGTTGACCTTGACATATTTTGATAAAACTTCGCAGCTGCGCAAAGGAAAGAAAGCTAAGCAAGGAAATAGAAAGTTAAGAGCAGGAATTTATACTCCCCCCTCCTCCAACTCCTCATTTATACAAGACAAGAATGTAACACCTCCAGTTCTCTTCCCACAGGATGCAACCCCTCCTCCCCCCGTTACTCATGGCAGCCGAAAGATGCAAAGCAATAGAAAGCAATAGAAAAGTAGAAAAGATCTTGAAGGCTGACAGCTAGTTTTGGAGTGGCACTGAGAGACAACATACCTCTTATGGCACAGGACCTCCATTATACTTGTTGGAACAAATGTCCCTTTAAATGTTTCCAGATACTGTATTATTATTATTTTTATTTGTAAACCGCCCAAAGGTATGCAGATGAGATGGGCAATATAAAATTTTCTTAAATTAAAAAAAAAATTAAAAATTGTAGAATTTCCTTATCTAAATTAATAACACAATCCTCGGCTGTATAAACAAGAGGCGTAGAATCAAGTGTCAAAGAGTTCCAGGGAAAATCCATTCCTGTCAGTAACTCAAAAGACAAAACATAATCTCAAAGTACTTTTATTAAAATAGCACCTGGCATATTCTGTGGAATTCCAAAACTAAAAAGTTTTCCTAGACTTCCCACACTGTCCCAACCTACAAACCATCCCCTTTTTATTCATCGTTACATCACATGAACCAATCCCAAAGTAAGTACTAATTCTTTCTGCGCCACACTCTGTAACCTTGAACTATCAAAATAATTATGTTTTGTCTACTAAGAGCTACTCAGTTAACATCACCTCCCCCTCCCACTTTCTCCCAACTATATGGCAGCGATGAATTCCATAGCTCAGTGATCCCCAACCTTTTTTACGCCGCGGCCCGGTACCGGCATCAGCTGGGTGCCGCGGCCCGGTACCGGCATCAGCTGGGCGCCGCCATCTTTTCGATGAAAAAGTGCTTCGGTGACCTCACGGAGGCTTTTCATCAAATGAGACCAGCGCTTCAGTGAGCTTTTCGGGTAGAAATGGCTTTCTACCGGAAAAGCTCACCGGAACGCTAATGCCGCCATCTTTTTGATGAAAACGTGCTTCCGGTGAGCTTTCTACCCGGAAAAGCTCACCGGAAGCACTTTTCATCAAAAGATGGCGCCCAGCAAGCCAGCGGCCCGGTAGGACCTGTTCCGTGGACCGGTACCGGTCCGCGGACCGGTGGTTGGGGACCCCTGCCATAGCTGACATCAAGATCACATGAAGTATCGGTACCGCTTTCCAAAACCCTATTAAGACCACACACCTGGAATACTGCAACCGATTTTGGTCACCATACTTCAAAAAAGATGTTCAGAGAAGATCATCAAAGGCCTGGAGACTAAACCAATGATTGAATGGCTGCAGGATTTGGATTTGACTAGTCTAAGGCAAAGAAGAATTAGGGGTGACATAGCAGTATTCCAGTATTTGAGGGGCTGGCATAAAGAAGTGGGGGGGGGGGGGTCAGTTTATTTTCCAAAGTACCTGAGGACAGGACAAGAAACGATGGAAACTAATCAAGGAGAGAAGCAACCTGGAATTGAGAAACTTCCTAACAGGGCAATTAACCAGGGGAACAGCTTTGCCTTCGGAAATTGTGGGCGCTACATCGCTGGTTTTTTTTTAAGAAGTCACTTGTCTGAAATACAGGTTTCTAGTCCAGGGGCTGGACTAGAAGACCTCCAAGGTCCCTTCCAACTCTGTTATCTGTTTTCCTATCTAAAGACTACCATCCATACCACAACAGGCTCAAACCAAAAGAGTTTCCAAAGGCAAAGTAACGTTTTGAATGCAGCGTCTGGGAAAAGGCCTCACTTTGTTCAGAATTGCTTTTCTTGAGGGGGTTATGCATACCTTGGGAAGTCATATGAGGTCATAATTGTATAAATAAAACGTGCAATCATCACAAGAGGCTTCATTTAGAATACAAGCTCAAGTATTGCTATTTTCAACTTCCAAAAAAAACAAAAAACGCTCAACAAACAGCAGAGGTCTTAACATTTCATCCTAGAATTTATCTACCTTTCAGACTTAAGATTGATAACCAGAGTGCTATAGACACCCACCAGAGAGTATGCCATCCCTGATTTGAATGTTAAGAAATAAATAAGATTTAATCAAAACTTAGTGAGCTGCAGAGTCCCAGCCTCTATGGCCTTTATTTACATGGCCTACAGTAGCATTTTTAAGCAAATACAATATGGGTGATTGCATCACCGTCCTCTGACTGCTCCACCCGGCAAAACCTTTCCAAGGTCTAGAAATACAGCATTACAATAAGACCCACACTCTAGTGCCGCCTAGTGGTCGTCCGGATTTGCCTTTTTTTTAACCCAACGTGCCATATTCTCAGCCATGCAAGGCAGGAGAAACCTCAGCAGGAGATTCCCCCCCCCCCCGCTCCCTGGCGGGGTCTTTTCCCCCCTCACACTTGAGGAAGGATCCTGAACGCGGACTAGAAGAGCTTTAAGGTCCCTTCCAGCTCGAGTCTGACTCCGGGATCCAGCCCGCCTTTTACTCGGCGCCGCGCGGCCGAGTAAACGTTGCAATGTTGGCGCCGCCCGGGAGGGGGCGAACTTTTTTGAGACCGGCTTCTGTTGCTGCAGTCGCAAAGCAGGGAAGGGCGCAACTCCGCGCCTCTCGGGCCCAGGTAAGTGGGTGTGGGGATCCTACGCTCTCCTTGCAAGGTAAACCCCAAGGCTTGGGATGGTTGGAGCAGGGCGGCGTCCTCTGGCTTGCAATCCGGCTCGGGGAAGGCGGTGGCTTGTTGCAAGAAGGTCGCGCGCGTCGCATCCTCCGGCCTTTGCCCCGGCTGCCCGCGCTCCTTCCTCCGGCTCTAATCTATCTAGTCGGCGTGCGTTGCATAGGATGGCATGGCAATTGAATTGAGTTGCTTTGAACTGAATGTTTTTTGCATTGCATTGCATTGCGTTGCGTTGTATACTGCATCCAGGTTTGGTCACCAAACTATGAAAAAGCTGTGGAGACTCTAGAAAGATTTGCAGAGAAGAGCAACGGAAGGCTAAAACGGTCACAGGAACTGGGCATGGCCAGTCTAGTGAAGAGAAGGACTAGGGGGAGACATGATAGCAGCCTTGCAGTATCTGAGGAGGGAGGGGGGTCAACCTGTTTTCCAAAGCACCTGAAAGCCAGACCAATAATAATAGATGGAAACTGATCAAGGACAGATTCAACTTCCTGACAGTGAGAACAATCAACCCATGGAACAGCCTTCAGAAGTTGTGGGAGCTTCATCACTGGAGGTTTTCAAGAAGAGATTGGACTCCCATCTGTCAGAAATGATGTGGGGGTCTCCCGTTTGGGGGAGGGGTTGGACTAGATGACCTACAAGGTCCCTATCAACTGTTAATCTGTCACTGTATCTGCAGGGCATGGCATGGCATGGAGTGCTTTGCGTTGCGTTGTGTTGGGTACTTCACTCGCACTTCCAGCCTGTGGGGCACTTCTTCCAAAGTTAAAAGAAGAAAGTAGATGTTTGATTGTGAGTGCTTTTAAGTACAGAAGTGGAAGAAACTATTTCTCTGAATCATGGGGCAGCTTTTTCCCTGGGGGATTTTAAGCAAATATTTATTTTATTTATTTATTTGATTTGTCAGTCGCTTACAAGATAATAGATATAAGTATAAACATGAGTAAGGCTACAGGAAATAGGTACAAATAAATGGGGACAATAGGATAGGGATGGTAGGCACGACGGTGCACTTATGTACGCCCCTTGCAGATCTCTTAGGAATGGGGTGAGTTCAACAGTGGTTAGTTTGAGGTTAAAGGAGTGGGGGTTAGAGGATGTAAGAACAGAGTCAGGTAGTGCATTCCAGGCATTGACCACTCTGTTGCTGAAGTCAAAATTTGTGCAATCGAGTTTGAAGCGGTTTACATTGAGTTTGTATCTGTTGTGTGCTCTTGGGTTGTTGTGGTTGAAGCTGAAGTAGTCATTGACTGGTAGGACATGGTAGCAGATAATTTTGTGTGCTACAGTGAAGTCTAACCGTAGGCGATGTAGTTCTAGGTTGTCCAAGCCCAAAATCTCAAGCCTGGTGGTATAGGGTTTCTGTTGCGAGCAGAGGAGTGTAATACTCTTCTCGTGAAATACTTCTGGACTCTCTCGATTGTATTAATGCCTGTTATGCAGTGCGGATTCCAGACTGATGAGCTGTATTCGAGTATTGGTCTGGCAAAAGTTTTGTATGCTCTAGTTAGCATTATATATTATAGCATAATATTGGGCAACTGTGGTTGGAGGAATCCTGCCCTGGGCAGGGGGTTGGACTAAATGACCTCTTGAGTTCCCTTCCAGCCCTAGAATTCTATGATTGCTCAATTATTATTGACTTGCAGATAAAACTAACCAAGAAGGAGTGTTATGCTCCTTAAAAAGTTGGAACTCAGCCAGCCACTCTGGTTGGGGCCAGTAGTTCAACAACCCTTACAGTATTTTGGCTCTGTCATTCAGGATATTGTTTTATGCTTGATGATTTGTCTGGTGTTAATACCCGCTTCATACCAGACAACGATCAAGCAGAAAATAATACCCTAATTAAGGAATTACTAAGCAAAAAAAACCCATCAAAACTAGCAGAGCAACTTAACTGCATTTAAATAGGGAGAAAACCCTACCTTCCCACACACTGATGATGTTACCTAGTTGGGTGGTGAGATGTCTTCAAGCAAACAACTAAGCCCCGGTTAACACCAAGTACTCCCCAGCTTGACTGTGAGTGATGGACATTCTCGTCTATTGTTATCTAATGATCCTGCAATTAGGTAGGAGATGAATCTTTGGATGGGAAGAACTGTTTTTTTAAGAGTCTAATTTTATTTAGAGAAAGGTTGAGAAAGATTCTTAGTTAATAACCAGGGTCTTTCCCCCCCCCAACTCTGTGCAATCTCTGAAATGTTGCGATGTTTCTATCTCTGATGGAACTGATAAACCCTGGAAACTCTCTCTATAGAGCATCGGAGCAAAGAATCGGGGGAAACGGCGATGAAGGTACAATATTTTGCAGGAGCAGAAACCGAAGAAGGAGCAGGAAAGCCAACCAGTCTGGTTCAGCCTCTGTATATGACGGAACTGCCGACATGTGGAGCGTCACAAAAAATCAAAATGGAGCTTCTGAGGGGGACGGAAGAGCGCTGGGAGGCCCAGTGGCAGGAGTTCCTGAGGACGCTCCATCCCGGAAGGGGTGGAAACCCCGTGATGATGTCAGAGGCCTCCCCCTGGGAAGACCCCAAGGCCTTCCTGGCCTCCTTTGAGCAGGTGGCCACAGCCTGCCGGTGGCCCGGAGGAGAATGGACAGCCCGTCTCCGGCCGGCTCTGAGCGGAGGAGCGGAAGAGGCCTTCCAAACCCTGGAAGACCGAGACCAAGAGGATTATGGGAAAGTCAAGGCGGCCATCTTGCGAGGGGAAGCCCTGAGGATGGAGAAGCAGCGACAGCATTTTCGGCAGTTCTGCTGCCAGGAGGTGGCAGATCCCCGGAGGATCCATAGCCAACTCCAGGAGCTTTGTCGCCAATGGTTGAGGCCGGAGAGACGCACCAAAGAGCAGATCCTGGAGCTGCTGATCCTGGAGCAGTTCCTGACCAGCCTCCCATCTGATCTCCAGAACTGGATCCGGGAAGGAGGACCAGAGACGTGTTCCCAAGCAGTGGCTCTGGTTGAGGACTTCCTGAGGAGCCAGCAAGACCCCAAGCCAGGCAGGTGGCAGGTGATGTTATTAATTTATATGAAAAATTGTTCCTACTACCTGAAATTAAGATTGCCTTTTTTTCCCCATTCAGTCTTTTCCAATTCTCAGAGACTGCCTGGATAAGTCCCTGCAGTTTACTTGGGAAGGTGTTCCAGAAGTGATTTACCATTGCCTCCTTCCTAGGGCTGAGAGAAAGGGACTGGCCCAAAGTCAGCCAGCTGGCTTTGTGCCTAAGGCCGCCCAGAATCCCCTTGTAGGGCAGGTGGGTCTCATTAAAATTTAATAAATAAAAGGAAGGAAGGAAGGAAGAGGAAGGAAGGAAGGAAGGAAGGAAGGAAGAAAGAGAAAGAAAAAGGAAAGGAAAGGAAAAGGAAGGGAGGGAGGAAAAGAAAGGAAGGAAGAGAAAGGATGGAAGGAAGGAAAAGAAAGAGAAAGAAAAAGGAAAGGAAAGGAAAGGAAAAGGAAGGGAGGGAGGAAAAGAAAGGAAGGAAGGAAAGGAAGGAAGAGAAAGAAAAAGAGAGAATGAAGGAAGGAAAAGAAAGAAAAAAGGAAAGGAAGAGAGAAAAGAAAGGGAGGGAGGAAAAGAAAGGAAGCAAGAAAGAAAAAAAGAGAGAGAGAGAAAATGAAGGAAGAAAAGAAAGAAAGAAAGGAAAAGGAAAGGAAAAGGAAGGGAGGAAAAGAAAGAGGAAGGAAGGAAAGGAAGGAAGAAAGAAAAAGAGAGAATGAAGGAAGGAAAAGAAAGAAAAAAGGAAAGGAGAAAAAGAAAGGGAGGGAGGAAAGAAAGGAAGCAAGAAAGAAAAAAGAAAGAGAGAGAGAGAAAATGAAGGAAGAAAAAGAAAGAGAAAGAAAAAGGAAAGGAAAAGGAAAGGAGGGAGAAAAAGAAAGAGGAAGGAAGGAAAGGAAGGAAGAGAAAGAAAAAGAGAGAATGAAGGAAGGAAAAGAATGAAAGAAAGAAAGGAAAGGAAGAAAAAGAAAGGGAGGGAGGAAAAGAAAGGAAGCAAGAAAGAAAGAAAAAGAAAGAGAGAGAAAATGAAGGAAGGAAAAGAAAGAAAGGAAAAGGAAAGGAAAGGGAAAGGAAGGAAGGAAGGGAGGAAAAGAAAGAGGAAGGAAGTAAAGGAAGGAAGAGAAAGAAAAAGAGAATGAAGGAAGGAAAAGAAAGAAAAAAAGGAAAGGAAGAGAAAAAGGGAGGGAGGAAAAGAAAGAGGAAGGAAGAAAAGGAAGATTGATGGGACAAGAAGTCACAGTCTCCTGGTTTCTAACTTGATATCTTAAGATCAGATCCATCACATGATGATCCAGTTTACAACTATAACAGTACATGACCATAATGGGCCAGTTCCAGAGGTGAATCGCTTGCCGGTTCAGCCCAGCTCGCTGAATACTAGTTCGGGCGAACTAGTATTTCCGACGATCAGCTGTGCTGCGTGATTTATATTAGCTAGAAAGCAGGACGTCGTCAGATTTCTTGCTTTCTAGCTAATCTAAATCGCGGGGCACAGCTGATCCCCTCTCCTTGCTGTTGTATTTACCTCGGAAGGCTTTCAAAATGCTTCTTTTTTTTCAACGCCCAGGAGGCTTCCCTGAGGCCCACTAGGCCAAAAACGGGCGCGAGGGGGCTGCAAAAGAAAGACTTTGACACACACACCCCAGTCACATGACCACCTGGTCACACCCACCTGGCGACGCCCACAGAACCAGTAGTAAAAAAAATTGAATCCCACCACTGGCCAGTTCCATTTCAGTCATAAGCCAAGGACTACCTGTATTAGAACAGGCTTTCATGTGGCTACTGATCTTTTCATTTCATATCGAAATTGTTTCACTGACGAGAACAGGTTGAAGGGATCCGTAAATGTCTCTCCCCACAGGACTCCCTTTTCCCTGCCTATGTCCTTGGGTTCTGAACTGGGTCGTTCTCACACTTTCAGAGGCCGTTAAAGGAGGATCGCAGGGATTTCTTGGAGCTACGTGAAGAGGCCGAGAGGAGAAGCTTTGAAGATGGCTGTCAAAGAGGTGATGTGAAGTGCAAAATGGCTGCCTCAGAAGTTGCTGCAGATTGGATGAGCTTGTCGTTTCTTATTGATCTCTTGAAAAGCAACCTGACTTCCTAAATCTGCATCTGTTTTTGCAGTAGTGGAAATGTTGATTATTATTATTTTTTTGCAAGGTCTCACATTCTGCATCACATTCAGATCAGAATCGGGTCAGGTGTTCTGTTTTTATTTTCCATTGACCTATTTCTCCTAGGACAAAGCATGTTTCGTGCCCCTGTTGGAGTCTGAGTCCGAGGAGGAAGATGAACAGCTGACAGGGAGTGGGAATGTGGCTCCGTTGGCTGTGTAAGAAACTGGGGAAGGGCAAAGTCCGTCTGGGCAGAGCAGGGGAGAGGTAGAACAAGGGAGGAGTCCAGAGGACGAACCAGGCCCACCTCCTCTTCATCCTAGGGCACGCAGGGAGGAACAGAGAAAGGAGCAACATGGGTTGTGTGGCTTACGGGGAGGAAAGGGCCCTGATTCCCTTCATTAGCCACAGCTGGGAAGACAGTTGATAAGAAAGCCAGGCTGCGTGCAGCAGGCTGCTGGGAGCAAACGTTACGTTTATCCTGTGTTGTCGTGGCTTATCTGTGTTCCTGGCGTCTTCCCAACTGTGATAGTTTTGCTGTGCCTTCAAGTCTGAAATTCTTGCTCCTGCCCTGCCAGACTAATCACTTTAGTTTGGCTTGTTTGGACTTTAAGTTACAGTTTGTGTTGACCATGTTTTGGACTTAATTTTCTACAGTCAAAGGCTGTTCCTGGGAGAGTTTTTCTCCAGCCAGAAGGTAACCTGGACATTGGGGGTAAAGTTGGAGGTAATAGACTCTTATTGCTTATCTGACTGTTGCCTTCGTGCCACGCCCCGGGTCATCACAGCATGTGAGATGTGAGCTGACAGACAAAACCTCATCAAAACAATTCTTCTAATTATAGTGCTAGCACAGTGTTAGAATGCAGGATTGCAGGCTGACTCTGCCCACAGTCTGGAGTTCAATCCTGACTAGCTTAAGGTTGACTCGTCCTTCCGTCCTTCCAAGGGTCAGTAAAATGAGGACCCAGATTGTTGGGTCTAATATGCAAATAATGCTTATATTGTAAACTGTCCAGAGACTGCTGTAAAGCACTATGGGGCAGTATATAAGCATAAACGCTGTTGCTATACATACTCTTCTGCTCCACCTCCCCAAACACTACAAACTCTGAAGTGAACTCAAAATATTCCTTTATATTAGGAATGCCGGCAGCCCCGGCAAAAAGTATATCTTGAAGACTAACAAGTCCGCCGGCCGGAAGATGTATAGTTGTCTGCCACACCTGTTCATCTCCGCCCCCTGCCTTTTTCCCCCCAAAGCTACGGTGGGGTCTCACTAGCAGCAGTGGCTCTTCTGTCCCAAGGACCGGCCCATAGAATTCCACTGCTCTCCTCTCCTCTGCCTTCTGGGCATCCGCACGTCAGGCATGGACCCAGCTGTTCTTCCTCATCAGCCAACCTCCAGACCTGCGGGCTGTTGACTCTCCATCTGAGGGCTGATAGAAGGCGCCGGCTCTGCCTCTGCCTCTCTCTCTCTCTCAGCTCCTTTCCCTCTTCCCCTCGGAGCTCCCAGGTTGCCCTGATGCTAACCCTGATTCCCACGCCTCCTCCTCCTCTGATTCGGCTACTGGAGGGGCTGGCAGTCGACAGGCTACAACACATACATACATGTTCTGTCTCACCTGTAACCACAAGGTGAGAGTCCAAATTTCCAAAGGAAAATACACAAACAGACAGGAACAGGAGCGACAGAGTTAACTTCCTTTGGCTGAATCCGTCTTTGGCAGTTTTCCCAGAAGCTGCCTACCAAGTCTGATAACGAGCAGAACCATAAATCAGGGGCGAACGCCACACAGAATAATTTGTCCGAACTGCTAACTCAAATAAACAAGTTGACCCGAACAGGGATTCAGAGCTAACACGCCCTCTTTTATTTCCTGAGGGGCATGTCAGTCTCTTTTCTCAGTCCCTGATTTGACATTTCCTTTTATGTTGTATTTCACGTTTCTGCCTGCGTCTTTGCCTTGCATCAGACCAGCATTTCTCGGCTTGATCTTCAGCCAATGACTCCGGTATGCTCTCCTGATTATCTGCTGACACCTGAGGCACAATCAGGGAGGAAGATTCTGGGGAGGAAGACGACTCCGAAACTTCCAGCAAAGCAGGCTCAAACCTCAGAGCCAAGTCCTCCTCTTCCTCCTGACTCCCGTCTATGTCACTCAACAAAGCAGGCTCAAACCTTAATGCCAGATCTTCCTCATCACTCGAGCCTGTGTCTTCTGACTGAGCAGGTTCAAACCGCCGAGTCACAACACATACATGTATACGTACAGGTAGTCTTGAACTTACAACCACATTTGAGCCCAAAATTTCAATTACTCAGTGTGAAAATTGGTTAAGTGAGTTTTACCCCACTTTGCGACTTTTCTTGCCACATCTGTTAAGTGAATCACTGCTATTGTTAAATTAGCGACACGGTTGTTTTTCCCCCTTGAATTTGCTTGTCAGAAGGTCGCAAAAGGGGATTTACCAAAGGTAAATCACGTGACCATGGGGATGCTGCAACAGGTCACGCCAGGGGTAGGATTCAGCCGGTTCAGGCCGGTTTGGGCAAACTGGACATTACATTTACTTTTCTGGTTCGCTGAACCCGGTAGTTGAGCCAACTGGCTGGCCCTGCCTGCCTCACCCCTCCCAGGAGTTTCCGTGCAGCCCATTTTGGATGCAGGTAAATGCAGGGCCCGCGCAGAGGCTCTGGGAGGGTGAAAAAAATGCCCCTCCCGGACGTCTGAAAATGGGTTTGTTTCCAGCTTCTGGAGGGCCTCCGGAGCCCGGGGGAGGCTGTTTTCTCCCTCCCAGAGGTTCGAGAGAAGCCTCCAGACTCCGGGGAAGGCAAAAAAAACGACCCTCCTGGAAGTTCTGGTAGGCCGCATCCACCATGCCCACGGCCACCCAGAACCGGTTGCTGGGATTTTTGAATCCCACCCCTGGGTCACACACACACACACACACACACACACGTAGAGAGAAAGAGAGAGAGATGCTGAATAGAGTAGAATAGAATAGAATAGAATAGAATAGAATAGAATAGAATAGAATAGAATAGAATAGAATAGAATAGAATAGAATAGAATAGAATTCTTTATTGGCCAAGTGTTGTTGGACACACAAGGAATTTGTCTTGGTGCAAATGCTCTCAGTGCACATAAAAGATACATTCATCAAGAATCATCAGGTACAACACTTAATGATAGTCCTAGGGCACAATAAGCAATCAAATCATACTAGGAAACGGTCAATATAAATCGTAAGGGTACAAGCGACAAAGTTACAGTCATACATAAGCGGGAGGGGATGGGTGATAAGGAGGGATGAGAAGATATCACCAAGAAAGGATCAAATTAAATACTGAGGGAATTATTAGTTAGGTTCTATTTTGGCAGGGAGGAAGACAAAACCACAGAGAATTTACATTTCAAGAATTTAAATTTTCAGAAAAGCCCATTTTTCTCATTCAATCACTGGTCTTCCTTTGAAAAAAAAAGTCCCTTGTTTTCTAGCTGTGTATGAGTGGTCATTGACACATTTTGTGTCTGTTCATTTTGAACAAAATTGAAAGGGCCATCTCACCTTCTAAATTCTGTTTTCCATTACTTGCAGGCCTTGGAATCCAATCTCCAAATGAAGCTAATTCGACTCTTTTTTCAGAAGAAGAAGGCAGGGTCTCAAATGGTGAGAGAAAGGTAATGAACATGCCTACTTAATCCATTTGTATTATCCCATTTGTGGCTCTAAGAAATGGCTGTGAACTATCAGCCTGCGGCTCATTAAAGCAGCTGCATCTCTCTGAAAATTAAGAGCACCTCAATATTTCAGTCGTCTTCTCTGAGGAAAAAAGTTCAGATATTTGGAGAGATTCTTGAATCACCAATTCACTCATCAATGAGGATTTGAGGTCTTGCTTATTGGTTGTCCAAAATTCTATACAGGTAGTCCTCGATTTATCATCACAATTCAGCCCAAAATTGTTGTTGCTAAATGGAACGTTTGTTGAGGTTGCCCCCATTTTGACCACAGTTGTTAAGTGAATTACTGAAGTTAAGTTAACAGTACAGGTAGCCTCTTCGACTGAGTAGATAGAATAAAAAACGAACAACGCGACAGACAGAACGAACAGAGTAGAATAGAATAGAACAGAACAGAATAGAATAGAATAAAATAGAATATAATTCTTTATTGGCCAAGTGTGATTGGACACACAAGGAATTTGTCTTGGTGCAAATACTCTCAGTGTACATAAAAGAAAAGATACATTCGTCAAGAATCATAAGGTTAGAATAGAATAGAATAGAATAGAATAGAATAGAATAGAATAGAATAGAATAGAATTCTTTATTGGCCAAGTATGACTGGACATACAAGGAATTTGTCTTGGTGCAAATACTCTCAGTGTACATAAAAGAAAACATACATTCGTCAAAGAGTCAAGAATCATAAGGTACAACACTTAATGATAGTCATAGGGTACACTAAGCAATCAAATCATACTAGGAAACAGTCAATATAGATTGTAAGGATACAAGCGACAAAATTACAGTCATACAGTCACAAGTGGGAGGGGATGGGTGATAAGGAGCGATGATAGTAGTTATAGTAGTGCAGACTTTGTAAATAGTTGGACAATGTTGAGGGATTTTTTTTTTAGCAGAGTGATGGCGTTCGGGAACAAGCTGTTCTTGTGTCTAGTTGTCCTGGTGTGCAGTGCTCTATAGCAGTGGTGGCAAACCATTTTGGGCCCCGATGCCAAAAGTTGTGTGCGTGCTTGCACGCTCGCACTCGCCTGCCAGCACCCAGAAGGCAATGCGTGTCCCCCATATCCCCTACGCATGTGTGAGCAATCCCACCCACCCCAGTCCCCCCTCCGCCACCCGCTTAGCTGCACTGCGCCTCACAGCTGATTTTTGGCTGGTTTGAGGCCCTTTTCGGCCTCCCAAAGGCTTGAGGAAGGCTTCTGCAGGCTTCTACATGCTTTGTAGGCCAAAATCTAGCCCCGTTTCGTCACTTCCTGTTTTTCCAAAAACATCCATGGAATGCAGTGTCGGTTTTGCAAACTGCTACACTGCTCCCTCCTCCCTTTCTGCTGGCAACTCTAAAAGACCAGAGAAATATTTTATGAGTTGACAACTGTGAATCTTGCTTCTTGGATTGTGCATTGTAGGTAAAAAAAATTACAGATAGTCCTTGATTTATGATGGGCCGCTTAACGACTGTTCAAAGTTATGACCTACCTGAAATAGGTGACTTAGGATCGGGATCCAAAGGTCCACTGGTCGCCCCTCCCCTTGGCCCGCAGTCACATGATCATACCCGCAGTCACATGATCATACGCACAATCACATGATCATACCCGCAGTCACATGATCATACCTTGGGTGCTTGGCAAAACGGTATCTTAGCGAACAGTTTAAGAGCCACCGGTTTGCTTAATGACCGCTGCAAACAAAACGTGAAAATCAGGTCAGTCATGTGACTGATCTGTTTTATGACGGTTGTGACTTACAACTCCAGGTTACGATCGTAACTCGAGGATTACAGATAATCCTCCACTTAGAGTCACAATTGAGCCCAAAATGTATGTTCTAAGTAAGAAATATGTTAAATGAGTTTTGCCCCGTTTTATGACTTATGTGAGGGACGCGGTGGCTCAGTGACTCAGTGGCTAAGATGCTCAACTTGTCAATCAGAAAGGTTGGCAGTTCAGCGGTTCAAATCCCTAGCGCCGCGTAATGGAGTGAGTTCCCGTTACTCGTCCCAGCTTCTGCCAACCCAGCAGTTCGAAAGCATGTAAAAAATGTAAGTAGAAAAATAGGGAGCCCTTTGGTGGGAAGGTAACAGCGGTTCATGCACGTTTAGTCATGCTGGCCACATGACCACGGAGACATCTTTGGACAGCGCTGGCTCTTCGGCTTTGCAACGGAGATGAGCACTGGCGCCCCCTAGAGCTGGAAACGACTAGCACGTGTGTGCGAGGGGAACCTTTACCTTTATGACTTTCCTTGCTTTCCTCGTTTGCTAAGTGAATCACTGAAGTTATTAAATGAGTAGGATGGTTGTGAAGTAAATCTGGCTTCCCCATTGACTTCCCTTGTTAGAAAGTCGCAACAGGGGACCTCTTCACCCCAGGACACTGCAACCATCATAAATACGAACCACTTGCCAAACATCCGAATGTAAATCATGTGACCAGAGGGACATGGCAGTGGTCATAAGTGTGAAAAATAGTCATGTCCCTTTTTTCAGTGAAGTTCGTAACTTTGAATGGTCACTAAGTGAACTGTTGTAAGTTGGAGGACTACCTGGACCTGTATCTTTTTCTGTTGCAGAGTTGTACAGAACAACCCCAGATGGTTGCGTCTTTGCCAGTCATCAAGCGGCCGCTCTCCCGACCAAGCCAAGAAACCTTCGCTTGGAAAGTCCTCCAAGACAATTGTGAGAACGCTGGCAGCTCGGGTAAGAATTTTCTTCTCAGTGTTCTGACCAAGGCTTCCTGAGACTGTAATTAATCACACTCTTAGTCCAAACAACCCTCTTTTTAATACAATGGATGGGAATTATGTTCATTCCCAGCCTGTAATGAGTCTCAAACAGTCTCTCAAGATAAGCACCCACCTTTATCTCCTTTGAATTGCTGCCAAGAACTAGAGTGCCAAATTAACTGTAAAAAGCCAAACGGAGTACAACGTCCGCACAGAGCTGCAAGGTTTAATCCAAACAGAGTGGACAAAGTTGCTTCCTGCAAAGGCTCATGTCCCTTTGCTCCTCCTTTATCTCTTATAGGAGGGGCCAATCATATCCAAACCTAACTCCCGAGTCACTCCTTTTGTCTTAAATTGTTTTTGCCTTCTGGCAGCTCTGCCCATGCGCACATTGGGAACAGGCTCCCCTTGATCCTCTGCCTCGCTGATGTCAGATTCTGGAGGCTCCAGAGTCAGCACATAACTCCCAGATGGCCCTGGCCCCATCTCTGTATCAGACGCGGGACCAATGTCCGAGTCTCCCAGACTCCAGGACTGGCCCATGTTTCTTCCCACCGTCCGACTCTGCTGCCGTCTCCGCAGGCTGCCGGCAGACTACAACACTCAGGGCCAGAAAATCGTATCAGCTTCACCCGAAGCTATTTATGGCCAGTTTCCACACCACTCTTGCAGCATCCCCGTGGTCATGTGGTCAAAAAAATCAAAACACTTGCCAACTGGAATTTATTTATGATGGTTGCAGCATCCCGCGGGGGTCGTGTGATCTCCGTTTGCGACCTTCTGACAAGCAAAGTCAATAGGGAAACCAGATTCACTTAACAACCGTGTTACTATCTTAACAGCTGCAGTGATTCACTTAACTGTGGCAAGAAAGGTCGTAAAATGAGGCAAAGCTCACTTAACTGTCTCACTTAGCAACTGAAAATTTGGGCTCAATTGTGACTGTAAGGTAAAGGTACAGGTTCCCCTCGCACATACGTGCTAGTCCTTTCTGGCTCTAGGGGGCGCCAGTGCTCATCTCCGTTACAAAGCCGAAGAGCCAGCACTGTCCGAAGACGTCTCTGTGGTCATGTGGCCGCCATGATTAAACTCCCAAAGGCGCACAAAGGAACGCTGTTACCTTCCCACCGAAGTGGTCCCTATTTTTCTACTTGCATTTTTACGTGCTTTCGAACTGCTAGGTTGGCAGAAGCTGGGACGAGTAATGGGAGCTCACACCGTTACGCTGTCAACTTTGGAAGCCATGTTCCATGCTGCCAGTGATTTTAATTAAGTGATTTTAATTAAGTACCTCTAAGTAGACAAAATAAAATTCTTTTGTTAGTTCAAGGTCATTGAGTATAGCGCAGGATGAAATAAGGATCTTACTTTTGGACGGATCGTGATTGGGCCATGTGATGTGATGATGGCCAAGTGGGGATGGATTTGTAGTTTGGGAATGTGTGGAAAGCCCAAAAACTTTTAGATTCGGGATTCCACAGATGTGCCAGGTGAGCTATTCTAATAAAGGTACTTTTGAGATACGTTTGTCTCAGAGTTTACTGATTGGAATGGAGGTTTGCTGGAACGCTGACATTATCCCGAATCTAAAAGTTTTCGGGCTTTGGAAGCCATATTTCATGCTGCCATACGCAGCGCTAAGGATTTGAACCACTGAACTGCCGACCTTTCTGATCGACAAGCTCAGTGTCTTAGCTACTGAGCCACCGCGTCCCCAGTAGTCGAGGACTACCTGCATTGAAAAGAATAACAGACAGACTCCACTATCAACCGGTCCCGTGTGCGTCCACTCGGGGTTGTATGGCCTTCATGTGTCCCCAACTGCTCTTCCCAAGAGCGATGTCAGAGATGACCAGGCTGAATTCGAGGATGGGGTCAAACATGTCATCGGTCATGAGAGATCTAAGTCCAGCCCACCTTGAATGCCTCTTAATTCCTACACGTTTCCCTTGACCGTTAGTAGCTCAGATTTTTGTAGAGAGCATAAGCTTGCGATACATTTTTATACTCATTTGAACTGCCAGAATCTCCTGGATTTCCCCAGTTCTTGACAAGCTATATCCATATAGTTGAGGGGTCCTTGGTGTTCTCTGGGCTTGTATGTCTTCTTGCAAGCATTTCATTACCCTAACTAGGTAATATGTAAGTGACAGCACCTGTCCACCAGCAATCGGCACCCAGATTAGCACAGATTAACTCCAAGGTTGCCTTCAGACCAACAATCAAGTAAGCAATACCCCAATCAAGAAATACCAAAGAGCCATCAGTTAATAATCCAACCAAAGAATCCCTAAGGCCGCCCACACCCAGACAGACGGGCAAGACACCAGAATATAAATTGACAGCAAATCCCACTCCCTACTAGTATGGATGATGTTACCTAGTTGGGTAATGAAACTTTTGCAAAAAAAAATAAGCAAGCTCAGAAACCAAGGAGACTCTTACTTCAAACCTGAGCTACAAATATTCTCTTTTATTGGTACATATATAGTTGTTTAGGGGATGCGGTGGCTCAGTGGCTAAGATGCTGAGCTTGTCGATCAGAAAAGTCAGCAGTTCAGCGGTTCGAATCCCTCGCGCCGCGTAACGGAGTGAACTCCTGTTACTCATCTCGGCTTCTGCCAACCTAGCCATTCGAAAGCATGTAAAAAATGTAAGTAGAAAAATAGGGGCCACCTTTGGTGGGAAGGTTAACAGCATTCCTTTGTGCGCCTTCAGCGTTTAGTCATGCCGGCCACATGACCACGGAGCGTCTTTGGACAGTGCTGGCTCTTCGGCTTTGTAACGGAGATGAGCACCGGCGCCCCCTAGAGTCAGGAATGACTACAACGTATGTGCGAGGGGAACTTTTACCTTTACCTATATAGTTGTTTGGAAGCTTGAGGAGGAGGGGCTGGCCCAGAAACCCTAAGGTAGGCTGAATTTAACAAATTCAAATTTGCGAGAAAGAAGCCTGTGACTTGGCAGAACAGGAATCTTGAAAAGAGTCAGCAGATCAGGAAGAAAAATATTTTCTTTCTCTCTGTAGGGGATGGAAAGAGAAGTTTGGTGAAAGTGGAGACTCTTCAGGATGGAGAAAAGAAGGCAGGAGAGGCACATGGGGCCCTTCCACTGCTGAATTTGGGGAATGTCACACCAGTCGTGGAAAGACTGGAGGGAAGAGGCGAATCCCAAACCCGGAACGAATGCGCTCGGCGTGCTGGGAGTTGTACGGATGCCACACTGGAAAATACTACAAACCCCACTTGGGATAAAATGCCCCCGTTCTCCTGTTACGGCAGAAAATACCGCTACAGATTTGAACTTGGAATGCAACCTTCTGGGGAGGAATACAAAACACACCCTTTGTCAGAGGAAAACCTGCTGCCTAATTCATCTTTTTATAAACTGGGGAAAATCCTCACCGCAAATCGAAGCTACGAAGCCTCCGGACACGGGAACGGGAGTGGTTTGAAGATCTTTCCGAGCCTCCGTGCGGATTGGAAGCCGAATAGCGGTGCTGAAAGCGGGAAGAATGTTAGTTGCATGCAGCCGCTGAATAGAATACAAAACTTGGGAACCGAAGTGAGGATCAATAAATGCTTTCAGTGTGGGAAGTGCTTTGCTCAGAAGGGGGATCTTAAGAATCACCAACGCATTCACACCGGCGAGCAACCGTACGAGTGCTCTTTCTGCGGAAAATGCTTCAACCAGAAGGGAAACTTGAAGACCCACCAGAGGATTCATACCGGAGAGAAGCCCTACAAATGTTTGCAGTGCGGGAAGTGCTTCATCCAGGCGGTCCTTTTGAAGAACCATCAAAGGACCCACACGGGGGAGAGACCCTTCAAATGCTCTCAGTGCGGGAAAGGTTTCAACCTGGGAGGAGACTTAAAAAAGCACCAGAGGATTCACACGGGCGAGAGGCCGTATAAATGTTCTCTGTGTGGGAAAGACTTCAGCCAGATGGGAAACTTGAAGAAGCACCAGACCATTCACATGGGGGAGAGATGATAAAAGTGGTCAGTGCATAAAAAGCATGAATGGTGTAAAGCAGGGATCTTGGCAATTTTAAGAAACTTGTGGACTTCAACTCCCAGAATTCCTCTGCCAGCCATGTTATTTTGACAGCTTGAACATGTATGGACTTCAACTCCCAGAATGCTTGCTGGCTGAGGAATTCTGGGAGCTGAAGGGCACAAGTCTTAAAGTTGCCACGGTTGAAGAACCCCGGTGTAAAGAATATGAGAATAGTTATCAGACAAAGAATCCTTGCACCCAGAGAATGTTTGAAAATTTATAAATAATAATAATAATACCTGAAAACACTGAATTATTTAAAAAGTATTTTTCTTTAAATAGATTGTACTCACAAGTGACCCCCAGCTCCAGCTTCAGTTAGATGCTTGTAACCCTAAAGCAGTATTTGTAAATCTCAATACCTTTATAAGACATCCACATGTCAACTCCCAGAATTCCCCAGCTAGCACATATTCTGGGAGTTTGAAGCGCACACGTCTTCAAGCTGTCAAAGTTGAGAAGTTTGGCTAAAAATGTACGGTAAGTAACTCAGAGTGTCAGTCTTCCTTTATCTTAGGATATCAAAATAAATAAACCTGTCTCGAAAAATACTCTTTAGATATTCTCGTTTGTCTGTCTGCCTTGATGATTGACTTAGTTATGAAATGACAATGTTTCATGTGTCAACTTTAATCCCAGGTTTTCTTGTTTTTATGGGGGTTTGTCTCAAGGTGAAGGGTAATGTCAGGGGTGAAAAACCAGGACCAATTAAACTGATTTATTGCTCGTACCTATGCACAGGAATCTACTCAATTAACAATATTATTTTAGCAGTAGATAAGGGTCAATAGAATTCAAAAGGGGTTGGACTTTGTTTGTGACTGTGTAGAGATTCTAGACCCATGATGGCGAACTTATGGCATACGTGCCATAAATGGCACACAGAGCTATTTGTGCTGGCATGCGAGCCGCAGGCAAACTTACCTCACGGCGTATGCGCGCGCCTCACAGCTGTTCTTTTTTTTCCAGCTGGTTTGAGGCCTTTTTCGGCCTCTCAGAGGCTTGGAAAAAGCCTCTGCAAGGTTTTTCAGGATGAATTATAGGCCCGTTTCGTCACTTCCTGTAATACCTCTTGGAGCCTCTTGGAGCAGGATGCTTTGCAGGGTCCCAAAGACTCATTTCTGGTGGAGTTTGGGGGAGAGAAAGAAAGACTTTTGCTGCTTTCCTTGTGTGCAGCCAAAAGCAGAAGAAGAAAGAAGCAGCCCAGTGGCCCGGTAAGGCACATGGGGGCGAGTGGGACAAGTTCCCTTCCTCCCCCCCTTTTCCCCCTCCCTTCACTACCTCATGTTGTTCGCAATGCAAGCGACGCTAAGCCTTGTGTTCCGCGGGCCATGTGGACGGCGCAGCGTTGTGTTCCCACGCAACCTGTATTAATTGCTTTGGGGGGGTGTGCTTTGGGGGTGACATTTTTCTGCGGACCACCAAAATTTTGTAATGGACCACAAGTGGTCCCCGGTCACCATGTCCCACCACGCCCACCCAGCAACCGGGCAGAGAGCCTGTTGCTAAAAATTTGGAAGGCCACTCCTGGGGGAGGGGTGCACTAAGGGAGGCTCAGCCAATCTCATTGTACACATGTTGTGCGTTGACAATAAAGGTTTGAACTGAATTGAAATGCAAGTTGAAACAACTTCTACTTCCTCCGATTCTCAAATACCTTAAGTGTTGGGTAAGGGTGAGGCTTGCTCAGGGAGCGGCTCGAGCCCAGTAATCTAGGTGTTCATACCTGGAGGAGTGTATTTTGGGATATCAGAACTTTTGTGAGTAGAGTTGTTTTTTGGTTAATTTTTTTTTGTGGGGGGGCGTATGTAACTGTGTCCTTTAAATAAATAAATTTTCTAGAGTTACCGTCTGTCCTCAGAATATTCCTGGTGTTCCCTGCGTTGTTGTTTTTCCTTATCCGCCTTTTGTTTGAATTTCTGATCTGGTGCTTTTGTACAATGGGAAAGGTGAGGTGAAGGGAACAGGTAGTCCAAGGGTCTTCAAACTTGGCAAGTTTAAGACTTGTGGATTTTTAACTCCCAGAATTCCTGAGCTAACATGACTGGAGGAGGAATTCTTTGAAGTTTTGAAGTCCACAAGTCTTAAAGCTGTCAAGTTTGAAGACACACACACACACACACACACACACGAGGTAGAATATGGTGAGTTTAGTGGCAGTTTTGTGTCAGCCAAGAGCCAGATCTCTTCATTTTTGAAATGAATAAGCAACGTTCGATTTGCCTTTTCTATGAAAGCAGTTCGTGACTCTGCAGCACATTAAAAGGGGGTCATTTGAAAGAGTGGGACAATTGAACCGGTTGCCCCTCAGAGGTTTTGGGTGTCAGTTCTCATACCCCCCCACACCACACCCCCACATAGATGCCCATTGGTGGGCAGGAAGGAAGGGACTTGAAAATGCGAGGCACCAAATTGCTTAAACTTATTGAAACAGAGATGGCGTCAGTGGTGGGATTCAATTTTGTTACTACTGGTTCTGTGGGAGTGGCTTGGTGGGCGCGGCAGGAAGGATACTGCAAAATCCCCATTCTCTCCCCACCCCACTAACCTGCTTTTCAGCTCTGTTCTCCTGTGCAGGGCAACCAAAGAAGACCCAGCCAATCAGCTGGGACTCGGGAGGCAAGAGAATTGATGGGGGCGGAGCCAAGAACTGGCGGTCCTTGCCAGTTCTCCGAACTACTCAAAATTTCTGCAACTGGTTCTCCAGAAGTGGTCAGAAACTACTGAATACCACCTCTGGATGGTGTCCTTTTTTCTCTCCCTCCTGTGGTATCTAGCAAGACAGCAGGCAGTAGAAAAGAAGATTATTTTTTTTCTCAATTTAGATAAGTGTTTCTCAACCTTGGGAATTTTGATATGTGGGAACTTCAATTTCCCAGACTCCCTCAGCCAGCATGCTTTTTAACAGGTGTGAAACCTCTGCTGAACTTGCTGGCTGGAGAATTCTGGGAATGGAAAATTCCCAAGGTTATGAAACACTGGTTTAGGCGGCTGCTAAGTCATCGGGAGTAGCTTGCTTACAGGTCCTTGGGTAACCTGCAAGGTGGAGGAAACTTACCCAGGCGATCTACTTTCTGTGACTCTTGACTTGGTCTACCATTTATTTCCTCCACTTTTGCCAAATGAGGACCCTTAGAGGTTGGGGTTTGAATAGGTAAGGACCATCACTGGAACAAAGTAGATTTTAACCCAACCAGTCAAATCAAATCAGGTCAAACAATCTCCTCCAGCCTTAGAACTTCTGGAGATGTTGCATTTTCAACCTTAAAAATCTGCAGCGAGCCTGTTTCTATCGTTAGACATGGATTTGAAGCACAGCTGATAGAATCCAAACATTTATTTATTTGTTTCGTTCTTTCCAACATCAGAGAAGACAACAGTAAATGCCAGATGTTTGTTTTTCCAGACCCAAATGGAGAGAAGGGGAAGCCAGTGGCGCGTGTCTCGAATTCCTTGGGGCTCAGAAAGTGGTAGATAAAAAGGAAGGCACCCAGAAAGCACCGGATTCTTCTTCTTGGGTCTTTGGCTGTCTGTTTTCTGCCTCTTGTTTTCTCATCAGGGGAAGCAGCAGTGGGATTGACTGAGACGGTGGAGAGCTATTCTGTTCTTCATGCATTCCCAACATTAGCTATGGGAGAGAAACGGCCATCAAAATGTCAACAAGCCAAGCATTCAACCAAAGATGGACAAAGAAATTTGGGTGTTGGACTTCTCCGAGCCAAACATGCTTCTCCTTTTAAGATGATTTTATCATTTAAGATGAATTTCGCATCCTTCTTGCTGGACCAGTTAAACAGAAATTGGATGGGAGTTGGCTATAATTGAAACCTGTCCTCTCCAAATACATCGGACAAAAATGGTCATGCTCAGCTAGCATACAAAAGAAATTGAAGTCCAACATATCTGAACACCTGCCAGTTGTTAACAATTTGCAGAAAAGCGCCAAATTAGCCTTTTCCCTTCTAATTTTTGAGATGATACATTGCACAAGGACCACCTGATGATTTAAGTTTAGTTCTTGAATAAATCGCAGGCCAGCTTCACATAGGAATGTCAATTATGAACAATAACTTATAAAACTTACAAAGTTGTGTAAAACTTATCTAACTTATAAAAAGTGTATCACTTATAAACTTTGAACCATGTTCAAAGCAATCACATTTAGACTAGGTCCATGATGGCGAACCTATGGCGCAGAGCCATTTGTGCTGGCACGCAAGCTGCAGGCAAAGTTACCTCACTGTGCCTGTGCGTGCCTCACAGCTGATTTTTGGCTGGTTTGAGGCCTTTTTCAGCCTCCCAAAGGCTTGAGGAAGGCTTCTGCAAGCTTTGCAGGCCGAAAACTAGCCCCGTTTTGTCACTTTTGGTATTTTTGGAAAAACAGGAAGTGACTAAAAGGGGCTAGTTTTCGGCCTGCAAAGCCTGCAGAAACCTTCCTCAAGCCTTTGTGAGGCGAAAAAGGCCTCAAACCAGCCGAAAATCAGCTGTGCGGCTCAGTGCAGCTAAGGGGTGGGAGATTACGCATGCATGCGTAGGGCGTGGGGGCCTTCTGGGTGCTGGCATGCGAGCACGAGCGTGCAAGCGTGCGCACAATTTTTGGCACAGGAGCCCAAAAAGGTTAGCCACCACTGGACTAGGTGAAGTCAACCTCACTTCTGCATACTTATCTGGACACCTTTTGAGGCAAATGGGTTTATTATTGAGGTTGAGAGGGGCTGGAGGAATTCTGGGAGATGAAGTCCACAAGTGGTAAAGTTTCCACATTTGGAGGCCTCTGGCCTAAACTCAAGAGACAGATTTGGGGGAAATAATATTCCATTCAAGAGAATAAAAATCGAAATTGGCCATGTTTAGACTTTTCCACTCATTGGAAAAAAAAAAAAGAAGGTGGACGAGAGTAGTAGAATCCAAAAGGAGTTCATACTATACCTGAACTGCAGGGGGCGTGATATGCAACCACTGCCGATTCATCTGGAAAAAAAACGAAGGAAACTATGGTTAACACCAACTGCGCTTTCCGCTACATCCCAAAGGGATGTGAGCTGTTCTTTCACCATCTTTCAAGATTTGGCTTTGGGGTCCTTGTGGGGATAGGTTGGCCGTGGTGCAGAATTGGATTCAGAACCAACAGCCGCATATTCTGCACTCACCATCGTAATAGTCGTACACCTTCACATAGGCTGGACGCTGATTCTGGATCTCAATGCTTCGTTCCACCGTGAAAGAGAACTGCACGGTGGCGTTGGTCAGCTGCAGGCAAGAAGTTCATATATTAGCTGAGGTTCAGATAAGATCAATCTGCACATTTTCAACGTATTTGCTCCCTTGTCCCCTTGGCCACATATATACAGGGGTGAGATTCTACCAGTTTGGACCGGTTTGGGTAAACCGGATGTTAAATTTACATCCGGTTCGCCAAACCGGTAGTTCAATCGACTGGCTGGCCCTGCCCATGCTGCCCCGCCCTTCCCAGGAGTCTCCATGCGGCCTAAATTGGATGCAGATAAGTGCAGGGTCCACGTGGAGGCTCTGGGAGGGTGACAAATGGGTCAAACCTGAAGTTCTGGAAGTCTGAAAACGGGCCTCTTTCCGGCTTCCGGAGGCCCTCCGAAGCTCTGGGGAGGCCATTTTCTCCTTCCCAGAGACTGGGGAAGGCGAAAAATGGCCGAACCAGAAGTTCTGGAAGTCCGGAAATGAGACTTTTTCTGGCTTCTGGTGGGCCTGCGGAGCCCCGGGGAAGGCCGTTTTCACCCTCCCAGAGGCCTGAGGGAAGCCTCCAGACTCTGGGGAAGGCAAAAAAAATGGCCATCCTGGAAGTTCTGGAAATTCGGAAACGGGAATGTTTCCGGCTTCCTGTGGGCCTGCGGAGCCCGTTTTCAACCTCCCAGAGGCCCAAGAGAATCCTCCAGACCCTGGGGAAGGCAAAAAAAACGGCCATCCCGGAAGTTCCGGTAGGCCACACCCACCCAGCAACTGGGCAGCGAACCGGTTGCTGGGAGTTTTGAATCTCACCCCTACATATATGCGACTTAGAGGAGGTATTTTATGTCCATCAGCGGCTACAGAAAGACTGTCGCAAGTGAAGAAATGTGATGGCATTTACAAGTAGACTGATGACTGGTCTTTCCTCAGAGTTACTTACGACTCCTTTTCAAAATTATGCCTGCGTTCCTGCCCCACCCACCCCAATCATGTGATTGCATTTTGGGCATTTGGTAACCAGCTCGCCATGACTGCGAGCTGTGATCAATTGACTGTGATATTTGCCAGGTTTTCAATTCTTGCTGGTTTTCAATTTTTATTTCTGGTTTTCCGCAAAAAAAAAAAAAAATGCCCATTGGGGAAAATAGATTTGCAGAAGCACTATGGCTTTTGCTTACACAAAATATTGTAAAGTCGGATCCGGTGAATTGCTTAACGACCACAGGACTTAAAACCATAATTCTGGGCTCAATTACAGTTGTGAGTTGTAGGTTTGTGTACAGTTGTATTGGCATGGCCCCACGTTTTGCCAGATGGTTCTTTCCTTTCCTAAGCTCTTCATTTTAAATCCAGCTTCGCATCTTGCATGCGTGGCTACCGGCAAAACAGCCTCACATACAACCACAATGGAGCCCAAAATTTATGTCGCTAAATGAGACCGTTGTTAAGCGAGCCTTGTCCCATTTTTTACGACCTTCCTTGCCACACTTGATAAGCGAATCACTGCACTTGTTAAGCGAACAGCCTGATGGTTAAGGGAATCTGCCTTCCCCATTGACTCTGCTTGTCAAAGTCGCAAAAGAGGATAGGGTACGTGCCAGTTGCCAAGCGTCTGCATTTGGATCACGTGACCACACAGATGGCCGCAACGGTCGTTGAGTGTGAAAAACGGCCACTTTTTTTCAGTACTATTGCAACATTAGTCACTAAACGAACTGTTGTAAGATGAGGACTACCTGTGCCGCTTAGAACAGGAGTGTCAAACTCAACGTCGGGCTCCAAGCTTCGAGTATGCCTCGCGGCAAGTCAGCTGGCCATGTCACCTTAGTCAGCTGCTGCCGGATCTGTATTTCTGCTTGTGTGCTGGCCGATGCCTTTGGAGTGACTCAGCAGAGCTGAGGATGGATTCTGAAGCAACTGCGGGGCTGCAGGATGGATTCTGAAGCAACTGCGGGGCTGCTGGAAATGGCTCTTTTCATGTACTGATGTGGTGCATATTGTTAAAAGGGGGTTGGGGCCCATATAGGTGGTCATTAAGCCTTAGGTTAAAACATGGTGAAGGTGGCGTCAGGTGGGGATCAGTTAGCGAGGGTCGGAATAGGGTAGGGAAGTAGACATGTTATAGGGCTAATAGCATTTAGGGATAATGGGTTAGGCGTGGCCAGAACTAGAACTGCGTATAGGCCTGGGTGTGGTGGGGTGTGTCTCATGATAATGGTAATAAAAGGAAAGGGAGCAAACTCAAACCCAACTCTAACCTTGCCTGGCTTTGAGCCTTTCTTGTCAAGAGAAGAGTATTTGTGGTTTGCTGAGCTAATGAATAAACCACCATTGCACTACAAAGGAGCTGGAGTTTGTATTCATTTCAGGACAGATCTTCAATGCTCAAGGACTGGCTGAGACATGTGGTCAGATCCGATCCACGGGGCCATCCTGGAAAATATTAACAGGCTGGCCCACGTTGCTTCGGCCTGGCCTACTTAATACAAAGAGGAAACATGCCAGCAGTTTAGGGGAGCAGTGTCAAGTGGGCCACGCCCCCCCAGTCGGCCATGGGGCCCCCCCAGCCTTCCTGAGGTCAACCGTAGCCCTGATGAGGCCCTCAATGTAATTGAGTTTGACACCCCTGGCTTAGAAGGTTGAAAGTGAGAACAATCAACCCATGGAACAGAAGCTGCCCTCGGAAGTTGTGGGAGCGCCATCACTTGAGACTTTCAAGAAGAGATTTGGACTCCCATCTGTCAGAAACGGTGCGGGGTCTCCCGCTTTGGGCAGGGGGGGGGTTGGACTAGATGACCTACGAGGTCCCTTCCAACTCTGATTATCTGTTATCTGAAATACTGAAGCCCACCAAGCACCCAGGGATGGGCTGAGATGTTTTGAACTTGCTCCACACAACCTGACCACGTGGGATGTGGAATGAAGTCCAAAATATCTGGACGGCCCCCGATGCCTTTCTCTTATTATTCTACTTTTTCCACAAATATTTCAGGGAAGCACTGGTAGTCCTCAACGTACGACCACAATTGAGCCCAAGGTCTACGTTGCTAAGTGAGAAATTTGTGAAGTGGGCTTTGCCCCATTTTATGACTTTTCTCGGCCCCTTTGTTAAGTAATTCACTGCTGTTATTAAACGGGTAACACGGTGGTGAAGTGACTCTGGCTTCCCCATTGACATTGCTTGTCAGAAAGTCACAAAAGGGGACACACACACACACACACACACCTCCAGGACACTGCAACCACCATTGTAAATATGAACCGGTTGCCAAGCGCCTGAATTTTGATCATGTGGCTGCAGGGATGCTGGAAAAGTAAGTGTGAAAAAAGTCCCTTTTTTTCCGTGCCATTGTAACTTTGGTCACTATGCGAGCTGTTGTAAAGCAGGGCTGGGATTCTCCCGGCGTAACAACCAGTTCGCTAATCGCGTGCTCCGCGCGTGCCTGTGTGCTTCGTGCGCGTAGCTATCACAATCACTGACCTTTAATGTTACTTTGGGGAAGTCACACAGCTGAGGAGCAGCCGTCCGCTCTGCCGCGCGAATCAGCCGCGCGGATATAGGTGAGTACAGCGCATGGCCCACATGATCGTTGGATTGAGCTGGTTCGGAGCCAGCTGCTCATTGCAGCTAGGAGGTTCGCCCGAACCGGTCCAAACCGGGAGAATCCCACCCCTGGTTGTAAGTCAAGGCCTACCTATAATTCCCTTTGTTTATGACTCTGCCTTCATGTGAAATATTAACGTTTTCCTGAACCACGGGAAGATTTGGAAGGCAAAAAAACCATCACTCCCTTCCTCTCTTTATTGGCGTCCCTCTAGCTCGTCCGTTCCTTTTATTGTGGTTTCTGGACTCACCTTTTCCAAATACAGATCCACGCTATCGGCTGTTACATCCACCCGCTGAATCGGACCTTGATTTTTCAGCTGCAGAAAACAAAAACAAAACAAAACAGAGATTTCTTCATGATTAGGGATCAGGGCCAACAATCCGGCATCAGCCATTGTCAGCTAAAACCTTAGAAGGAGGAAGTGTTGTTTTTTCAGGGCAACCTGGTCTACCCAATTATGCTTCCGCTTTTGCCTTTTGCCTTTCAGCCCCAATCCAGGAGCCTTCGCGACAATAGAATAGAATGGAATAGAATGGAATAGAAAATAAGAATAGAACAGAATAGAATAGAACAGAATAGAATAGAATATAAGAATAGAATAGAATAGAATAGAAGAGAAGAGAAGAGAAGAGAAGAGAAGAGAAGAGAATAGTAGAAGAGAAGAGAAAATAAGAGTAGAGTAGAGTAGAGTAGAGTAGAGTAGAAGAGAAGAGAAGAGAAGAGAAGAAGAGAAGAGAAAATAAGAATAGAGTAGAGCAGAGTAGAGTAGAGTAGAGTAGAATAAAATAGAAGAGAAGAGAAGAGAAGAGAAGAGAAGAGAAGAGAAGAGAAGAGAAAATAAGAATAGAGTAGAGCAGAGTAGAGTAGAGCAGAGTAGAGTAGAGTAGAGTAGAGTAGAGAATAGAATAAAATAGAAGAGAAGAGAAGAGAAGAGAAGAGAAGAGAAGAGAAGAGAAGAAGAGAAGAGAAAATAAGAATAGAGTAGAGTAGAGTAGAGTAGAGTAGAGTAGAGTAGAGTAGAGTAGAGTAGAGTAGAGTAAAGTAGAAGAGAAGAGAAGAGAAGAATTTATTGGCCAAGTGTGATTGGACACACAAGGAATTTGTCTTTGGCACATAAGCGCTCAGTGTACATAAGAAAAATAAAAAATAAAAATACATACATCAAGAATCATAAGATACAACACTTAGTGATAGTCATAGGTTACTAATAGGCAATCAAATCATACTAGGGAACAAATAAAACAATAGAAATTGTAAAGATACAAGCAACACGGTTACAGTCATAAGTGGGAAGAGATAAGTAATAGGAAGGATGAGAAGAGTAATAGTAATACAGCCTTACTAAGTAGTTTTGACAGTTTTGTGGGAATTAGTTGTTTAGAGAATGATGGCATGGGGAGCGGGGGAAACTGTCCTTGTGTCTAGTTGTTCTGGTGTGCAGTGCCCTATAGCGTCATTTTGAGGGTAGAAGTTGAAACAATTTATATCCAGGACGTGAGAGATCTGTAAATATTTTCACAGCCCTCTTTTTGACTCCCATTACTTGTCCCAGCTTCTGCCGACCTAGCAGTTCGAAAGCACCTAAAAAAATGCAAGTAGAAAAACAGGGGCCACCTTTGTTGGGAAGGTAACAGCGTTCCGTGAGCCTTCGGCATTTAATCATGCCAGCCACATGACCACGGAGACGTCTTGGGACAGCGCTGGCTCTTCGGCTTTGTAATGGAGGTGAGCACCGGTGCCCCCTAGAGCTGGAAACGACTAGCACGTATGTGCGAGGGGAACCTCTCTACCTTTACTTTTACTTTTGGCTAATCGTGGATCCAAGAGATCTTTATTTTCTAACTGACCAAGTTGGGAGGGATGACACTGCCATGGAGGGCGTAGGCCATCGTCAAACAACGCAGGGCACATTTCCATTCCTCATTCCTTCCTCTGCCCACACACACAGAGATTCTATTTCAACATCTCAACTATAAATCTTGGATGGTGGTTTTTGTGGCCAACTTCTATCCACAGTGTTGTAATGACGAGGCAGTCGAGTTGCTTGATCATGATCAACTGAATCATGATGAACTTTATTGGAGTCTAGTCTTGCATTTATACACATTTTTAGTTATCCTCAATCATTGGTTAACTTTGGTCACTGCTTAACTTTCGTTACTGTTTACCATAGTAAATAACACAATTAATTATCTCTAGTTAAAGTCTGACATATGTTTACTTCCTCTCTCTAATCCTCCTTTAGATTAGTGACTTTGTTTGCCTGAGTTGTAATTGCTTGTAAACACTCTTTATCTGAGGTTTGCCATCCAAGATAAGAGTTGTTAACCTAATCCTACGTAGCTTTTTCTCTGGTAATATCACACTACTAACCAGAGCATACAAAACATTTGCTAGACCAATACTCGAATACAGTTCATCAGTCTGGAACCCTCATTACGTATCTGATATTAGCACAATTGAGAAAGTCCAGAAATATTTCACAAGAAGAGTTCTCCACTCTTCTACTCGTTGTAGAATACCTTATGCCACCAGACTTGAAATTCTAAAACTAGAAAACCTTGAATTACGCCGTCTTCGGTCTGATTTAAGCATGGTATATAAAATCATACATTGCAATGTCCTACCTGTCAATGAATACTTCAGCTTCAACCATAACAACACAAGAGCACACAATAGATACAAACTCAAAGTAAACCGCACCAAACTTGATTGCAGGAAATACGACTTCAGCAATAGAGTGGTCAATGTCTGGAATACTCTACCCGACTCTGTAGTCTCTTCCCCAAACCCCAAAAACTTTAACCTTAGACTGTCTACTATTGACCTCACCCCTTTCCTAAGAGGTCTGTAGGGGGCGTGCATAAGCGCACCAACGTGCCTACCGTCCCTGTCCTATTGTTTCTCCTATTCTTCTTTTATTTTTCTTATATGTACCCATTTCATATATTCACAACTATGTATACACTTATACTTATTATCTTGTAAACAATTGGCAAATCAAATAAATAAAATAAATGAATAAATAAAATAAAATAAATTCCTGCAATTACAACTCTACACCACAGCTAATTATTTGGTGTGCTTTAGTCAGGGGAGATCAATGCTTTTTTTTTGAAAAAGAAGAAGAAGAAGAAGAGGTTAATATAAAAATTGTCCATTACCATTTTTACAGATGGCTTATTTGGTGCAAATCCAGAGACCATCTTGATTTTAACAATCGCCATATTAGAGGCCAAACGCTTCCCGACGTAACTGGACAAACGAGAGGGAAAAGAAACAATGTCAGCCCCAGTTAAGGCGGGTGTGAAGTTCTTTAATTCCTGATCCCACATTCACCCATTTGGGTTTCTACCAAGACAATCCAGTTCTAGTCTCTGGTTGGAACATGAAATTTGTTCAATTATGTTCGTTGCGCTCTTTCAGTTTGGCGTTTTCCTGCTGACATTTCATGACCATACTAGGCAACACCATCAGTGCAGAGGGGAGGGAAGGATGCTGGTTGTTTCTGTGTGGTAGTCAGTCTTGCCAGTCTTGGTGGGAATGTGTCTTCCTCTTTGATGTCTCCTAGACTTTGAATTGTATCTTTTAAGTGGTATGTAAACAAGATTTATCTCTGTGTGTCTGTGGATGTCTGAATGTCAGTGATCTGATGTGATTCCACCACTTAGCCTATACTTGCCCATACCAAAGGTTGTCCTCTCTGCATTAAAGGTTGATTAGGGCTTGGAGAGCAGGTCTATCCAGATGAGGTTGCTGTGACAATGTTCAAATGGCATCACTATCACTATCGGTTCCTCCCAGACACTTGACTTAGCCCTGGGTGCCGGCAACACAGAATCACGCATTGCTTTCTGAGTCCTCACCATCTTCATGGGGAAGTTCTTGCTTTCTGAAACACCCAAAATATCTGCGGTGGCGCAATTATGATTGCGGCAACTGTAGACAACGTGGATAGACTTTCTTACTGCCGTTCCTACTTCAATCTTCGTAGGGAGATACGGGAGATAAGGCATAGAGTCGAGTGCCACCTGGGACTTCAACTTTACCTCAGAAAGGATGGGACGGTTAACCTTTCAGCTGTTTTTGTGAGGTAATTCATTCTGTGTGTTTAACTCCAAGCACTGCTGGAGGTGTTTTAAACTAGAATTGACTCCCCTGCGAATTACAGTAAATGTCTAGATGAGTGAAGGAGTTAACTAAAGCCTTCTTTCACCCAGTTAAGCATCTCGCGCATAAGGTGGCTGGATTCACGTAACCACACCATTAAGAAAAAAACATTTGTTTTGTGTGTATCACATACTATAACCTAGGGCAGTGATGGCTAACCTTTTTGGGATCCTGTGCCAAAAATTGCATGCGCCTGCAGGTGCGCCTGCATTCACGAGCCAGCACCCAGAATGCATTGCGCCCCCCCCATTCCCCCTACGCATGCATGTGCAATTCCCCCCACCCCCTTACCTGCACTGCGCCTCACAGCTGATTTTTCAGGTGGTTTGAGGCCTTTTTCGGCCTCCCAGAGGCTTTTCAGGATGGATTATAGGCCCATTTCGTCACATCCGGTATTACAGAAAGTGATGAAACAGGCCTATAATTCGGCCTGAGAAGTCTTGCAGAGGCTTTTCCCTCAAAAAAGGCCGAAAAAGGCCTCAAACCAACTGCCCGCCCACCTCAAAAAATGAATTGTGAGGTGCAGGCATGCGCATTGAGGTAAGTTTGCCTGCAGCTTGTGTGCCAGCACAAATGGCTCTGCGTGCCACCTGTGGAATGTGTGCCACAGGTTCGCCATCACGGCCCTAGGGCCGTGATGGCTAACCTTTTCGGCACCGAGTGCCCAAAGCATGCGTGCATCCCAAAAATGCAATACACGTGTGTTCCCCGCACATGCACTTTCCCCCCCCCACACACACATCTACAGGGGTCCCTGCACATGCACCCCACACCCTGTGAGTATGCAAACATCCCCCACGCATGCGCCCTGTCCCCGGGGCATGCACGGCAGACCCCAAAACCAGTTCACCGGTGGGAAGTGCACACATGCACGGCAGAGCTGAGCTGGGGCAACGGCTCGCATGCCCACAGAGATACCTCTGCGTGCCACCTCTGGAACGCATGCCAAAGGTTCGCCATCATTGACCTAGTGGTCCCCAACCCCCGGTTCGAGGACTGACACCAGGCTGCAGCATGCCAGCAAACGGACCACACAAAGAAGTGAAGCACCGTCTGCGGGATGTAAGCAGCACACAAAACCACCACCCCAATTCCAGACCGCGGAAAAACCTTTCTCCACAGAACTGGTCCCTGGTGCCCAAAAGATTGGGGGCCACCGCTATATCCAAATAAATAAGCCGTATCACAGTTTAATAGTTCAGACAACTTGCTAAGGCTGTGATGGCAAACCTAGGTGGCACGCAGAGCCATTTCTGCTGGCATGCGAGCTGCAGACAAACTTACCTCACTGCCCATGTGCGCGCCTCACAGCGGATTTTCCGCTGGTTCGAGGCCTTTGTTGGCCTCCCAGAGGCTTGAAAAAAGCCTTGGCAGGACGAATAATAGGTCCGTTTCGTCACTTCCTGTAATGCTGGAAGTGACGAAACGGGCCTATTATTCGGCCTGCAAAGCCTGCAGAGGCTTTTTCAAGCCTCTGGGAGGCCGAAAATCAGCTGTGAGCCGCAGTGCAGGTAAGGGAGCGATGGCCGGGGGGGGGGAGGTTGCGTGTGCATGCGCAGGGGGCGTTGGGGGTGTACATTGCCTTCTGGGTGCTGGCACGCAAGCGTGTGAGTGCAAGCACGCACATGATTTTTGGCACCGGAGCCCAAAAAGGTTAGCTACCACTGTGCTAAGGCATTACAGGTAGTCCTCCACCTACAACCACAACTGAGCCCAAAATTTTCTGTTGTGAAGGGAGGCATTTGTTAAGTGAGTTTTGCCCCATTTCTCTGCTACAGTTGTTAAGCGAATCACTGCAACCGATAGGTTCGTAACCCAGTTGTTGAGTGAATCTGGACCCCCCATTGATTTCGCTCGTCAGACGGTCACAAAAAGGTGATCGCATGACCCCGGGACACAGCAACGGTCATAAGTGTGAACCAGTGGCCAAGCACCTGAGTTTGGATCCTGTGATCAGACGCTACAAAGGTTGTAACTGTGGAACGTGATCGTAAGTCACTTTTTTTGTCATTGCCATTGTAACTTTCGACGGTCACTAAATGAGCTGTGGTAAGTCGAGGACTACCTGTATTAGGTTCCCCACGATGTATGGGGACCACAAACAAATCACATTTGTTTTAGATTAGATTAGCAAGCAAGTTATAGGGATCATGGCATCCCTTGGTTGACAGCCAGTTCCCCTTCGGCTGTGACCAATGGAAGAGAGAATTACCTGACATTTACTGCAATGTCGAATTCCTTGTGGGCCTTGACCCCAACACACGTGTCGGGAATTGTGCTGACAGTCAGTGCGAATGGAGCATCCTCCGGGTGTGGGAGCACATTGTACCTCAAGGTAGTCTGAGGAGGGAATATTTTGTTAATGGGTCATCTTTACTGGGGAATTAGCCAGTCCAGATTTTCCGCTGCTCTCAAGGAAATCTAGGACCCCTCGGCCCATCTAGACTCAAGGGTGCGAGGTGGAATTGTTCCCTAGATCCATGTTGCTCAACCTTTTCCGGTCTGATAATATACCAAAAAGTTGCTTTATTTTTTTTTCGTGCATTTAACACTTAAAATAATAGTCTGGCTGAAACTAGGCTTAATAGCAGTGACCGTGAGAGGGAGTCTTTAAGTGGAGTTTCTGGTGAGTTATGTGAGTCTTATTATTTGGGAATTAATCCCCTCAGAGGCTAATGGCTATGTTATCTGATTTTCTCAATGGCTCTCCCTTCAAGGGCTGAGTGGATTGTTTATCTAGCTTGCAACACTTGGACGAGGTGTGAAATGCTCTTGGCTGAATGCCCAGAAATTCAATTAAGCCTATTAAGAGCTTTCCCTTGCTGCTTGTCTTTCTGAGGTTACTGGGGGATCTCTGAGGCCCGCAGAGTCTTAGCTAGGGGATCTCCCGAGCCCCTGCGAGCCCCCAGCAACCCACCCCCTGATGTGCTATTGATATTCTATTTTGTTTCCATGAAGAAGCCTGGAAGCCAGGCTCATAGGCAACATAGAATTCTAGAATTCTTTATTGGCCAAGTGTTGTTGGGACACACAAGGAACTTGTCTTGGTGCAAATGCTCTCAGTGTGCATAAAAGAAAAGATACATTCGTCAAGAATCATAAGGTACAACACTTAATGATAGTCATAGGGTAGAATAAGCATATTGAAATATATATTAAATTGATCCACAACAGGAGACTCCTGCATCCTGCCACTGCCTTTTCTCTCCCAAGGAATCCCTGAGAACCTCACCTGCAGGTAGATGCAACTTTCCCCAGTTACAACTGTTGTATATTCCCCAGGCACATTGGGCAGGGCCTGGCACTGAAGCAGAAGCCTGTTGGAGTTGTCCACGTGGAATTCCCTCACATTGTTCCCACCTGACTTCAAGGTCACTGTGGTGTCGGCTGCGTTCTTGGCAAAAGTGAAACCCGCATACAAGGCGAGGCCCTGGAGAGCCAGCACGCTGTCCTGCAAGGAGAAGATGGAGGTGAGCAGAGGTGGGTATTCAGCAGGTTCTGACCAGGTCTGGAGAACCGGTAGCGGACATTTTGAGTAGTTTGGAGAACCAGTGGTAACCTTCTCCTAGGAGTGGGGTGAGAATGGAGATTTTGCAGTATCCTTTCCCCTGCCACGCCCACCAAGCCGCGCTCACCAAGCCATACCCACAGAACCAGTAGTTAAAAAAAAAAATTGAATCCCACCACTGGACGTGAGGGTGATTTCTTCCCCTAAGAACACAAATATGATACCCGGGTTCCCCAATCGTTTTTATGCAACGGTAGGTAGAAAGCCAGAAGTGGATCTCAATGTTTTCTTCACATCAAGAGTTCATGAGAGGATGAGAAAAGAGGAACAGAGCTGGAAGGGACCTTGGAGGTCATCTAGTCCAGCGGTCATCAACCAGTGGGCCGGGGACCACTGATGGTCTGTGAAAAAAATTTGGTGGTCCACAGAGACATGTCACCCCCAAAGCATCCATCCCACAAGCAATTAATCCAGGCTGCGTGGGAACATAAGGTTGCACTGCCCACATGGCCCATGGGAACACAACGCTTGCATCACTTGCATTGCGAACAACATAAGGTAGTGAGGGGAGGGGGGAGAAAGAGCAGAAGGAAGGAACTTGCCCCACGCGCCTGACCTGGCCACCGAGCTGCTTCTTTCTTCTTCTTCTCCTTTTGGCTGCTGCATAGGAAAGCAGCAAAAGTCTTTCTTTCTCTCCCCCAAACTCCTCCAGAAATGAGTCTTTGGGACCCTGCAAGGCCTCCTGCTCCAAGAGGTTGTGCCGGCACGACAAATCTCACAAAGACTCATTTCTGGCGGAGTTTGGGGGAGAGAAAGAAAGACTTCTGCTGCTTCTGCTGCTTTCCTTGCATGAAGCCAAAAGTCTCTCTCTCTCTCTCTCTCTCTCTCTGTGTGTCTCTCTCTCTCTCTCTCTCTCTCTCCCCCCGTGAGAACGGAGCTGGAGACGGTATCCTGCGATCCCAAATAAAGAAAGATCGATCGGTAGGAAAACGGGGTGGGGGATTTTCCTGCAGACTTTTTGGGGGAAATCATGAGTTTGATGGTCCCTGAGGTCCAAAAGGTTGGTGACCCTTGTTCTAGTCCAACCCCCCTACTCAAAAAGGAGACCTTATACCATTTCGCACAAATGGCTGTCCGGTCTCTTTTTAAAAGCCTCCGGTGATGGAGCACCCACAACTTGTAGAGGCAAGTAGTTCCACTGCTTAATGGTCTTCACTGTCAGGAAATGCCTCCTTAGTTCTAGGTTGCTTCTTCTCTCCTTGATTAATTTCCATCCGTTGCTTCTTGCCCTGCCTTCAGGTGCTTTGGAGAATATCAATCCCTCCGGTCATCCGGTCAGTTGATTGTTTTCTCAGTTTTGTCGGGCCAGGAAAATGCAGGTGGTCCTTGACTGACAACAGTTCGGTTAAGGACCGTCCAATGTTACACCATCCCTGAAGAAAGCAACTGATGACCATTTTTCACACTTACGACCGTTGCGGTATCCACCATGATCGCAGGTGGTCAAAATTCGGATAACAGAGAACAGAGTTGGAAGGGACCTTGGAGGTCATCTAGTCCAACCCTACCAATTCAGGCAAGTGGCTGCCTGAAAAACCTCTTCTTAAAATATATATATATATATATCTCCAGCGATCAGGCACCCACAATTTCTGAAGGCAAGCAGGTTGACACACCTCTTCCTTGGGTGTTCCAATCCCCCTTTAAATATTGGAGCCCGACTATGGGAGGACTGGCCCAGGTTTTGATGCTAGATTAAACTTTCTAAGGGGCAACTGGGCCGCTGGGGGTTCGCAGGGGTTCGGGAGAGCCCCTAACTAAGATCCTGTGCAGGTCAGAGAAACCCCCCCCCCCAAATCCCACTCCTGGCTGGCCCCATTCCGCCCACCCCGCCTGTCCCTGGAGTCCCCACGCAGCCAGTTTTGGCTACAGGTAAAGTGCAGGGCGCGCACGGAGGCTCGGGGAGGCTCGGGGTGGGGTGGGGGTGGGGGCCAGCCAGGCGTCAGGCTTACATTTATGACGGATGCCGTGTCGGTTGGGTCGCGTGATTCTCCTTAAGCGACCTCCCGACAAGACAAGTCCATGAGGGGGCCCAATTCGCTTCGCAACTGGGGCGCGACTCATTTTAACAACGGCAGGGAGGGATCCACTGAGCCCAGAAAAGCCGGGAAACGGGGCGCAAAAACGCACTTCTCACTTAGCGACAGAAATTGTGAGCTCGATCGCGGTCGTAGGGTCCAGGACTCCCCTCTACTGGTGCGTTTTCCAACCCAGCACAAAAACCCGACCTCTCTTGACAGAAAATCTTTCCTTCTCCCAACCCAAAACAACACCTAGAGCAGTGGCCCCCAACCTTTTTTGAACCAGGGACCGGTTTCACGATTATTTATTCTTCCATGGACCGGTACCTGAGTAACGCGAGACTCCACCGCCATCGGGACGGCTCTTCGTTCGAAGCCACCGCCCCCCCTTCGATGAAACTAAGGCGCGAGCACCCAAACGCCGCTTTCCAACTGAAAACCCGGAAGCGTCATCGAAACAAGATGGCAGCGCCCAAGCTTTGCAGCCCGGTAAAAAATGATCCACGGACCGGTACCGGTCTGGGAACCGGTGCTTGGGGACCCCTGACCTAGAGTACTCCATCCCAGTTTTGGTCACCACACTGTAAACAAGATGTTGAGACCCTAGAAAAAGTGCAGAGAAGAGCAACCAGGATGATTAGGGGACTGGAGACTAAAACATATGAAGAACGGTTACAGGAAGTGGGCCTGGCTAGTCTAGGGAAGAGAAGGACCAGGGGAGACAGGATAGCGGTCTTCCAATATTTGAGGGGCTGCCACAGAGAGGATGAAGGGGTCAAGCTATTTTCTAAAGCACCTGAAGGCCAGACAAGGAATAATGGATGGAAACTGAACAAGGAAGAGATTTAACCTGGAAATAAGGAGAAACTTTTCTGACAGGGAGAACAATCAACCGATGGAACAGAAGTTGCCCTCGGAAGTTGTGGGGGCGCCATCACTTGAGACTTTCAAGAAGAGATTGGACTGCCATTTGTTTGAAATGGTGCAGGGTCTCCCGCTTGGGCTGGTGGGGTTGGACTAGATGACCTACAAGGTCCCTTCCAACTCTGATTCTCTGTATTCTGTTATCAGCTCAACACCCTACCTCTCTGACAGAAAGTCTTCTCTTCTCCTAACCCAAAACGCTCCCGGCTTCCAACGTATCGAACGCACGGATGGGAAGCACCAACCTGCGTGGAAGAGAATCCTCCGAAAGGATTCTGTTGTTTGATAAGCCAGGTCACAATCTTGGTGGCCTCCGCCAGATCATCCTGGGATGGTGCCAGAGCTCTGCTAGAGGAGGCTGTGTCTGGTAGCGCAGGACGTCTGGTCAGGTAAGTCAGGAGTACGTAGGAGGCCGTTT
This sequence comes from Notechis scutatus, assembly GCF_049901735.1. Taxonomy (NCBI): domain Eukaryota; kingdom Metazoa; phylum Chordata; class Lepidosauria; order Squamata; family Elapidae; genus Notechis; species Notechis scutatus. The sequence continues at coordinate 11,694,257 of NC_142010.1, read as the reverse complement.
CCACCTCGGCGGAAGGAGCACGAGGCTGGTAGTAGAAAGGTTGGCTCGCCTCTGGCTTCACGTGCCTCTCCCAGTGAATGGAGCCATCGTCTTCGGGGCGGGGCAAAAAAAAAAGAAACATTAAGTCTTTGGATTCCGATCCTCCATCCAAACACGGTTACAGGAAGTCCTCGACTTGCAACAGTACCCTTAGCGGCCGTCCGAAGTTGCAACAGCACTGAAAACAGCCACGGAGGACTGTTTTCCATATTTAGGACTGTTGCAGCATCCCAGGCCATGAGAAATATCCCAGGCCTCTTAAATTATTTCTATGGTCTGTTTAGAGTTGTCAACAGAAAGGGAGGGGGAGCAGTGGGCAGCTTGCATTCCATAAATGTTTTCAAAGATAGTTTCTAGGTGACCGAAGTTTCTGCCCTGCAAAAATCTAACTGGAGAGCACGATGGATGACTCTGAGCTATGGATGTGTCCCATTGGAGAATATTACGATACACCCAGGGAGTGGGGGAAAACCAGGATCAAGGGTGACAATGAATTATGTGTCTCAGAGTCGGCTACACCCAGGCAGTGCCGGACATGTTTACTCCTAATAAATCTTCTTTAAGTTTTGGAAGTTCGGCTCGAGACTCATGATTTAAATGGGGGGTAACTGCTTGAATCCTGACAGTGATCAAAATTCAGATGCTTTGCCAATGGACTCCTATTTATGATGGGTTGCCGTGCCCCCTTGGGGTGACGGGATCCCCTTTTTGGCGACCTTCCGACAAGCAAAGTCAACAGGGGAAACCGGATTCCGTCAACGACCGGGTTGCTCGTTTAAGGCACTGATTCACTTAACAACTGCGGCAAAGGAAGTCGTGACATGGGACAAAACTCATTTAGCCAATTTCTCTCCGAGCAACATCGATCTGGGGCTGAGTTGTGGTTGTAAAGTTTGAGGACTAGCTGCATAAAGACCTCTGTTACTGAAACAATGGGATGCATCAAGAGGTATAAAAATAACACAGGTGGTCCTCACATTACAACCATTCGTTTAGTGAGCAGTTGAAGTTACAACAGCATCGAAATAAAGTGGCTTATGACCGTTTCCCACTCGTATGACCGTTGTTGCAGCAGCATCCCCATGGTCACGTGATCAAAATTCGGGCACGTTCTATGTGGAAATGACATATATATTTAATATATATTTACCTGTTACACCTACGAAAGTATAGAACCAAAGAGATTCCATTTTTGTTGGTAAAGTGACCTTCTAGAAAAATATCTGAACGCTTATATAAGCAGATCATGTTTTTATAACTTGTTATTCTGCAAAGCTAAAAATATTATGTCCTTGGCTGGAGTGGGAGTTTGTATTTGGCTTGAGATTTCAGGTAAGGAATACTAGGTTGCCCTGACATTAACGGAAGTTTGTTAATGACTTATTGTGTTCGGAAGAACATAACAGGAAGATGCCATGAGAACAAGGGTGGTTTCCAAAGAAAAGGAAACAGGTGGTACGCCATGGGTGTGGCGTAGGGAATTACCTAGTTGGATAGATTCTGAACCCAGGAAAGGGGCAGAGACTGTAAATTTGAACCTGTATATATATATTCCCCCAGCCTTCCTGGGAAAGATGTCTTCTGCTATGAACAGAATTTCCTTTTGCAAAAGCTTAACAATAAAGCTCTTGTTTACTGTCTCCAGTTGTGTTTTGTGATTTTTCTCACAGGGCGCTTGGCACAGGCTCCTATTTACGACGGTTGCGGTGTCCCCTGGGGCATGCGATTCTCTTTTGCGACTCAACAATGTATCACCGGGGTGTGGGGTGTGTGGAGGGTTATTATTTTATTATTTTTATTATTTCTTTTATATGGTCTTTTTATACTTCCGTAAGCCGCCTTGAGAGCGGCAATATAAATGTTCTAAAACAAAATATATAAAATAAGCTGTGTCAGGAAATGGTCACACAATGGGACGTGTTTAACTTGGTAACAGAAATGTGGGGCTCAATTGCGGTCGTAAGTCAAGGACCACTTATAAAAAAAACCCAAAATTATCTGCCATTGCATAGATGGACGTAGCCTCAGGGGTTGGACTGCTGAGGGTTCCCAGGGGTTCGGGAGAGCCCCTAGCTAAGATTCTGTGCAGTTGGGAGAACCCCCAAATCCCACTCCTGGCTGGCCCCGCCCACCCCTCCCCTCCCCTTCCCGGAGTCCCCACGCGGCCTATTTTAGATGCAGGTTAAGTGCAGGGCGCACGTGGAGGTTCGGGGAGGGTGAAAAACAGGCCTCCCGCAAGTTTAGGAAGGCCAGAAATGGGCCTGTTTCCAGCTTCCAGAGAGCCTCTGGAGCCCGCGGAGGCCGTTTTCGTCCTCCCGGAGGCTCGAGGAAAGCCTCCGGAGGGCCCAGGGAGGGCGCAAAGCCCCCTCCCCACTGTGGTGCAGGAGCAGAGGTGGTATTCAGCAGGTTCTGACTGGTTCTAGAGAACCGGTAGTGGAAATGTTGAGTAGTTCGGAGAACCGGCAAATCCCACTTCTGACTGGCCCCGCCCCCATCTATTCCCTGCCTCCCAAGTCCCAGCTGATTGGCTGAGTGTTCTTTGGTTGCTCTGCGCAGGAGAACGGAGCTGGAAAAGCAGGTTAGTGGGGTGAGGAGGGAATGGAGATTTTGCAGTATCCTTCCCCTGCCATGCCCAACCATCCGCGCCCACAGAACTGGTAGTAAAAATGTTTGAGCTCCACCACTGTGCAGGAGGCCGACTAGGCCACGCCCGCCCAGCCACTGGGCTAAAATTTTGGAAGCCCATCCCTGGGCAAACGTTCCTCTTGGACCACCTCTTGGGCTGGTGGTCCTGGCAGTAAAACCACTCACTTCTCCCACCGGCGTTTCCCTCACCTCCTTTCACGGCCTTTTCCTGAAGGCTCTGCAGTATTGCCGCCACTTTGTCCTCTTTGTGGGCCAAAGCGAAAGCGTACCCCAACAAGGCCTGGGTGTAGACAGGCAGGTCTTTCTGCTGGGACGCCGTCTCCAGGCAAAACAAAGCGTTTCGCACGACAGAATGCTGCAGGGAGAAAGAAGGAAGTTCATCTAGAGCAGCACCAACTCCCCCCAAAAAAACACTTGGCCCCCCCCCGCCCAGGAACCCATTCCGTGGAGACGGTTTTTCCCATCGACCAAATGGGGGCGTGGTTTTGTGCGCCACCTGCATCTTGCGTGTGTACGCGGATGGGGCTTCGCTCATTTGTGTGGCCCAGTTTCTGGCGTGCCATGGCCCAGTTCTGATCTAGAGCCGTGGTGGCGCAGTGCTTAGAATGCAGTATTGCAGGCTAATTTCACCGCCAGCGGTTCAGCAGTTCGATTCTCACCAGGCTCAAGGTTGACTCGGGCTTCCATCCTTCTGAGGTCCGTAAAATGAGGACCCAGATGGTTGTGGGGCAATAGGCTGGCTCTGTCAACCCCTTAGAGAGGGCTGTAAAGCAGTGTGAAGCGGTATATCTGTATCTGTTACTATCTCGGCTATTTGTGTAGGGTTGGTGAGATTTGGACTGCTGTGAGCCCCGGCGGCACACAAATGTTAGACTCAGTTGTGGTTGTAAGTCAAGGATTACCTGTATAAGTAGGCTTTGTGTAACATAGCGTGGTAGATAAATTCTGTGGTAATTGTGTAAATGACCATTCATGTTTTAGGCAAAGATGGGAAAAAAACAAATGGAATGTGGTTTAAAAATAATGGCGATTGTGGAACTGACACTGGGATCCAGTCAAGGAAACTCAACTGAGAGCATCTTGACTTTTATTATGCTCAGAGGCCAATCAGCTTCAGGGGAAGCTTTCTTGAGCGCTCAGGGGCTAAATTGGAGTCTGTGGAAGGTGAAAGACGGCGTCTTACCGTGACAGGCAAGGGAATCTCCAGCAAACTTATGGTGAGGTAGGCTGACAAAGTGATCTCACTGTCAACTCCGCCCTGTGAGGAAGAAAATGGGATGCAGCCATAAACCATCGCAGAATCCCAGAAGGGGAGCTCCCATGTCCCCAAATAGCTTTTCCAACCTCCCGATATGCGGACTTTCCAATCCCAGAATTCTCCCTGATGTGGGAACTCTGGGATCTGTAGTCAACCTATTCCTAGGCAGGAAAACCTACACCACTTCAGGCCAATGGTTATCCAACATCTTTTTAAAAACTTCCAGTGTTTAAAAAGATGTTGGGTAACCATTGGTCTGAAGTGGTGTAGAGGGTTTCCTGCCTAGGCAGGGGAGTGGACTAGAAGACCTCCAGGGTCCCTTCCAACTCTGTTATTCTATTCTATTCTATTCTATTCTATTCTATTCTATTCTATTCTATTCTATTCTATTCTATTCTATTCTATTCTATTCTATTCTATTTTATTTTCTATTCTATTCTATTCTATTCTATTCTATTCTATTCTATTCTATTCTATTCTATTCTATTCTATTCTATTCTAATTCTATTCTAATTCTATTCTATTTCCATTCTATTCTGTTCTTAGTCTATTCTATTCTATTATTCCATTCTATTCTTATTCTTATTTTCTATTCCTATTCTGTTTATTTCTATTCTATTTTATTCTTATTCTATTCTATTATTCTATTCTATTTCTATTCTATTCCTATTTCTATTCTATTCTTATTCTTATTTTCTATTCCTATCCTATCCTATCCTATCCTATCCTACCCTATCCTATCCTACCCTATCCTTTTATTCTATTTCAGAGGTGCCTCAGGTTGGTGAAGGTGAGATCACCACTTGGTGTTCCCCTCAGGACCATATAATGCACAAAATTGGGAGAAGTGTCACTCAGGTTACCTAATGGAGATTCTCAAATCATTCAGGTTCTGGAATTTTTTTTTTTTTGGGGGGGGGGGGTTCCCCTTTGAAAACATTTTGCTTCTCATCCAAGAAGCTTCTTCAGTTTTTTTCAGAATTGAAGAAGCCTCTTGGATGAGAAGCAAAATGTTTTCAGGAGAGAAAAAAACAACAAGAAAATCCAGTTTTCTTTCAGAAAAAAAGCACCTTTATTACTCAAATTGATTGACACGCGAATGGTCACAGAAAGTAGATCGCCTGGGTAAGTTTCCTCCACCTTGCAGGTTACCCAAGGACCTGTAAGCAAGCTACTCCCGGTGACTTAGCAGCCGTCTAAACCAGGGTCCCCAACCGCCGGTCCAGCGGACGGTACCGCAACGGAACAAGCCTTACCGGGCGCTGGTTGCTGGGCGCCGCCATCTTTTTGGTAAAAAAGCAATTTTCGTCCAAAAAGATGGCGGCGCCAGCGCTTCGTGAGCTTTTCCGGGTAGAAAGCCATTTCTACCGAAAAAGCTCACCGAGCGCTAAGCGCCGCCATTTTTTGGCGAAAAATCACTTCGATGACGTCACCGGAAGTGATTTTCGTCAAAAAGATGGCGGCGCCCAGGTGGCGCGGAACCGGGCGCATGCACCAGCTGCGCGGAACCGGCCCGCGGCGTCGAAAAGGTTGGGGATCCCTGGTCTAAACCAGTGTTTCATAACCTTGGGAATCTTCAATTCCCAGAATTCTCCAGCCAGCAAGTTCAGCAGGGGTTTCACACATGTTAAAAAGGATGCTGGCTGAGGGAGTCTGGGAAATTGAAGTTCCCACATATCAAAATTCCCAAGGTTGGGAAACACTGACCTAAATTGAGAAAAAAAAAAATATCTTCTTTTCTACTGCCTGCTGTCTTGCTAGATACCACAGGAGGGAGAAAAAAAATCACGCTATCCAGAGGTGGGTATTCAGCCGGTTCTGACCCAGTTCTGGAGAACCAGTAGCAGAAATTTTGAGTAGCTCGGAGAACCGGCAAATACCACCTCTGACTGGCCCCGCCCCCATCTATTCTCTGCCTCCTGAGTCCCAACTGATCGGCTGGGTCTTCTTTGGTTGCCCTGCACAGGAGAATGGAGCTGGAAAGCAGGTTAGTGGGGTGGGGAGGGAATGGAGATTTTGCAGTTACCTTCCCCTGCCACGCCCACGATGCCATGTCACAGCCACCAAGCCACACCCACAGAACCAGTTATAATTTTTTTTTTTGAATCCCACCACTGCTTTCTCTGTACCTGTAGCGCATTGTTCAGGAGGGACCCACTAGCTTGGAAGCAGCCATTTTCTTTCTGCTTTAAGGCCAGAAAGTTCTGAGCGTCGATCAGGTGTCTTTCCTCCACAAGGATGTGTCTCTTCATTTGAGAAAAGCACTTCAACACAAAAGCGGTCAGCCTGCAAGAACAGAGCGCAACCCCATTAATTTTGCTTTTCATTTGTAGCCTCTGTGCACCCTTTAAAAGCAGTGACCCCCCCACAACTTTGTGGGGCACTGTTCTGACCCAAACTTGTTCCAAGGAAACCAAAGGTGGGATTCTACCAGTTCACACCTATTCGCTAGAACCGGTTGTTAACATTCTAAGCAGTTCGGAGAACTGGTTGTTAGAAGAAATTACTGGCCTAATCCTGTGAGGAAGGCAGGAAGGAAACATTCTGGTGTTGCTTACAGAATCTGCCTCTCCGCTAACCATTATTACATTCTTGGCAGGACTGGACTTCCCGTCTCAGGAACTTCTCTGGAGTTTTTTGTCCCCACCTTTGCTGGTACTTTGCTTGTGTGGAGTGACCATTCAAAGTTACAATGGCACTGAAAAAAGTGACTTATCACCTTTTTTTCACACTTACGACTGTTGCAGCATCCCCACAGTCATGAGAGGCCAGGCAAGGAGATGTGTGCCTTGATGTGAGTGATATTGAGTTGGCCATACCCAGGCAATAACATGCCCACCAAGCCATGTCCACCCAGTCACATGACCACCAAGCCACACCCACCAACTAAGCCATGCCCACAGAACCAGTTGTTAAAAAATTTGAATCCCACCCTTGAAGGAAACCAAAACAAAATGGAGGTAACAGCAAAACTTTTTAATGATTCTTTACGAATTCCGTTCCTTCCCGGTTAAAAGGCTGTTTCAAACGAATTGTCTCTGATAAGAACGAGCCTTGCCAAGGTTGTGCAAGGCTGCCAAGAACACTAGGTAAAGTTGCCAAGAAATATTTCAAACATAAAGAGTCCCCAAACACAAACTAAGGGAGTCCGAACGTCCACAAGGCTTGAGTGCAAAAACTTCTTTGCTTCCTGCAAAGAACTCCGGTTTCTCAGCTGGCTTTTATCTCTTAAGGGAGGGGCCATTACCTTGCAGCCTTACTCCCGAGTCTGCCGTGCTGCTGCAGCTGCTCTTTCCTTCAAGCAGCTCTGCACGCCCACACACTGGGCACAGGCTACTGGAACACTGTTAGCACATCACCCCTGGTCCTTCTTTTCTTTAGACTAGACACCCCATATCAGCATTTTGCAAACCTGCAGAGACAACCTCAGAGGCTAATGCCGTGAATCTTACCAGACATTTCCAGGCTGGTTGCTACTTTGCCCAAAGGTGCTGTAGGAACCGTCGGCATGCTTGTAGTTCAACTGTCTCTGGTAGCCTACAATAGAGGGTGAATGTTAGTTTGTATGTATTCAATAAACAGCGAAGCCTTCCTTAAGTCAAGCTCAGGGCTTGATGACTTTGAAGATACATCCATGTTTGTGTTTTTACATTAGAGAAACGGACTGTTAATAAGTTTTCTGACCTCCCAGTCTAAATAGAAACTTGGGACTTTTTGGGTAGTTCTCCTATACAAATGGTGACTGTTAGGAATATGACTCACCTAACAGCTATTTGGGTTAGAAATATATAAACCAGGATAAACATTTTCATACTATGTCTTTAAGAGATTGCAAAAACTGCAATTGGGTGTGGTTTCTCAAACGGCCATAAGATGGAGCCAGAAGCCTGGATTTTTTTAGTCTGAGTCTCAGAAGAGAGTGTGAGTGTATCTCTGTTTCCTTCTGTTGGAAAGTATTGCCGTTCCTCCATTTCTTCTAATTGACTGATATTCCTGGATTTAATGTAAGTCTGATACCGAACTGTTTTTTGACACTGGACTTTGATATTTGGATTATCCCTGGATTGAAAACTGACTGATTTAACTTGTGAATGACTTTGGATTGCTTGTTTGGACTTTGCTTAACGTTTCTGGAAGTAAAAACCTACATTTACTGTACAGTGTATCTGTGTGCTCTGTGTGTATTATTCCTACACTACTCTCTATACGTCTCCCTGTATGCGCTCATTCTCCTAACGGGGAATTACCTCAACAGTGATTTCTGAGGAAGAAATGGCAGATTGAAGATGGCCGGAGGTGGGACCTGACCGGCATAACAACTGGTTTGAGGAGCGCACGCATGCGTGTTAAACATGTGCTACACGCACATGCGCACTACCACCTCCGGCAAGCATTTACCTTCTCCAGCTGACGAGTGACACTCAGCTGTGCCACGCAAAGCAGCTGAGGAGGAAAACGCAGCCACTAAAGGACAACCTAGAGCCCGGGCAGGCGGTGAACCAGATCGGTGTCAGCTGTTCTTTGGAGCTACCGGTTCTATACAACCGACCCGAACCAGTAGGATCCCCACCCCTGAAGATGGCTCCCCCAAAAGGCAGAGCCAATAAGCAAACTGAAAATAGACCGCTCTTTGATAATTCCTCTCCAGCAAGGAGAAGACTTGAGATTACCCACAAGTGCTCCAGACAGTGGCTCCTTTCAAAGAGACCACAAGGGAGTGGTCTCCATTCAATGTAGAGGCCTGGGAGATGAGGGAATCCTCAAACCATAATCAGCATCTTTAAGGATACTGGGCTATAATTTACTTCCTTTTCTCATTACTTCCGGAAGTTGCTTGTTAACTAATTTTTAGCTTATTCAGAACCTTTGGATCAACAAGTCTTGAAAATGCCAGGTAAGTTTCTTTTAATTCTTAGTGAAAGAAATTTTAACTAAAACTTGGATTTTAGAAAGTTATAAATGAACTAAAAGTTGAGATAAATTTGATGCGTGATTTTGGAATGAGTATATAAAGAATTCTTCCCCTAGACTTTAAAAATTGGAGGCTAGAGGGAATTGAATTAAAGGTTATAATTAAAGGAGAAGAACATTCACTAATTATATCAGAGATGCCCTTTGCGTAGTAAAATAAAATAATATTAAATAAATGGAAATATCCCTCTTCAACAAAAGGAAAATTACCATTATTATTATTATTATTATTATTATTATTATTATTATTATTATTATTATTATTATTATTATTATTATTATTATTATTATTATTTTCCATTTTGTAACCAAATGGAAAATAGGGTCAAAAGATAAGCAAAACGTATCCTGGACTTGCAGCTATTAATTATCAAAATTGACCACTATAAATTAATTTAATTCATCATTAGGCCGATGGTTTGCTGATAATTCAGCTAAGGTCACATTTCCTGCAAAACGGGCAGGAATACAGATACAGATACAGATTAACAGAGTTGGAAGGGGCTTTGTAGGTCATCTAGTGACTAGTCCAACCCCCTCCCCCCCCCGCCACCCAAGCAGGAGACCCTACAGCCGTGATGGCGAACCTATGGCACGCCTGCCACAGGTGACACAAAGCCATTTGTGCGGGCATGCGAGCCTCAGCCAAACTTACCTGCACTGTGCATGCCTGTGTCTCCCAGCTGTTTTTCAGCCCCTTTGAGGCTGTTTTCGCTCTCCAGGAGACTCGAGGGAAGCCTTTGCAGCCTCGGGAGGCCGAAAAATGGGCCTTCCGGAAATACTGGAAGTGCCGAAATGGGCCCGTTTTCAGCCTCCCAAGGCTCCAGAGGCTTCCCTTGAGCCTCCAGGAGGGCGAAAATGGCCTCCCCTGGGCTCCAGAGGCCCTCCGGAGGCTGAAATGGGCACTTCCGGCAGTGCAGGTAAGGGGGAGAGGCAGGGGTGTGTCAGCTCTGAGTTCAGCTGCCGCAAGAATGTGAAAAATGCAATGCAAGGGGTGTGTTTGAGGGAGTTGAACAGCCAAGGTTATTTAGTATGTCGCATTAAAAAATTCCAGCTGCAGTTAATTGGTTCTCGTGATTTATGAAGTATAGTAAGTGGGAGGAGATAGGGCGGAATTTGGGAGATGCGCTGGAAATGAGTTTCAGTTTTGGAAATTGCCGTAGATGTACCAGAGCTGTTCCTAATAAATCAATTGAAGATTATACTTGTCTCGGAGTGATTGATTACCATGGACAATTTCTGGATGCCTAACAGGGTGTTGCGCGCACATGCGCGGGGGACGACGACATTGCATTGTGGCTGCTGGCACGTGCGCGTGCAAGTGCTTTCAGCACACCACAACAAAAAGGTTCGCCATCACCGCCCTACACCATTTTTGACGGATATATGTATTGATCCTTTCTATTAGACCCTGATTATTAATCTTGTCAATCAGAGACAATTCCTTGAGAGTCAATATGTGGCAAGATGAGCATCAAACAATGAATTCATGAATTCCTCTTGTTCTGCCTCCCCCCGCAAAGGAGAAGCAGGTACAGGGGCCCCTTCGGCATAATTCTGTGGTATCTTCTTACCAGCCACTAAGTATCCAATTGCCTTTGACTTCGTTTCCTCGGTCAGCTGGTCAGTCTTGTTCAGGTAGTCCAAGATGTAAATATTGGGGGCCAAAAGGGCGATGTTTTGTTCCCCACAGCCAGAAGGCAACCGGAGAAGCTGGTGCACGTTCTGGATGGCAGAGCCTAAGATGTCACCTGTGACAGGGAAGAGATAGGAAAGACGTCAAGAGTTGGGAATCCACTATCCACTATTGACCTCACCCCATTCCTAAGAGGTCTGTTAAGGGGCGTGCATAAGTTGCACCATCGCGCCTACCGTCCCTGTCCTATTGTCCCCATTTATTCGTACCTCTTTCCTGTATTCTTACTCATGTTTATACTTACATCTATTATCTTGTAAGCGATTGACAAATCAAATCAAATCAATAAATGACATAAATCAACACTTTGGGGGAGCGAGAAGATATTTCATTTCAACGTTGAGTGAAACGGGGAGTCCCAGGAAGTCAAGGAGAGGCAGATTTGGTCAAGGGGACAAAAGAGCAGGAGGGACAGAGCACCAGCAGAGATAATGACCCCAAGGAAGGAGGGTAAGAATAGAAATAATGGGGAAAAAAAACAGAAAAAAGAAAGCTAGTTTCAAACATGAAAAGCCCAAGGTTGCAAGGCCTCTGGGGCAACCCTTCCAATCTCTCTGGGAATTAAGGAGCTTTATTTGAAAAGAAGACCAGCCCCTTCCTCTAAGACCATTTCAAGTTTTCAAAAGGGAGGGAACATCTTTTGATTCTTAATCATTTAATGTAACGTATTCTATTGGCACAGCTGGAATGGGGCAGCTCACCATGGCCAACTCACCATAGCCAACTTATCAAGGCCATCTCACCATGGCCAACTTGCCATGGCCAAGTCACCGTGGGACAACTCTCCACGGCCAACTCTCCACGGCCAACTCACCATAGCCAACTCATCAAGGCCATCTCACCATGGCCAAGTCACTGTGGGACAACTCTCCATGGCCAACTCTCCATGGCCAACTCTCCACGGCCAACTCTCCACGGCCAATTCACCATGGCCAACTTGCCACAGTCAACTCACTTTACATGATTACCTGAAGTTCCTGCCTCTTGCAAGAGCTGCAGATCAACTCGCCGCAGGACAATTCAATAAGTCAATGTAACTATTTAAAATAAGCTTTAAAATATTTTAATTTTGGTCATTCACATTTCATTTTGTTCTTCTTTTGGCATCCGTTCTTTATTGACTTTTATTCTACCATTCTTTATTGTAATTCTTGTCCTGGTGGGAGTACATTGCCCTACGGTGAGTTGGCCATGGCAAGTTGACTGCGGTGAGTTGTCTTAGATCCTGGCACAGCTGCCCATGCCAAAACATCTCTGGCTGGTGTGCAGACAGTGCAAAAAAACAGATAAACTAGCACCAACAGTCAACCTATAACTAAGTGAACACAGAAGATCTGGCATATCCCAGGCCACAACAAGTGCTAATAAGGACCCTGCCATCCACCTGGCAGAAAAACAAGTTTTAAAGGCTTTTCAAAATGAGATCAGAGGTGTGTGTGTGTGTCTCAGGCTGCTTCTGGTTTTTAACCAGTTGCACTGGCCAGACTGTTTATTGTTAAATGGAAGTATTTCTCGGTGTGCCTCCAAACAGCATCTCACTTGTGTGGTTCTTCAGGAAAACTGAGAATTGGCTTATGAAGTCTGTGGGTCTCTCTGGTCTCTTCTTGAAAGCAAAAACATCCATCTTTCTAAGATTGTCTGTTCTACTAACAAACGGTTCACACTCCTAGCAAGATCCATTCTTCTGAGTACATTTAATAAAAAGCTGCAGAGACATTTGCACGAAGTAATATAATATTAGAATAAAATGGAGTTCTTTTATTGGCCAAGTGTGATTGGACACACAAGGAATTTGTTTTGGTGCAAATGCTCTCAGTGTACATAAAAGAAAAGATACATTCGTCAAGAATCATAAGGTACAACACTTAATGATAGTCATAGGATACAATAAGCAATCAAATCATACTAGGAAACAGTCCATATAAATCGTAAGGATACAAGCGACAAAGTTACAGTCATACAGTCACAAGTGGGAGGGGATGGGTGATAAGGAGTGATGAGAAGATTAACAGTAATAGCAGTGCAGACTTTGTAAATAATTGGACAGTGTTGAGGGAATTATTTGTTTAGCAGAGTGATGGCATTCAGGAAAAAATTGTCCTTGTGTCTAGTTGTTCTGGTGTGCAGTGCTCGTTTTGAGGGTAGGAGTTGAAACAGTTTATGTCCAGGATGTGAGGGGTCTGTAAATATGTTTATTAGTGTTTGCATATTGGCTGTATCTCATCACCAAACACACAGCTTTCCAAGAAAACCTCCTCCTAAAAGACCCCTTGGAACATTTTAAGGCGGTTAGAGACACTCAGCTTATTAGTTAGAAAAGTGACAACCCAGGTTGGAGACCCAAGTGCTGCGGGATGGGATGAGCTCCTGCCCATCTAGGAGTTTGAAAGCATGCAAGCGCAAGTTAGATAAATTGGCACCACTTAGGAGGGAAGGTTAACCGTGTGCCTCAACATATCGCCTCCACACATATCGCCATGATCACGGAAGCATCTTTGGACAACGCTTTCTCCCTTGGCTAAAAAACAGAAACGAGCAGTGCCCCCTAAAGTTGGACATAACCAGACGGGAAAACTTTTTACCTTTACTTCCCCCAGGAGAAGGAATAGCAGCCTGCACACATTTTCTTGCCATAGTGCATCACTTACCCAACACACAGAAGGTAGCCCTGGCAGATTTCTCCACGATGTTCTCTGGGACCTTTAAGGGAATAGTTGTGGGTTGGTTGTTTTCTGCAAGCAAGGAGGAAAAAAAAAAAAAGACAGTCTGGATTGAGCCTCTTTGTTCTTTTATTGCTAATTTTCTCATTTCTGGCTATCTCTAGTACCCATTATTTAATCCAATGGATAGGGACATTTAAGAATTGGCCTCTCCTTTAGATTTCACAAGTTCTTGGACTCACCTGTAGCTCTAGGCCAGTGGTGGCTAACCTTGTTGGGCTCCTGTGCCAAAAATCGTGCGCGTGCTTGCGCTTGCGTGCCACCATCCAGAAGGCAATGCGCACCTCCCTCACGCCCCCTGCGCATGCGCGCACAATCCCTCCCTTACCTGCACTGCACCTCACAGCTGATTTTCGGCCTCCTCAAAGTCTTGAAAAAAGCCTCTGCAGGGCTTTGCAGGACGAATAATAGGCCCGTTTCGTCACTTCCGGTATTGTAGGAAATGATGAAACAGGCCCTTTATTCGTCCTGCAAATCCCGGCAGGGGCTTTTTCAAGCCTCTGGGAGGCCGAAAAAGGCCTCAAACCAGCCAAAAATAAAAAATCAGCCGTGTGGTGCACACATACACAGTGAGGTAAGTTTGCCTGCGGCTCGCGTGCCGGCACAAATGGCTCTGCGTGCTATAGATTCGCTATCACCCTCTGGGCGATAGCAGTAGCACTTAGATTTACAATATATACCATTTCACAGTGCTTTACAGCTCTAAGGGGTTTACAGCGTCAGTCTACTTCTCCCAACAATCCGGGTCCTCGTTTTACCAGCCTCGGAAGGGTGGAAGGCTGAGTCAATCTTGGAACCAGTGAAAATCAAACTGCTGGCAGTCAGCAGAATTAGACTGCAATACTGCATTCTCACCACTGCACCACCAGGGCTCTATGGCTGCATGTTTACCCACCCCTATGCTATAGGAGCCATATAGTTCTCTTTCTCTACCAGAAGGAGTCTGCTTAAAGAGGTTTTTTTATACATATACATGAAAGGATCATACTGTAGAGCCGTGTTTCTCAAATTTGGCAAGAAGAAAGTGGGGGCTGCTGGTTGATACTTACTGGCTCCACATAGCAACTTGTTGATGGCCACTTCCGTCTCGATTCCTTCAGGCTTTATGAAAAGAGAAGAAGAGGGGAAAAGTGAAAATGAATGTTAGATATTTCTTAAAATTCCTAACTTATTTTCTGAATTTAAAAAAAAATCTCCTATGACGATGGAAGCTGGGTAAAGGGCAAAGCCATTCAGCCACAATAGGAACTGCGTTGCATCAGCCCAAGTTTTAACCAAGCTTGACTCAGGTAACCTGCAAAGTTATCTATGACCTCTGACTACAGCCAAAAGAATACATGCTCTTGCCACAGGAACAGGAAGCTCAAGGGCAAAGCTCAAGAGAGGGTATAAAAGCCACTCAACTCTCAGGCCCATGTGGTCAGCTGCCCAGAACCACCCATATCTTTCTGCTTCACCAATAAACTATCTTTCCAATCAGACTCCGTGTTTTCAGTATCTCCCCACTTGGAACTGAACCAGATGGATATTTCCTCCAACAACCAAAACCAACCCCTTTCACGCTGTCATCAAGAAAACTTAATTTACTAGGAAACATGACTCTTGCTTTAATATATCATTACCCTCAACTCCATCCTTGCCCTCACCACACACGAGAGCAGCCTGTACGTACCTCGACTAGCAGGGTTTTGATCACGATGTCCCTTTGTCCTTTGGCAGGCACTTCCGCAATTTCGTTCCCACAGAGCTGGGTGGATTTCAGGGCCTCTGCTGTTATTGTAAAGTTGACTTCCCCTAGAACCAGAAATGGACACTCAGTCAGGTGTATCCCCGGATTGCTTGAGCATCTATGAACCGCGGGGGCTCAGGGGTTAGAGTGCAGTACTGCAGGCTGTTTCTGCTGACTGCCGCAGGCTGCCAGCAGTTCGAGGGCGAGAGACTCAAAAGTTGATTCAGCCTTTCATCCTTCCCAGGTCAACAAAAGCAGGACTCAAGAGTGTTGAGGGCAATAGGCTGATTCTATAAAGGCCTTTATGGGTCTGTAAAGGCACAGCGAAACGGTAAATAAGGCTTCAAACATTTTTAGCAATGGGTTCTTGGCCTGGGTTGCTGGGTGGGTGTGGCCTACTCGACCTCCTGCACCACGGCTGGGGTGTTTTTGCCCTACCTGGGCTCCGAAGGCTTTCCTCAAGCCTCCAGGAGGGAGAAAATGGCTTCCTTGGTTTCCAGAGAGCCTCCGGAGCCCAGGGAAGCCATTTTCTCCCTCCTGGAGGCTCGAGGAAAGCCTCCGGAGCCCAGGGAAGCCATTTTCTCCCTCCTGGAGGCTCGAGGAAAGCCCCGGAGCCCAGAGAAGCCATTTTCTCCTCCTGGAGACTCGAGGAAAGCCTCGAAGCCCAGGGAAGCCATTTCTCCCTCCTGGAGACTCGAGGAAAGCCTCAGGAGCCCAGGGAAGCCATTTTCTCCCTCCTGAGGCTCGAGGAAAGCCCCGGAGCCCAGGGAAGCCATTTTCTCCCTCCTGGAGGCTCGAGGAAAGCCTCCGGAGCCCAGGGAAGCCATTTTCTCCCTCCTGGAGGCTCGAGGAAAGCCCGGAGCCCAGGGAAGCCATTTCTCCCTCCTGGAGGCTCGAGGAAAGCCCCGGAGCCCAGGGAAGCCATTTTCCCTCCTGGAGGCTCGAGAAAGCCTCTGGAGCCCAGGGAAGCCATTTTCTCCCTCCTGGAGACTCGAGGAAAGCCTCCGGAGCCCAGGGAAGCCATTTTCTCCCTCCTGGAGACTCGAGGAAAGCCTCCGGAGCCCAGGGAAGCCATTTCTCCCTCCTGGAGGCTCGAGGAAAGCCCCGGAGCCCAGGGAAGCCATTTTCTCCCTCCTGGAGGCTCGAGGAAAGCCTCAGGAGCCCAGGGAAGCCATTTCTCCTCCTGGAGGCTCGAGGAAAGCCTCAGGAGCCCAGGGAAGCCATTTCTCCCTCCTGGAGACTCGAGGAAAGCCCCGGAGCCCAGGGAAGCCATTTTCTCCCTCCTGGAGGCTCGAGGAAAGCCTCCGGAGCCCAGGGAAGCCATTTTCCCTCCTGGAGGCTCGAGGAAAGCCTCCGGAGCCCAGGGAAGCCATTTTCTCCTCCTGGAGACTCGAGGAAAGCCTCCGGAGCCCAGGGAAGCCATTTTCTCCCTCCTGGAGACTCGAGAAAGCCCGGAGCCCAGGGAAGCCATTTTCTCCCTCCTGGAGGCTCGGAAAGCCTCCGGAGCCCAGGGAAGCCATTTTCTCCCTCCTGGAGACTCGAGAAAAGCCTCAGGAGCCCAGGGAAGCCATTTTCTCCCTCCTGGAGACTCGAGAAAAGCCTCAGGAGCCCAGGAAGCCATTTTCTCCCTCCTGGAGACTCGAGAAAAGCCTCAGGAGCCCGGGCAGGGCAAAAACACCCCAGCCGTGGTGCAGGAGGTCAAATAGGCCACACCCACCCACCAACGGGCTCATTTTTGGCCTTCCCGAACTTCTGGGAGGCCCGTTTTTCACCCTCCCCGAGCCTCCGTGTGCGGCCTGCCCTTATCCGCATCCAAAACGAGCTGCGTGTGGGAGTCCTGGGAGGGGCGGGGAAGGGTGGGCGGGGCCAGCCAGGAGTGGGATTTGGGGGTCCTCAGAACTGCAAAGAATCTTATTAGCTAGGGGCTCTCCTGAACCCCTGAGAACCCCCAGCAGCCCACCCTGTATATAAGTCTAAGTGCTATTGCTCTAGCTATTCTTTTTTTTCTTTATTCCTTGTTTTTTTTTGTCTGGGTAAGGACAAACAGCCAGCGGAACCCCAGGGAGCTTGAGCCGGGTCTAGATGATAAGAATCACAGACTAAGCGAGACAGTCGTTACGTGAGTTTTGCCCCATTTTACGACCTTTCCGGCTGTGGATGTTAAGGGAAATTGCTACCGTTGTTTAAGTTAGTCACGCCGGTTGTTAAGAAGGGAGTCCCGCTTCCCCATTGACTTTGCTGGTCAAAAGGTTGCAATAGGAGACCCGGGTGGCTCTGGGACAGTGCAACCGTCGTAAATACGAACCGGTTGCCAAGTGTCCGCATTTCGATCGTGAGACCCTGGGGGATGCGGTGAAGGTTGTGTGAAAAAATGGTCACAATGGTCATTTTTTTTCAGTGCCCTTGTAACTTTGAATAGTCACTGTTGTAAGTCAAGGACTACCTGTGCAGGGGTTTCAGTGCGGTTATACTTATAGACATAAGCCGTCATCAAACTCTCTGTCTCCCTCCCCCTCTTCAGATGGCTTCTGAACTTTGTGCTTGAAGTGGAAAGGAATTAAACCTTGATTTTGGGTTTTACAGATGAGATGGATAGATCTTTATAGAAATGGCTTGTTCCAAGGGGTGGTTTTCTACCGGTTCGGCCTGGTTCGGCCGAACCGGTAGCTCCGAGGATTAGCTGCTGGGCCCACCCACCACCGGCCTGTTCATATTATTATTATTATTAAAAGTTGTGATTTGACGTTAATGCCTTATTTTACTTAACAGATAACAGATAATCAGAGTTGGAAGGGACCGTATAGGTCATCTAGTCCAACCCCCCGCTGCCCAAGCGGGAGACCCTACACCATTTCTGACAAATGGCAGTCCCATCTCTTCTTGAAGGCCTCAAGTGATGGCGCTCCCACAACTTCTGAGGACAAGCTGTTCCATTGGTTGATTGTTCTGTCAGAAAGTTTCCCCTTATTTCCAGGTTAAATCTCTCCTTGGTCAGTTTCCATCCATTATTCCTTGTCTGGCCTTCGGGTGCTTTAGAAAATAGCTTGACCCCCTTCCTCCTCTCTGTGGCAGCCCCTCAAATATTGGAAGACTGCTATCCTTTCTCCTCTGGTCCTTCTCTTCACTAGACTAGCCAAGCCCAGTTCCTGTAACCATTCATTGTATGTTTAAGCCTCCAGTCCCCTAATCCTCCTGGTTGCTCTTCTCTGTACTTTTTCTAGAGTCTCAACATCTTTTTTATAATATGGTAACCAAAACTGGATGCAGTATTCTAGGTGTGGTATTACTAAAGCTTTATAGAGTGGTATTACTACCTCACTTGATCTTTACTGCCACAGAGAGAGAGTCGGAAGTCAATGGTTCTTTTTTCTTATCCTTCCTCACTTTTCTTCCCCTTCTTCCTCCCCACCGTTTTCCTATTTATTTGTCTATTTTGTATCTTATCTTATAACCAGTGCTGGGATTCAACTGGTGTAACAACCGGTTTGGTGAGAGCGCGCTTCGCAGACTAACGCAGGGGCAGGTGGGCGGGGCCAATTCATCGCTGGAACTACCGGTTGAATCTCACCCCTGCTTGTAACCCAATAAAAAAAGTATATGGAATATATGCATGCCGAGGCATGAGACTAAGAAGCCATGTTTGGCCTTCAGCACTTACCCAGAGTTTTGGGAGTAACTTTCCATGAGACTGTTTTCCTTCCATCCACAGGAAGACAATAGGAAGCCTGTTCCTTGTCCACAGGGGAAGCGTCGTAGTCGGGAGAAAGCAATAGCGATATGCTGACCTGTCGATGACCAGAAAGGAGTTAGATGGAAGATCACACAGGGAGATGTAGTGAGAGTGGTGAGGAATAACACACAACCAGCACACAGATACACTGTATAGTAAAATGTAGGTTTTTTACTTTCAGTAAATGGTTAAGCAAAGTCCAACAAGCAGTCCAAGTCATACACGGTTAAAGCAGTCAGTTTTTCAGTCCAGGGACAATCCAAATATCAAAGTCCAGTATCATAAACAGTTCAGCACCAGACTTACAGCAATCCAAGAAGAACAACAATCAGCAACAGTAAATAGGGAAAACATTCAGGAACCAAAAACAGCAAACATCAGAACATCGACCAACTAGCAACTATCAACAACAGGACCAAACAACCCAGGTTTCTGGTTCCATCTTATGGCCGTTTGAGGAACCACACCCAATTACAATTTTAGCATTCCCTTAAAGAGACAGTATTAAATGTCTATCCTGGTTTATATATTTCCAACCCAACTGTTAGGTGACTATCAATTTCTAACACCTCACAGGCTCACAGAACAAGGAGGAAGAGGAGATGAACGCCACCCAAAATGTCAGATGGGCCTCTGGCAGATGTGGAGAATCTGAGCCCTTCCAAAATCTCGCTGGACT
The DNA here is from genome assembly GCF_049901735.1 of Notechis scutatus. Taxonomy (NCBI): domain Eukaryota; kingdom Metazoa; phylum Chordata; class Lepidosauria; order Squamata; family Elapidae; genus Notechis; species Notechis scutatus. The sequence continues at coordinate 11,674,789 of NC_142010.1, read as the reverse complement.
ACAATTCCCAGCCGCGCTGGGTAGCAGTTAACTCTGAGGGAGGCTGAGAGCTGTAGTTCAACAATATCAATTCTAGGTTGCATGAACACAGGGATAGAATCAAGTCCATGAGAAGGGTTGCTACCACTTAATAATGCCGTCAGGGGTGGGCCGTAACTAATGTTAGGTCCGGTTCGGTGAGCCACCAAATCCTACCCCTCCTACCTTGCCCCGGCCCTCCCAGGAGTCCCCACATGGCCCATTTTGGATGTGAGGTAAGTACAGGGCCTCCCGGAGGCTCCGGAAGGCCAGAAACGGGCCTGTTTCTGGCCTCCGGAGCCCAAGGGAGGCCATTTTCACCCTCCCAGAGGTTTGAGGAAAGCCTCCGGAGCCTGGGAAAACGCCCCCCCCTCGCCGTGGTGCAGGAGGCCGACTAGGCCATGCCCACCATGGCCACATACACCCAGCAACTAGGCAGAGAACCGGTTGCTGAAATTTTCGAAGCCCACCCCTGAATGCCGTACTAAATCTACACTTAGAATACAGTTACTACAACCAGTTTCCCCAAAGGTGCTTTTTTCAGGAGGCAATTGGTGTCAGCGTTCCAAGGAACCTCCATTCCAATCAGTCATTCCGAGATGAGCATAATCTCAGAAGTACCTTTATTAGAAGAGCACCTGGCACATCTGTGGAATTTCGAAACTAAAAGTTTCCCGGACTTCCCACAATGTCCCAAACTACAAACCATCCCCCTTTCCCCCTCATCTTCACATCACATGAACCTCATGCTGGCTGAGGAATTCTGGGAGTTGAAGTCCACAAAGTAAATTCCCTTTTTTCTTCTGCGCCACACTCTATGACCTGGAACTAACAAAACAATTCTATTTTGTCTACTTAGAGCTACTCAATAAAAAATCACCCCCGTCCCACTTTCTCAAGCTATGTGGCAGCAATGAATACGGATTCCAAAGCTGACAACTGGACTTTCCCGTTCTTTTTTTTTTTTCCTCTGAAGACATTTCGCTTCTCATCCAAGGAGCTTCTTCAGCTCTGACAGGATAGTGGAAGAAGAAGCTGACAGAATGAAGCTTCTTGGATGAGAAGCAAAACATCTTCAAAGGAAAAAAAAACCGGTCAGTCCCGTCTCTGACCAATGCTTTACAAAATATTTACAGATGTATTTATTCTGTTTTTAGCCGTGTGTGTGTGTGAGAGAGAGAGAGAGGGAGAGAGCATGGACCCTTTTTAAATTCTGTGGTCTGGAAGATGAATTTTAAAATGCATCAAAATCATGCTTTTTTAATCATTTCTCTTCTGTACTTTTTGGAATGAGCATTTTGAAAGCATCTCACGTCCCCCTAATTTCCCGATCACAAGACGAGCTGCAATGAGGAAGGGAGTTGCTGCTTTATGGTTAAATCTGGGTTCTTCAAGAACACACAAGGAAAAGTTGGGTTGTGTGAGAGAGTTTGCCTGATATGCAAACCGGTTCAGTGAACAAAGCCTGGTTTGCTTTAAGGCAGGGTCCCCAAACTTGGCAACTTTAAGACTTGTGGACTTCAAATCCCAGAATTCCTCATGCTGGCTGAGGAATTCTGGGATTTGAAGTCCACAAGTCTTAAAGTTGCCAAGTTTGGAGACCTCTGCTTTAAGGCATAGTTTGAACCCCAGTTCGGTATTGACTTCCTGGTTGTGACTGTGATGGGAGAAAGAACACACATAATTGATACTTTTCTGGGGGGTTTTCCTGGTTTATTTTTCTCCTTTGCCCCGTCTCAAACCACCCCATCAAAGAGAAAGGAAAAAAGCAGTGAAAAGGAAGGAAGGAAGGGGCCAAAACTGAAAAACCAACCACGGTTACTTTCACTCCCCACATTCTTGCTTTCGGGAAACCATGCTTCAAACAAACTTTGCCTTAAATACAGGTAGTCCTTGATCTTACGACCACAATCCCCCCCCAAAATGTCTGTCGTTAAGCAAGACAAGTTATTAAGTGAGGGTTCCCCCCCTCCCATTTTATGACCTTTCTCAATACTAGTGGTGAAATAAATCACTGCGGTTATTAAGTTAGTAAACATGGGGTGTGTGTGACCGTGGGAGACCGTAACCGTGATAAATGCATGGCAGTTATCAAGTGTCTAGATTTTGATCACATGACCATGGGGTCAGAAATGTGAAAAACGGTCATAGTTCCCTTTTATTGGTGCCAACAGTCACTAAATGAACTGGGGACTACCTGTATACACGGCAATAGTGGGATTCAAAAATTTTTACTACCAGTTCTGTGGGCGTCGCTTGGTGGGCGTGGTGTGGCTTGGTGGGCGTGGCAGGGGAAGGATACTAAAAAATCTCCATTCCCTTTCCAACCCACTAACCTGCTTTCCAGCTCCATTCTCCTCTGCAGGGCAGCGAAAGAAGACCCAGCTGATCAGCTGGGACTTGGGAGGCAGAGACTAGATGGGAGCAGGGCCAATTAGAGGTGGTATTTTCCAGTTCTCTGAACTACTCAAAATTTCCGCTACCGGTTCTCCAGAACGGGTCAGAAATTTCAACGGCTGTGAATTATATGCATTCACAGCCCGTAATGAGTACCAAACAGTTTGTGAATTGTCCAAGAGACGTCTGCCACAGTGTTTCGAGATAAGGCTGATAAGCACCCACCTTTATCTCCCTTGAAATGCTGCCAACTAAATTGCCAATGAGCTGTACAAGGCCAAATGGAGCACAAAGTCAATACGGAGCTTCAGAGTTTAAACCGATCAGAACGAACAAAGTTGCTTCCTGCAAAGGCTCATGTCCCTTTGCTCCTCCTTTATGTCTTATGGGAGGGGCCTATCATCTCCAAGCCTTACTCTCGAGTCGCGTCCTTTTGTCTTAACTGCTCTTGCCTTCTGGCAGCTCTGCGCAAGCGCACACTGGGAACAGGCTCCCCCTGTTCCTCTACCTCGCTGATGTCAGATTCTGGAGGCTCCGGAGTCAGCACATACTTCCCAGATGGCCCTGGCCCCATCTCTGGGTCAGACACAGAGCCCTTGGTCCAAGCCCTCCCCAGACTCCAGGACTGGCCCCATGTTCCTCCCCACTTTGCTGCCATCTCCGTAGGCCACCGGCGGACCACAACAGGCCATGCCTCCAGAGAGAAATCGATGCAGACAGAAAGAGAACGGAGGCGGCAGAGATGGAAGGGTTCCTCACCTGGATAGAGTGTTTCTGATAATTGTAGACGGTGGCCTTCAGGACGTAGGCTTCTCCCCGTATTACGCTGTATGGCTGGGTGACCTCAACGAAGAACGGCTGGATGGCCTTGAGGAAGGTGGTTTGGGCCAGGCCGAAGCCCACGGTGGGGGACAAGCAGAAGGCTCCCGCTCTCCAATCGGTGATGGTGTCGGGAATGGTGACGGGCACGGTGAGCTCGGTCTCACTGCTGAGGGAGGCAAGAGAAACAGAGGGAGGGGGATGAATTTCCCCAAGCAATACAGGTAGTCCTCAACGTTACGACCACCCATTGTCTTGTAGCCCAAAGGGTATGTCGCTAAGCGAGAAATGTGTTAAGCGAGCTTGTTCCCGCTTTGCGACTTTCCTTGCCACGTGGGGTCAAGTGAATCACTGAGGTGATTCACTGAGCGACAGGGTCGTTAAGTGGATCCGGCTTCCCCGTCGACTTGGCTTGTCAGAAAGGCTGCAAAAGGGGATCAAGTGACCACCTGGGACACAGCAACCATCATAAATAGGAAGCAGTTGCCAAGCATCCGAATTTTGATCGCGCCATCCTGGGGAACACTGCAACGGTCGCAAGTGTGAAAAATGGTCATAAGTCGCTTTTTTTTCAGTGATGGTGTAACACTGAACGGTCCTTAACCGAACTGTTGTAAGTCAAGGACCACCTGCATTTTCCTGGCCTGACAAAGTGAGAAAACAATCAACTTATAACCGTTTGTTTAATGACCATTCGAAGTTACAACAGGACTGAAAAAAAGGAAACTGGTGACCATTTTTCACACTTACAACTGTTGCAGTATCCCGGAGGTCAAAATCTGGATACTTAAGCAACTGACTCGTATTTATGACGCTGGCCGTGTCCAGGGGTCTTGCGATCGCCTTGTGTGACCCACTGACAAGCAGAGTAAGGGAGGAGGGGAAGCCAGATTCACTTAACAACCGGGTTACTAGCTTAATCACCGCAGTGATTCATTTAACTGTGGCAAGAAAGGTCGTAAAAATGGGGCACAACTCCCTTAACGACTGTCTTGCTTAGCAGCATCCATTTTGGACTCAGCGTCAACTCATAAACCATTTCTGCGGTCTTTTTTAGAGTTGCCAACAGAAGAGAGGGGAGCAGCTTGCATTCCATAAATGGTTAGTAACTAGGTGACTGAAGCTTCTGCCGAGCAAAATCCTAACCGGAGAGTATGATTGGTGACTCTGGACTATGGATGTGTCCCATTGGAGAATATGAATGATGATACACCCAGGGGGTGGGGGAAGACCAGGGTGAAAGGTGACCATGAGTTATGTGTCACAGAGTCGGTTACATCCAGGCAGTGCCGGCCTATTCACTCCCAATAAATCATTTTTGAAGTTTTGGAAGTTTGGCTCAAGATTCATGATTTTTAGACATCAAACATAAAAGCATCATCCTCCTTCATAAATTTACAGACAGTGTATCGGTTGGTTTGCCACTCTTTTTTGTGCATCCATTTCATAGTCTCCATGGTAATTGTGTTACATAATAACTCATATTATCAATCAACAATTATATATCCCAGTATCATTATTAAGCAATCATTTGACTATAATTTTATTAATTCATATTTAAATGAGATAACTATACTCAATTTATTTTATAACAAATAATAGAATCATACCAAGTCTATCTTAATAAAATTTTATAAAGATAATATCAAAACAAAACCAAAAATATATATATATTAATTATTTCCTAAGTTTCTAAATATTCTACCCTGTTTCTCCAACAATACGGCCTCCCCCAATAGGAAGTCCCAGCATGTTTTATAGGCATGAAATGAAATTAAGCCACGGTATTATTATATTTTATTATCTAACCATTGATAGAAAAGGTCCCAAACTTCATAAAATTCTTTATCTTCTTGTTCTCTAATTTCAAATGTCAATCTACTCATTTCAGCACATTCCAATATTTTCTTAATAATTTCTTCCTCTGGTGGTGTTTTTGTTTGTTGTTAAAATCAATAAAAAAATTTCTCAAAAAAAAAAAAAAAGACTCATGATTTAAACGAGGGGGTAAACTGCCGGAATCCTGACACTCAATTGTGGTCATTAAGCTGAGACGGGAAGTTCAGAAATGTGACATATAAATAAATAAATAAATACCGGTAGTCCTCGACTTACGACCACCACTGAGGAGAGGCTCTTATCTATGAGTACATCTACAAATGTATGCAGTATCTACTAGCAGCTATAAGCAGGGGTCAGCTGATGGGGGTTCTCAGGGGGATTCGGGGAGAGCCGCTAGCTAAGATTCTGTGCGGAGAACCTCCAAATCCCACTCCTGGCTGACCCCACCTACCCCACCCCTCCCTCCCAAAAGTCCCCACGCGGCCTGTTTTGGATGCAGGTAACTGCAGAGCATGCACGGAGGCTCGGGAAGGCGAAAACGGCCTCCGGAAGAGCCATTTTGCCCTTCCAGAGGCTCGAGGCGCAGCCTCCGGAAGTTCGGGAAAGGCCGGAAATGGGCTCGAGCCGGAGAGGCCATTTTGCCCTTCCAGAGGCTCGAGGCGAAAAACAGGCCTCCCGGAAGTTCGGAAAGGCCGGAAATGGGCCGGAGCCGGGAGAGCCATTTTGCCCTTCCAGAGGCTCGAGGCAACAGGCCTCCCGGAAGTTGGGAAAGGCGGAAATGGGAGAGGCATTTTGCCCTTCCAGAGGCTCGAGGCGAACGGCCTCCCGGAAGTTCGGAAGGGGATGGGCGAGCCGGAGAGGCCATTTTGCCCTTCCAGAGGCTCGAGCGAACGGGCCTCCCGGAGTTCGGGAAAGGCCGAAATGGGCCGGAGCCTGGGAGAGGCCATTTTTGCCCTTCCAGAGGCTCGAGGCGAAAACAGGCCTCCCGGAAGTTCGGAAAGGCCGAAATGGGCCCGGAGCCGGGAGAGGCCATTTTTGCCCTTCCAGAGGCTCGAGGCGAAAACAGGCCTCCCGGAAGTTCGGGAAAGGCCGGAAATGGGCCCGGAGCCTGGGAGAGGCCATTTTTGCCCTTCCAGAGGCTCGAGGCGAAAAACAGGCCTCCCGGAAGTTCGGGAAGGCGGAAAGGCCGGGAGGAAATGGGCCCGGAAGTTCGGGAAGGCCTGAGGAGAGGCCATTTTTGCCCTTCCAGAGGCTCGAAAAACAGGCCTCCCGAAAAAGGCCGGAATGGGCCGGAGCCCGGAAGTTCAGAGGCTCGGAAAAAGGCCGGAAGTTCGGAAGGGGAAATGCCGGAGCCGGAGAGGCCATTTTGCCCTTCCAGAGGCGAAAACAGGCCTCCCGGAAGTTCGGGAAAGGCCAGAAATGGGCCGGGCCGGAGAGGCCATTTTGCCCTTCCAGAGGCTCGAGGGAAAACAGGCCTCCCGAAGTTCGGAAAGGCGGAAATCCAGGAGCCATTTTGCCTTCCAGAGGCTCGAGAAAGGTGAGGCTCAGGGAATGGGCCCCCGGAAGTTCGGGAGGCGAAGGCCGAGCCCGGAGAGGCATTTTGCCCTTCCAGAGGCTCGAGGCGAACAGGCCTCCCGAAGTTCGGAAAGGCCGAAATGGGCCGGGCCAGGAGGCCATTTTGCCCTTCCAGAGGCTAGAGGCGAAAAAGCCTCCCGGAAGTTCGGAAAGGCCGAAATGGGCCCCGGAGGCCATTTTGCCCTTCCAGAGGCTGAGGCGAAAAACAGGCCTCCCGGAAGGCCAGAAATGGGCGAGCCCGGGAGGCCATTTTGCCCTTCCAGAGGCTGAGGCGAAAACAGGCCTCCCGGAGTTCGGAAGGCCGAATGGGCCCGAGCCCGAGGAGGCCATTTTGCCCTTCCAGAGGCTGAGGAAACGGCCCCGGAAGTTTCCAGAGGCATTTTGCCTCCAGAGGCTCGAGGCAAAACCTCCCTCGGGACAGCCCCGGAAGTTCGGGAAAGGCCAGAAATGGGCCCGGAGCCCGGGAGAGGCCATTTTTGCCCTTCCAGAGGCTCGAGGCGAAAACGGGCCTCCCGGAAGTTCGGGAAAGGCCAGAAATGGGCCCGGAGCCCAGGAGAGGCTATTTTTGCCCTTCCAGAGGCTCGAGGCGAAAAACGGGCCTCCCGGAAGTTCGGGAAAGGCCAGAAATGGGCCGGGAGGCCATTTTGCCTTCCAGAGCTGAGGCAAAGGCCTCCCGGAAGTTCGGAAAGGCCAGAAATGGGCCGGCGGAGCCATTTTTGCCCTTCCAGAGGCTCGAGGCGAAAACGGGCCTCCCGGAAGTTCGGAAAGGCCAGAAATGGGCCCGGCCCGGAGAGGCCATTTTGCCCTTCCAGAGGCTCGAGGCGAAAAACAGGCCTCCCGGAAGTTCGGGAAAGGCCGGAAATGGGCCCGGAGCCCGGGAGAGGCCATTTTCGCCCTTCCAGAGGCTCGAGGAAAGCCGTGCCCACCATGGCCACACCCAGCCAGCAACCAGGCAGAGAACCCTTTGTTAAAAAGTTTTGAACCCTGACTATAAGGTCTTAAAAATTTCTCCCTGAAGAGCTACCCGTTCCACCAAACGTAGAATCCTTGGATTACCCAAGTGGTTTTAAGGACCATATCCAGGTTTCTGGGAAGTAGCTCCGGATGGTTGTTTCCATGACATTTGTGATTGCGTCCTCCATTTTGTATTCCGCAACTGCTGGTGAGGACAAACGTTGCAAGCTGTGGCCTCCTGCCATTGAGTCTGCCAAGAGAAAAAGCGTGCATTTTGTATTTTAGCATCTCCAAGCTGTCCTTCCAAGATGAATTCTCCAAAGCAACACCCATCACCCTCACGAACATATAAAAGATAATCATTACCATGTCTCTGAGAGCCACAAGCACTCAAGAGTGTTAAACGAAGAGAAGGAAGTGCAGGAAAGAAAGTGTGAGGGACACTTTCTCCAACAAAAGTCAAGAGGGTAGCTGCAACTAAGCAACCAACCAAGACGAATAGTCTTTGATTGGTGGTTATATCTCAACAATTTGATTCTTATTCTTATCATCCATATCCTCACCCTTATCCTCATTTTTACATTAGCCAGGAGATCACAATTTTATTGCAGAGTTGTACTTTGGCTTGCCAATTTGCCACCTCTGTTATAGGACACACTTGCACACTTCCCAAGATGTGTCACAGGAAGGTGAGCTCATTTCATACCCGCCCCCCCAAAAAAACCCATGAGTGGCTCTTCCTACAGCATCACCCAAGGTCTCCCCTCACTTCCTCGGAGCTGCCTTGCAAACGGGTGCTGCAACTGGGTAGGTTCAGAACCAGCAGGAATCTGACTGCCCACACGGAGCACCAACTCGTCTCTCCACCAAAATGCTACCTAATTATCTGCTCGCATAGAAGATGCTTTCGAATTGTTAGGTGGACAGAAGCTGAGGCGAGTGACAGGAGCTCACACCATCACACGGTGCTAGGACTCAAACCACTGGAGCATAGACCGTCTCCAGTGTTGTTAAGCCGCTGAGTCATCATGCTTTGTTGATTCTTACTCACTACCAAGTTGAGCGGGCATGGAGAAAGGTTTTCCTGACAGACCGGAGGAGGCATTGTTTTGCCTGCTGCCTGCATCCCGTGGATTGCGTGGCCTGGTTGCTGGCATGCCACAAACCGGTGCTGATCCATGGGCTGGGCACCCCTGACATAGATATTCTGCATGATAATTGGTCCCTAACTGGGTCCTCCATCTTTACTAACAGCCCCTCCATCAACCCCTGTAACGGAGTCCATTTCCCTTGCTACTTGTTGTCCCGTTCTTCTCGTTCCTTCCACCATCTTTCCTGTCATGGGAGTCTTCTCAAGAAAGCCAGGTTTTTACATAATATGATAGTTTGAGCCTGATCCTTTGTGCCCAAGTGAGAACTTGGGAGTTGCTGTGTTCAATGACTCATTGGTTTGTCTTTTTAGCTGTCCACTCTGCCCTCAGGAGCCTCGTCCAAGGTGTCAAGACTTTTCCTTTCCCGCCTCATCTTATGGACATAAAGAAGAGACAGGGCTTTAATGGGGCAGTTGCAGCCACCATCTTGACTTTTTTGACCTTCAAATGCAATCGATCAATAAGTAGAGGAGCTTCCCCCTTCCACCCTTATCAGTTCACTTCAGATTCTTACAGTATTCCATGGTGCGGCAAATATTAGGCTTGTATATCTGGGTGCTAGTAAACGGTATGAAGCCAATGTCCTGTAAAATGAGCAGAAATTCACTATGAAATATTACAGAAAGTGTGGAAAAGAAACACACCCACCCCCACAACCCCCATCTCTCTCTTTTTCTCCCCCTCGATCCATCAATCTGTCCATCTATTATCCATCTATAATCCACCTAGAGTGCTGTATTAAACTGGTTAGAAAATAAAGATAGATGTGACAATGCACCCTTTTTATTTTGGGGATGTGTCAAAAACACAACAACACTCCCCTTTTTCATGACCCTATAACCCCTTTATTCGGGGTAGAATCGGGGCGACTGGATGGAGCTGAGCATTGACTGGCCGGATACCCTTCCTGACACCATGCTGAATTCACAGCAGATATTTTTTTCTTTGCGCCCTGGGAGAGACGTATCTGCCGCTACCTAGGTTTGAACTCTCAACCTTCCAAGTGAGAGGCAAGCATCTTTACCAGTAGGCCCTCATGGCAGCTCAACCTACAATATGTTATGAAAAGTATGACACCAAGACTGGGACTCAGCATGAGGTTGATCTCCGTCGTCAGAGGGGGGAAAAAAATACAACGACAGATACAAAGGAAATCTGCCAATGTTTTCTACGGAAACAGATTTGCAAAACCCACCCAAAGAACTGTAGCTTAATTTTACCAGAGTTGGGTCACTAATAAAGGAAAATTAAGTCCTAAATATGAATTGGCTCCAGTTTCCAAGATACAGTTTTGGGTTAAAATTGCATCAAAATAATTCAAAATTATGAGAGGGTGGTGTATGATTATACTCCATAAATTTTCTGCAAAATGTGATACAGCAGTGAGAATGGTACCACACCAATCATTATAAATTTATCTTTCTATTGATACCATTAGACACAAGGAGTTTTCCCCCCATGCCATCACTCTGCTAAACAATTCCCACAACACTGTCAAACTACTGTATTTACTAAGATTGTATCACTATTATTCTTCTCATCTTTCCTATACTTATCTCCTTTTCTACTTATGACTGTAACTTCTTCGCTTGTATCTTTACGATTTATATTAATTTCCTAGAACAATTTATGTTGATTCTATTTCTATCACTAAGTGTTGTATCTTATGATTTATGAAGAATGTATTTTATGATTACTATGATCATGATTTACCACTTATAGCTTTTATGTACAATGAGAGCTTATGCGCCGAAGACAAATTCCTTGTGTGTCCAATCATACTTGGCCAATAAAGAATTCTATCCTGTCCTGTCCTGTCCTGTCCTGTCCTGTCCTGTCCTGTCCTATCCTATCCTATCAATATAACTTTCCATTCATTTATTGGTTTTTCATGCTTTTTGCATGAAAAACTGGCAAGGAGAGAAGCAACTTAGAACTAAGGAGAAATTTCCTGACAGAACAATTAATCAGTGGGACAATTTTTCTCCAGAAGTTGTGAATGCTCCAACACTGGAGGTTTTAAAAAAGATGTTGGATAACCATTTGTCGGAAGTGGTGTAGGGTTTCCTGCCTCTAGACAGGGGTTGGACTAGAAGACCTCCAAGGTCCCTTCCAACTCTTTTTATTCTATTCCTATGCTATGCTATGCTATGCTATCTTATTTTCTATTCTTATTTTCTGTTCTATTCTATTCTATTCTATTCTATTCTATTCTATTCTATTCTATTCTATTCTATTCTATTATTCTATTCTATTCTTATTTTCTGTTCTATTCTATTCTATTCTATTCTATTCTATTCTACTCTACTCTACTCTACTCTACTCTACTCTACTCTACTCTACTCTACTCTATTGTACAAAGCTCTAACATCAAATTAAACGACAAAGTTCCATCTTAATTCGGCATATCTAAACTGAACTTTTTGGCTTTTCTCTTGTGAGCTGCAGTTGGCATCATCCCTGAGGAGATTCCAGCAGTAATCGGCAAGCATGGACGGACTCCATTTCCCTTGATATCTTTTCTCCATGCTTGCGATGTCCTGGTGGAATCTCCCCTCGTGCTCATCGCTCACCGCCCCCACAAGTTCAGCGACATGCCGCCTCAGAGAGGAGGGGTGGGAATTACCTCAGAATGTTCGATCGGGGAATTTTTGTCCTTAAAAATAACCCCTTATTTTCAATCATTTTCACCTTTTTGTTGATGAAGGACAATTTAAAGAAGAAGAAAAAACACCGCCTCATTGCTCTCGGGGATGGAATGGTTCAGCCTAAAATGATTGACTTCTCTAACTAGTGAAATTCTGGCAAGCGTTTTTTTTTTTTTTTTTTTTTTTTGGGGGCTTACCTTGAGAATTGTATAGGCATCGCCTTCCTCGTAAGAATAGGTGTCGGTCTGGTAGCGAATTCCATCCACAATGATCTTTTTGGGAGGCATGCAGGGGTTTGCGCCTGGGTCTTCCAAGTTCTCACCGCTGTAGTAGTAGCCCCTGAGGTCTTTCAAAGGCAGCAGATTATAAACCTGAAAAGAATGGAAACCCCCAGTTCAGTGCAGGTAGTCCTCGACTTGCGACCCACTTCCCCCTTGACTTTGAAGGTCTCCAATGGGGATTTGCACAACTGGGGGGACGCTGTGGTGTTGTAAACTGAAGCCAGTTGCCAAGCACCCAAATTGGAATCACGAGATCCTTCCTTCCTTCCTATCCTTCCTTTCTTCTTTCCCTCCCCTCCCTCTCTCTCCCATTCCTTCCTTCTTTTCCCACCTTCTTTTCCTTCCTTCCTTCCCAAAACTCATTGAAACTAATTACTTCCTTCCTTCCTTCCTTCCTCCTCCCTCCTTCCTTCCTTCATCTCATCCCCTTCCTTCCTTCTTTCTCTACCTTCCTTTCCTTCCTTCCTATCCTTCCTTCCTTCCTTCCTTCCTTTCTTTCCTTCCTATCCTTCCTTCCTTCCTTCCTTCCCCTCCTTCCTTCCTACCTTCCCTTTCTCCCCTCCCTCTCTCTCCCCTTCCTTCCTTCTTTTCCTTCCTTCTTTCCTTCATTCCTTCCCAAAATTCATTGCTGAAACTAATTCCTTCCTTCCTCCCTCCCCTTCCTTCTTTCCTTCCTTCCTCCCTCCCTCCCTCTTCTTCCTTCCTTCCTTCCCTCCCTCCTCTCTCCTTCCTTCTTTCCCTACCTTCTTTCCCTACCTTCTTTCCCTCCCTCCCTCCCTATCCTTCCTTCCTCCCTCCCTCTTTCCTTCCTCCCTTCCTTCTCTTCCTTCCTTCTTTCCCTCCCTCTCTCCTTCCTTCCTCCCTCTCTCTCCTTCCTTCCCTCCCTCCCTCCCTCCCTTTCTTCTCCCTTCCTTCTTTTCCTTCCTTCCTCCCTCCTCCCTCCCTCTTATTCCTTCCTTCCTTCCCTTCCACTTCTGATGAACCTTCCAGAACCATGGACCCTACAGATCCCTAAGCCAATCAACTTGACTCATTTTTCCCCCTTTTTTCCCCAGACAGCATATTGGCTGCAAATGATCGGAAAGCCGACACTGCCTTCCCTTTGTTGCCCAAAAATGCCCGTGGACTCTCTGTGGCGGCTCCTTTGCTTTTACAGCACAGCAGCCATATTGTTCCAAGGGGAACTTCAGGGGACGCTCCCACTGCTCCAATGGAGGGTGGTCGGCAGCTCAGCTCAGAAATCCTGAGAACAATTAACCCATGGAACAGCTTGCCTCCAGAAGTTGTGGAGGTTTTTAAGAAGCGACTGGACCGGCAGCTATTTATCCGGAATGGTACAAGGCCTCCTGCTTCAGCAGGGGAGGGGGGGGGCAGACAAGAAGACCTCCAAGGTCCCTTCCAACTCCATTATTATGGGGTTCATCTCAAAAAGGGGTCAGGGATTCGCAGCCCGCCAAGACCGGGCTGGCAATTTGGCCTCACCGTTTGAGGGGAAAGTTGAGCTTCGGGCTTCAGAAGGAAGACGCTCTCATCAACCGCGTGGATGGCACAGAGGGAATTCTGGGCAGCGGCAAGATGGAGGTCGATGCTGCTGCCGGGCAGGCCTTCGCGGTCAGCAAATCGCAGGTTCACCTAAGCGACAGAAAACGTCACGAGCGTTTGCAGTGTGACTACTATTATGAGGCAATCCAGGAGCCAAACACAGCACACAGAGGCTTAGACATCAGCAAAGCCAAGAAACTTTGCTGAATGTCACTCCTCCTGGTTTCTTAGTTTTAATTTAGCTTGTACAACGAAATCAAACACTATCTTCAGTGCACATCATGAGCATGAAAATGAACCCAAACACACATCCTTCACCCTCCACACATTGAAATGAAAACCCCTGACACCGCACCAACACTGCACTATACCGTAGAATTCAACAGAGCTACTGTCCTGTTTTTCTTTTGTAGCTGCTTTTCAGCCTATTTGTCCTTGTTTTTATTTTCTTGTACCGTCTGCCAGATGGTAATAGTTCAAAAAAAAAAAAAAAAGGGGTGTCCAGGATCAGATGGATCTTTGAGAATGTTTTGAACTTTCTTAAGGCAGCGGGAGCTTAAAACTCTTCCAAAGAGGGGAGAGGGCAACCAATGATCTTCTGGGCAATGACATTAACCCTCTGGAGTGCTTTCCTATCTGCCACTGTGCAAACCATACAGAGGTGCAGTAAGTTAAGATACTCTCTATGATGCAGCGGTAGAAGGTCACCAGAAGTTTTTCATTGAGTTATTGTTTTCTGAGAAGCCTCTGCTGGGCCCTTTTGACCAGGGCTGCAATGTGGGCACCCCAGGTCAGGTCCTCTTTTAGGGTAACACCCAGAAACTTAAAACTGGCCACTTGCTCCACTCGGTCTCTATTGATAAGGAAGGGCTGGATGTCTGATCTGTTCCTTCGATAATCCACTATAAGCTCCTTGGTCTTATTGGTGTTAAGGACCAAGTTATTGTCTCCACACCACAAAAGCAACCAGTCCACCTCATCTCGACAGGCAGACTCATCCCCCTGGAGATGAGCCCCACCACTGTTCTTGCCATTAAAAGACCTCTTTCCAGCAGCTCTGCTTCGTTATTCCATTTATTCTTCAAAGCGTTGTTTCCCGGCTGGAAGAATCCTCACCGGGAGGCATCTTCCTCCCAACAGGATGAAGCCTGTGTTGGCACCCTACCTTATTTGCGAAACAGGGCTCCACAGGAAAACCGACAGAGTGCACCACGAGTTCTCCGTTATCCAAAATGGTGTACACGACCAAGCGGGCCAGAGGAGCGATCTTGATATCCACAAGGAGGTCCAAGTTGAATGTTCCTGGTTAAAGAACAGACGTTTTTCAGGGAGGCTGAGAAACCGCAAAGAATTCAGGCCGGGGCGATCCATTGGAAAGAGTTCCGTTCCCTGAGGTAACACTAGAGCAAAGCCTAACAACGACCTGAGGAAAGGGGTCCACAAACCCCACTCCCCCAGACTGTGGCCCATTCAGAACCGGGCCGCACCAAAGTGGTGGGCGATTGTGCTGTGCATGCAGCTCCACTTGTGTAAGTGGCGGGCATTCATGGAATTGTGTGCACAAGTGCAAATTCCCACCGCTCACATGGAACCATCCCCTCTTCTCCTCACGCCCCCATCCTCTGCTTGTGTTTTGCACTTGGAACAGTTTTCTTTTCAGGTGGGGAGGGGGAATAGAACTCCTTAGCATCAGAGCATGTTAATAATAATAATATAGGAAATATTAATGCTCTGATGGTCATTTGGAAAAATCCTTTCTTAGTGAGCACCTAGAAGCCAAGAGGAGCATACATGCTAAATTTCAAGTTTGTAGGCTTTATGGTTCTGGAGATTTTGTGATGATGCGTGAGTGGCATTTCACTTTTGTATAGATAATGTCTGCATGTCACACACACAGCAAGGATCTCTTCAAATGCATTCTATATATATTTCGGTGTAATATTGGTGCAGGTGAGGTATTGATTAATAAAAGTTCACAGAACCTGCCTGTGTGAATTTATCTTCCATTGACATAACGGCCATCAACATATTTTGGAATGCGCTCTTCCAATTAATGTGGCCATACTTTGGAGATGAGATTTTATTAGCATTTCGGGCAATAAAAGGAATAAGAGACCGATTCTTTCATCGGTTCATTCATTCCCAAAGGAAAATGGGTGGAAGGAAAGTGGAAAGAGAAGGAAAAAGAGTTTTTTACCTTTATTATGCTTTTCTTTCAAGGGATGTGTACCTGACTTCACAATATCCCCTCTGGACACCACCTTTGAGGGAAAAAAACGAAAAGATTTATTGTCGAGACCTCTGTAGTTGGATGGGATCTAAGAAAGAAGAACTGCTCAACAGATAACAGGTAATCAGAGTTGGAAGGGACCTTGTAGGTCATCTAGTCCAACCCCCCGCCCAAGCAGGAGTCCCTACACCATTTCTGACAGATGGGAGTCCAATCCCTTCTTGAAAGTCTCAAGTGATGGCGCTCCCACAACTTCCGAGGGCAACTTCTGTTCCATTGGTTGATTGTTCTCCCTGTCAGAAAGTTTCTCCTTATTTCCAGGTTGAATCTCTCCTTGTTCAGTTTCCATCCATTATTCCTTCTCTGGCCTTTGGGTGCTTTAGAAAATAGCTTGACCCCCTTCCTCTCTGTGGCAGCCCCCTCAAATATTGGAAGACCGCTGTCATGTCTCCCCTGGTCCTTCTCTTCACTAGACTAGCCATGCCCAGTTCCTGTGACCGTTCTTCATATGTTTTAGTCTCCAGTCCCCTAATCATCCTGGTTGCTTTTCTCTGTACTTTTTCTAGAGTCTCAACATCTTTTTTATAGTGCTTAAATAACCAAGCCACGCCAACAGAACCAGTGGTAAAAAAGAAAAATTGAATCTCACTACTGCTCCGCATGTCTCTTGTACTACACCTTTACTCCTTAGATACTCCCTCCCCTCCATTCCTCTTCCTCCTTCGGCCCTTGTGAGTGAAATAAAGGCCACTTTGTTCCTACTTACCAAGTAGTGAAAGGAAACTTCTTTGTCCTTTATGACCTCTGAATTGAGAATGTAATGGACCGGGATCACCGCATGTTGCCCGCATTTTAGTTTGCCAGGAAGCGTTTGAATGTTAAGGTAGCTTTGACTTGGAGAATGGAAACGTGATACTGTGGTGTAGGCAGAATGTTGATCAGGGGAGATCCAGTATGAATCATAACATTGCGCTAGTTCTCCATAAGTTGCCTGGCAAAGAATAGGAAGGATACCAATTATCATCATTGTCATCATCATATACACTGGACAGTTGAAGGAAAAAACGCATCGGGGGAATATTCTACAGAGGAACTGGTTCTGCAACCCAACAGGACAGGCACAGACTTCAGAGAGTAATTAGGACTGCAGAAAAAAAAATTGCCACCAACCTGCCTTCCATGGAGGACCTGTATACTGCACAAATCAAAAAGAGGGCTGTGAAAATATTTACAGACCCCTCACATCCTGGACATAAACTGCTTCAACTCTTACCCTCAAAATGATGCTATAGAGCAGGGGTCGCCAACCTTTTCGACCTTGGGGACCCCAAACTCATAATTTTAAATCTCGCGGACCAGAGACTCTGGGAAAAATCCCCCAAAAAGTCTGCAGGAAAATTCCCCACTCTGTTTTCCTACCGATCGATCATTCTTTATTTGGGATCACAGGATACCGTCTCCAGCTCCGTTCTCAGGGGGAGAGAGAGAGAGACTTTTGGCTTCATGCAAGGAAAGCAGCAGAAGCAGCAGAAACCTTTCTTTCTCTCCCCCAAACTCCGCCAGAATGGCACAGCCCCTTGGAGCAGGAGGCCTTGCAGGGTCCCAAAGGCTCATCTCTGGTGGAGTTTGGGGGAGGGAAAGAAAGACCTTTGCTGCTTTCCTTGGGTGCAGCCAAAAGCAGAAGAAGAAAGAAGCGGAAAGAAACAGCCCGGTGGCCAAGTGAGGTGCATGGGGCAAGTTCCCCCCCCCTCTTCCACATTACCTTGTGTTGTTCGCAATGCGAGCGATGCAAGCCTTGTGTTCTGTAAGCTGTCTGAAAGAACCAGCTAGAGACTCATAATTTAAATGGAGGTGACTACTGGAGCCCTGACACAGGCATTCCCAGGGTCATCTTCTGCCTGCTTTCAGAGTGAAACAACCCACATGGTCCTCCCCACTTATACATTCCCCAAAAGGTGAGAAAACCTCAGGGTGCTTAGGCACCAGGATAAAGGTTATAAAACAACAGTTGTCAGAAGTAGGAATAAAGAAATATACTCCCCTCCCGCTTTCCCTAGTTGAATGGCAGTATCATTTTAGGGATCTGACACAACCATGAACTGGACGATTGACAATCTCCATTGGCATTTAACACACAGCAGATGTCAATTCTGCAAAGGAGCTGAAGAAACCGTGAACCACCTCGCTAGCTGCTGCAGATCCAGACTGACTACAAGCATGACAAAGTGGCAACCGTGGTGCATTGGAAGATCTGCAAGAGCAAAAACGGGCAGGATCTAGAAAAGAGACAAAGTCATAGGAAAGGAAGAAGCGAAAGTGCTCCGAGACTTTTTAGAATTCAGCCAGGCAAACTGTCAGACCTGCCCCAATCCGATCCGTTGGGAAAGAAAAGCCTTCAACTCCATTTGGTTAAAGCAAAGGGTTCTTTTACTAAGGATGTTGGCTGCAGCAAAGTCAAGCCAGCTCTGAAATCTCCCGCGCTCGCTAGATACAAAAATAAGGTGTAAGTTTGCCCCCAGCCATTCCCTTCCCCCTTGTTACGAATATAAGTCACCTAACAGGTATTTGGGTTAGAAATACATAAACCAGGATAAACATTTTAGTATTATGTCTTTAAGAGATTGCAAAAACTGCAATTGGGTGTGGTTTTTCAAACAGCCATAAGATGGAGCCAGAAACTTGTCTTAGTCTCTCAGAAGAGTGTGAGTCAGTCTCTGTTTCCTTCTGTTGGAAAGTATTGGCGTTGCTCCATTTCTTCTACTGGATTTAATGTAAGTCTGATACTGAACTGTTTTTGATACTGGAATTTGATATTTGGATTATCCCTGGATTGAAAACTGACTGATTTTACCTGTGAATGACTTTGGATTGCTTATTTTGGACTTTGCTTAACGTTTCTGGAAGTAAAAAACCTACATTTACTGTACAGTGTATCTGTGTGCTGTGTGTGTATTATTCAAACACTCCTCTCAAATACGTCTCCCTGTATGCGCTCATTCTCCTAATGGGGAATTACCTCAACACCCCTCACACACACAACCCGCCGTTACCAGTCCGTTTCCAGCCAAGCGAGACCTCGGCAAGATGTTTTGAGAACTCTGAGGTGTTTTTGGGGGGGCGGGTGTAATCCGCATATTTCTCAGGGTGCCTGGCCGTGGGATCCTGGTATAAACAGGATCTCCGGTCAGGGGTGGGCTTCAAAAATTTTAACAATGGGTTCCCTTCCCGGTTACGGGGTAGTCGGCCTCCTAGACCACAGCAGGGGAGGGGAACGTTTTTGTCGTCCCCGGGCTCCTTAGACTTTTCTCGAGCCTCCGGGAGTGTGAAAACAGCCTCCCCAGGCTCCGGAGGCTCTTTGGAAGCTGAAAAAGGGCCCATTTCCGGCCCTCCTGAACTTCTGGGAGGGCTGTTTTTCACCCTCCCTGGGCCTCCGCGCCCTGCACTTATGTGCCCCCCCCATGTGGGGACTCCTGGGAAAGGGTGGGCGGGGTGAGCAGGGCCAGCCAGGAGTGGGATTTGGAGGTTCTCCAAACTGCACAGAATCTTAGCTAGAGGATCTCCCGAACCCCTGCGAACCCCCCAGAAACCCACCCCTGGATCTGGTCCTTCTCACCTGTCATTTCCCGCCTCCTGATTTCCTATCACATACGCACAAAGCTTTGTTGCCCTTTCATCCTTTCCCCTTCTTCCCCCTTACATCCTTCCTCCCCCCCTCCCCACTTCTTTTTTTTTAATAAATAAATTTTATTAATTTTACAATTAAAACCAACCAACAACACATACAGAAATGAAAGAAAAGAAAAGAAAGAAAGAGAAGAAAATAGAAAGAAAAGATAGAAAGCAATTAAAAACCTTCTCATCTTCAACAGTTTGTAAGATCTCTCTTTTCTCTCCATAACTCTTAATTTATGCCATATACACACACCTAATCTTTACATATATCTCTATATCACTGCTATAGGTTTATCCTATCCTCTTTTGCCTTCTAATGCAAAATCTATCTTTGGTCAATCCATTTGTACCAGCAGTTCCAGCTATTGTAGTATATTGAAGTGTCTTTGTTTTTTAGTGCCAAAGTTAGTTCTTCCATTTCTGCACAACTTGAGATTTTTTGAATGATCGTTTCCTCTGATGGAACCTGAGGCTGCTTCCAACATTGGGCGAAGGCTAATCTGGCCGCTGTTAAAATGTGTATTGTCTTCATTTTATGGCAGGATGCCTGAGAGGCCCCCAAGCCGAGCACCTGCCACATAAAAGCCCAGATTTACCAACTGTCGATAAGAAAGACAAAAAATGTCTGGATAGTGGATGTGGCAGAAGCAGAATAGGAGAAAAGGAACTGGAGAAAAATCACAAAATGTAAAAGTGGAATTCTGATAAGGTAAAGCTTTCCCTCGTTCCGTTGTGTCCAATTCTACGGGACAGTGTTTATGTCCGTTTCTTAGCCAAGAGAGCCAGAATTCTCCGAAGACATTTCCATAGTCATGTGGCCAGTGGGACTATATGTAAAGCCACATGGTACGCCGTTACCTTCTCACCAAAATGGTACCTATTTATCTGCTCTCATTTTGCAGGAGCTGGAGCAAGTAACAGGAGCTCATGCCATAACGCAGGACTCGGATCTCAAACCCTGACAAGCTCAGAGTCTTCAACCACTCAGCCATTGCACCCCATCTTATTCGTAAGTAAAAAGTACCTTTCTACCTCGGATCCTATTTGGCAAAGGACACACCAAGCTAAGAACCTTGCCGTGATTTACGGTTAACAACTCCATCACTAAGAATACTCACAGTGAGCTGCAGGCTATCTCCTGTGAAGCCGGAAGTCTCTATGGAAAAGTGGGCTTTTCCCTCATCATCCGTCGTGAAGTAGGAACTGTTCTGTACTCCTGATATTCGAAGCTTAATGGTCTTGTTGGATATTGGATTTCTTCTGCCATCCTCAAGCTTAAGCTAAAGTTACAAAGCAAACACAGGCTTAGGAACGGATCCAATTGCTGTGCTAGATTGAAGTCTAGCGTACTTCAATCAGGGTACCCTTCACACAGGGTAGCTGTGTGAACAGGAGTTGGGTCAGAGGGGAAGAGGAACCACTCATCTAAGTCCCAAAGAGCCTTTTTTTTTTCCTCAAGGGTCAATTGGACTTTCTTGTTTTACTTCGAAGACGTTTCACTTCTCATCCAAGAAGCTTCTTCAGTTCTGACTGGATGGTGGGGAATGGAAGGATTTATATTCCTCGCAGACAGCTGGTCATAAATCCTTCCATTCACCCCCCTCATCCATTCAGAGCTGAAGAAGCTTTTTGGATGAGAAGAAAAACAAGGAAAGTCCAGTTGCCTCTTGAAAAAGGACCTTCAGGAGCAATATCTCTAAGCAGAAGTAGGATTCAAAAATCCCACCAACCTCTAAAAAATACTGGACTAAAATCCACACGTGGTTGGAAAAAATGACAAAAAAGCATATAGACTTGAAACCAGAGATATTTTTATTGGGAATTTTACCTGAAACATATAGTAAAGATTTGAAATATCTGATTGTAAATGTATTAACAGCGGCTAGGATTGTATTTGCTAAAAACTGGAAAAATGAGAAAATACCATTGCAGGAGGAAATCATTAAGAAAATATTGGAATGTGCTGAAATGAGTAGATTGACATTTGAAATCAGAGAGCAAGAGGATAAACAATTTTATAAAATTTGGGACCTTTTCTATCAATGGTTAGATAATAAAATACAGTAATGAAACATGTAGATTTTTAGAAAATAATAAATATATAAAGATGTACTTCTTTTTTATTATAGCTACAAAATGTTTTTAGGATAGATTTGGGATGATAATGTGAACTGTTATAAAATAAATTAAGTAAATTATGGTTATCTCGTAAAATATGAATGAATAAAACTATAGTCAAACGATTGATTAATAATCATACTAGGGTATTTAATCTTTGATTGATAATATGAGCTTTTATGTAATGTAACTGCAATTGAAGACTACGAAATGGAGGCACAAAATAATTGGTAAACCAACCGGCACACTGTTTGTACACTTATGGAAGAGATTTTTATGTTTTTATGTTTTGTTTGTTTATGTTTGTTTTTAAAAAGCAATAAAATTTACAAAAAAATAAATAAATCCCAGCAACCAGTTCGCTACCCAGTTGCTGGATGGGCGTGGCCATGGTGAGGCTGGCCTACCGGAACTTCCAGGACGGCCGTTTTTCACCTTCCCGAGGGTCTGGAAGCTTCCCTCGGGTCTCTGCGAGGGCGAAAATGGCCTCCCTGGACTCTGGAGGCCTTCCGGAAGGCAGAAATAGGCCCGTTTCCAGACTTCCGGTACTTCCGGAAGGCCCGTTTTCCCCCCTCCCAGAGACTCCGCGCGGACCCAGCACTCACCTGCATTGCAAATGAGTCGCGTGCAGTGGGGAGGGGTGGGCGGAGCCAGCCGGTTGGTTCAAATACCATTTCGTCAAACCAGATGCAAATTTAACATCCAGTTCACCCAAACCGGTCTGAACCGGTCGAATCCCACCCGTCTCTGAGACTTAAGAGTGGGTTGCATCCAAAGAATAGGAAGGGCTTCTTGGACAGTCCTACTCAACCACTGATTCAATACATGGTTCAAATAAAATATTTAACCAGGGTGGTCATCAACCAGTTTGCCTTACCTCCCCAGAGAGAGGAAGTCCAGGTTTGTAGTAATTGTCCACATTTTCAAAGGAAACGGCGCTGATCACCGAAGTTATCTGCGTGGTACCCGAGCCTGTTAGCACAACCTCTGCCGAAAAGGAACCAACGACACATGTAAAGCTTAGGAACAACACAATAGCACCCTTTGCTGATTGAAATGAATGTGAAGATGTTTAAAAATGAGGTCAGTATCAGTAACCAGGAATTAAATAGTCAATTTTTCCCTTTTACTTTTTTGAAATTAGAAATAAAATTAAGGGGGGGGGAAGATTCATAGTTTTCTTGTTAACAATTGTATCATTCAATTGAACCCTTTCACATCCAGTAGACACTGTCTTAGAAATGTTTGTTTAGTAACCATTCAACGTTACAATGGGACAGAAAAAACGTGACTTCAAAGGATAATTAGAACAACAACAAAAAACAATTGCTACCAACCTGCCTTCAATTGACGACCTGTATATAGTAATAGTAGTGCAGACTTAGTAAATAGTTGGACAGTGTTGAGGGAATTATTTGTTTAGCAGAGTGATGGCGTTTGGGAAAAAAACTGTCCTTGTGTCTAGTTGTTTTGGTGTGCAGTGCTCTATAGCGTCCTTTTGAGGGAAGGAGTTGAAACAGTTTATGTCTGGGATGTGAGGGGTCTGTAAATATTTTTCACGGCCCTCTTTTTGATTCATGCAGGTCCTCAATGGAAGGCAGGTTGGTAGTATTTTTTTTTTGTTTTTCTATTCTATTCCCATTCCCATTGTCTATTCTGTTCTATTCTATTCTATTCTATTCTATTCTATTCTGTTCTGTTCTGTTCTGTTCTGTTCCATCCATTCCATCTCATCCCATCCCTTTCTACTCTACTCTACTCTACTCTACTCCACTCCACTCCACTCCACTCCACTCCACCCCTTTCTATTTCTATTCTATTCTATTCTATTCTATTCTATTCTATTCTATTCTATTCTATTCTATTCTATTCTCCATTCCATTCCATCCCACCCCATCCCACCGCACCCCAGCCCATCCCTTTCTATTCTATTCTATTCTATTCTATTCTATTCTATTCCTCCATTCCATTCCATTCCATCCC
Organism: Notechis scutatus; assembly: GCF_049901735.1. Lineage (NCBI taxonomy): Eukaryota > Metazoa > Chordata > Lepidosauria > Squamata > Elapidae > Notechis > Notechis scutatus. The sequence goes on along the minus strand of NC_142010.1, from coordinate 11,651,559 downwards.
ACCCCACCCACCCCCCCACCCCATCCCTTTCTATTCTATTCTATTCTATTCTATTCTATTCTATTCTATTCATTCCATTCCATTCCACCCATCCCACCCCACCCATCCCATCATTTCTATTCTATTCTATTCTATTCTATTCTATTCTATTCTATTCTATTCTATTCTATTCTATTCTATTCTATTCCATTCCATTCCATTCCATCCCATCCTTATTCTATTCTATTCTATTCTATTCTATTCTATTCTATTCTATTCTATTCTATTCTATTCCATCCCATCCCATCCCATCCCATTCTATTCTATACTATTCCATCCCATTCTTTTCTATTCTATTTTATTCCATTCCATCTCATCCCATCCCATCCCATCCTATTCTATTCTATCCCATCCCATCCCATCCCATCCTTTTCTATTCTATTCTATTCTTCTTTTTGACACTTATGATCATTATAGCATGGTCACTTGATCAAAATTTGGCTTCTTGGCAATTGGTTCATATTTAGGACATTTGCAGTGTCCCAAGTTCAGGGGATCTTTTTTTGTGACCTTCTGACAAGCAAAGTCCATGAGGAAGCCCAATTCACTCAACCATCACATTGCTCCCTTAGCAAGTGCAGTGATTTACTTAACAACCACGGCAAGAAAGATTGCAAAAATGGGGCAAAACTCACTAAGCAATTGTCTCACTTAGCAACAGAAGCGTTGACCTATATTCTGGGCCACAAAAGCCAGGTTCTGGCCAAGTTCTTTACAAACTCTGGTGTTCCACAGGAATTGTCTTTCAGACTTGTGTGGATTTGGGGTGAACCGCTGGGGAATTCTGGGAGTTAAAATGTACCCATTTCTAAAATCACCAATTTGTAAAAAAAAAAAAAGCAAAAAAAAAGCCCTGTTTTCGAGGAAAAGCTGAAGATTGAAGCTGCGGGTCTCACTACACAAAGCAAGCTGCGCACTACCCCCCCCCAACCAAGGTATCCTCCACCTTCCTCACATGATTTACCTGTCCCCTCCTCTGTGATTGTGCCCTCCGTGATGATCTCCATCCGAAATCCACCTCTCTTCAATTGGAATATTTTCAGATCCACCGTGTGAGAGAAGCAGCCGTGAATGTCCGCCTGGCATGGGAAATCAAGAGAGGAGCAAGTTGCCGTGGCTGATTCTCTTTATTCTTCCTCTTTTCCTCAAGAAACTTCCTGAGGTAAACCCTTCTCAGACTGTCTCCTGAAGGGCTCATTTGCGGCCTGCAACTTGGCCCAGATGATCGACTAAAAAAAAAAAACGCTGGAAAACTTTGGGGCTCAACTTCACCTTGGACTTAACTTTTCAGACTATAACGAAAAGAAGCCATTTTGACCATCCAAGCTAACAAGGGTATGTTCACTTTTTATTTCAGAATCAGAATTGGAATAGAGCTGGAAGGGACCTTGGAGGTCTTCTAGTCTGGCCCCTTGCTTAAGCCCCCTGAAGGCAGGATAAAGAAGCAACCAATGGAAACTAATCCAGGAGAGAAGCAACCTGGAACTGAAGAGAAATTTCCTCAAGAGGGAGAACAATTATCACGATACAAATCGTGGAAGGGTTTGCTTCCAAAAGTGGAGAGCGCACCAACACTGAACAAGAGATTGGACTTCCCCTTTGTCTGAAATGTTTATCGGGTTTCCTATTTGAGCAGAAGGTTGGATTCGAAGACCTCCAAAAGCAATGGTGGGATTCTACCAGTTTCCCCACCGTCGGCGATCGCACACGCTCCTAACCCGCGTGCGCAGCTTTCCAAGCACCAGCTGAGGCTCGGCCAATCAGCGGAGGGGATAAAGAACGGGGGCGGGTGGGATCCTATGCGGGTGGGATCCTATGCTTTTTCTCTTCTTTCTCCTCTCAGCTGGTCAGGTTCGGCCAAAGCGATAGTAATTTTTGCTACCAGTTCGGCTGAACCAAGCCGAACCAGTAGCATTTCACCACCGCTCCACAGTCCCTTCCAACTATTTTCATGTTATTGTGGAAATGTATTTTTTAAAAGCAGGCTCTTGAAAATATGACCGAGTTTTGCCTTCCCTCCTCCTTAATACTAAAGAAAATCAGAGTTGGGCAACCTTGAGTTTCTCCCTCACTGTCTCCTCCCTTCCAAGCCTAAAATCTGATTTTAATCCTCTTTCACAGCCTAAAGTCACAGTTGTGAAATGGGTGGCCGTATAAGCTGTATATGCATTTTAAATAAATAAATACGCAAACATGCTGGTGTTTGTAGAATGGCTGTGGAATGTCTTCTTCAATATCATGTCTTTGTTCCTCCATACCAGTATTTCTTAACCCCAGCAACATGAAGATCTGTGGTCCTTGGTGCTCTCTGAGCCTGGTTGCTTTTTTACAGACAGATTAACAGAGTTGGAAGGGACCTTGTAGGTCATCTACTCCAACCCCCCACCCAAACAGGAGACCCTACATCATTTCTGAAAGATGGCAGTTCAGTCTCTTCTTGAAAGTCTCAAGTGATGAAACTCCCACAACTTCCGAGGGCAACTTCTGTTCCATTGGTTGATTGTTCTCACTGTCAGAAAGTTTCTCCTTATTTACAGGTTAAATCTCTTCCTTGTTCAGTTTCCATTGTTCAGACATTTCACTACCAAACTAGGTGACATCATCAGAGCTAAGAGGGCACAGGATTAAACTAGCAGTTCCACCCTGAGAGCTGCAATTATTCTCTTCTGTTGGTACTTGGAGATGCGTGGACTTCAATTCCCAGAATTCGCCAGGAAGCTTGGTTTAAAATGGGTGGACTTCAATCATCTGACCAAGTTGCTGGGAATTCTGGGAGTTGAAGTTCACACATCTTCACGTTGCGGAGGTTGAACAACGCTGCTCCATGCATTCCCTTGAGACAAATGTTGTCCCCGATTGTGTGAACCCCATGGGGACTCCAGCGGTTGAGGAATCTTCACAAGCCCTGGTCAAAAGGTCTCTGCTATAACTTTTGGGACTCACCTCTCCACTGAATTCCTCACAGACAGCTTTGGACTCTTCGCCATAACACGAGCTTCTGAACTGAGAAAATTCCCGGCAAACCCTGATGCTGACTAAACCAGGAACTGGCTTCCCATAGGTGTACCTGTGACCAGAAACAACCAAAAAAGATTAGGGAAAAAAATGAGATGATTGGTACAAGCAGCACCCTGGCTAAAGAGGAAAAGGGCGGGAGGAAAGGAAATCCAATTACCACAGGTAGTCCTCGACTTACAACCACAGTTGAGCCCCAAATTTCTGTTGCTAAGTGAGACATTTGTTAAATCTTTGTTGGGGGTGGTCAGTAAACGAATCTATTGACTTCAATGGGCCTTTTTTTTTTTTGCTGGAAGCCAGAAATAAATGTTGGTTTCTACCAAATAAACATCGTAATTCATGGTCACAAGACCACGGCTGGCACAGAAGGAGACAGGGGTAAGGGAAATCGCCAATGTGAAGAATGTCTGTCAGAAAAAATAATAACAATCCTAGCTTTGAATAAGAAGAAAAGAAAGTCAGATCGTTGCCACTTACTTGCCGCAGGCGGTGACTTCCAGTTCGTTGTCCAGAATTGATATGACTGAGGGGGACTTGACAACAACTTCAAACTTGGGCAACACTACAAGGAAGAGTGAAGTACCAGGATAAAATCAGAATTTTTAAAAAGGAAAAAAAGAGAAGAGGGGTGGGTGGGAAAGCCAGAATGCACTCTGTCTCTGCTTCCTTATGCCCTCCTTCCCACAGCCATGGAGCCAAGATGCAGCTTAATTTTGGGATTGTAAGAGGTCCAGAGTCATTGGTTGAGATGGGCAGCTAAAGAGAAGAAGGGAGGGAGGGAGGGAGGGAGGGAGGGAGGAGTTTGTTTCAGCAATGAGTTTTTGTTTCAGCAATGAGTTTTGGGAAGGAGGGAGGGGGAGGGAGGGAAGGGAGGGAAGGAAGGAAGGAAGGAAGGAAGGAAGGAAGGAAGGAAGGAAGGAAGGAAGGAAGGAAGAAGGAAGGAAGGAAGGAATTAGTTTCAGCAATGAGTTTTGGGAGGGAGGAGGGAGGAGGGAAGGAGAAAAGGAAGGAAGAAGGAAGGAAGGAAGGAAGGAAGGAAGGAAGGAAGGAGGGAAGGAAGGCAATGAGGAAGGAAGGAAGGAAGGAAGGAAGGAAGGAAGGAAGGAAGGAAGGAAGGAAGGAAGGAAGGAAGTTTAGATAGTTTTGGGAAGGGAGGGAGGGAGGAGGAAGAGAAGGAAGGAAGGAAGGAAGAAGGAAGGAAGGAAGGAAGGAAGAAGGAAGGAAGGAAGGAATTAGTTTCAGCAATGAGTTTTGGGAAGGGAGGGGGAGGGAGGAAGGAGGAGGAAGGAAGGAAAGGAAGGAAGGAAGGAAGGAAGGAAGGAAGGAAGGAAGGAAGGAAGAATTAGGCAAGAAGGAATTAGTTTCAGCAATGAGTTTTAGGGGAAGGAGGGAGGGAGGGAATTAGTTTGCAATGAGTTTTGGGAAGGAAGGAAAAGAAGAGGAGGAGGAAGGAAGGAAGGAAGGAAGGAAGGAGGAAGGAAAGGAAGGAAGGAAGGAAGGAAGGAAGGAAGGAAGGAAGGAAGGAAGGAAGGAAGGAAGGAAGGAAGGAAGGAAGGAAGGAAGGAAGGAATTAGTTTCAGCAATGAGTTTTGGGAAGGAAGGGAGGGAAGGAAGGGAGGAAGGAAGGAAGGAAGGAAGGAAGGAAGGAAGGAAGGAAGGAAGGAAGGAAGGAAGGAAGGAAGGAGCCTGGCTGGGGAATTCTGAGAGTTAAAGTCCACAAAGTTTGGAGACCCCTGATCTAAATAAACAGCTCAATTCCCCACTCCTAACCTGTCCATCATTTACAATATGTCTTTCCCCACCCCACCCGCCAAAATCAGTCCAGTAAAAGATATAACCCAACAACCACCGTTCCATCTCATTTGGGTGTGGACAAGTTGGGTACCAAGACACTGACTTCATCTTACCGTATTCGCCCACCGTAAAAGAATGTTGAATCTTCCTTCCAGAATCCTTCTGAACCACCACCACTTTGTAGGCGCCTAAGGCAGGCTCGGAAGCCAGGGGAAATTCCAGCTGGACCAGGCCCCCGTTCAGATCCACATCTGTCCACTGGAACAACCGGTTTCTCTTGGGGTCCTGTACATGCCGAGGAAGCAGGGACATAAAATGTAAGGAAGCAGTTTTGCTCTTGTTAATTTCAAACAATCCAGATTCCAAAACCTGTAACCCTTTCTAGGTGCTCTGCTTTAACAGATAACAGACAATCAGAGTTGGAAGGGACCTTGTGGGTCATCTAGTCCAACCCTCTGCCCAAGCGGGAGACCTTACACCATTTCTGACAGATGGCAGTCCAATCTCTTCTTGCGAAGTCTCAAGTGACGATGCTCCCACAACTTCCCAGGGCAACTTCTGTTCCATTGGTTGATTGTTCTCACTGTCAGAAAAGTTTCTCCTTATTTCTCCTTGTTCAGTTTCCATCCACTATTCCTTGTCTGGCCTTCGGGTGCTTTAGAAAATAGCTTGACCCCTTCTTCCTCTCTGTGCCAGCCCCTCAAATATTGGAAGACCGCTGTCATGTCTCCCCTGGTCCTTCTCTTCACTAGACTAGCCAAGGCCCAGTTCTTGCAACCGTTCATCGTATGTTTTAGTCTCCAGGCCCCTAATCATCCTGGTTTCTCTTCTCTATGGTTGGTGCCAAATGCCCAGAGCAAAGTCATATGACTGCAGAGGGAACGCTAATGTCAGAACTTCAAACCTGGGTCATAAGTCTGTGGTAATTGCTACTAATTGCTAAGCAACCGGTCGTAAGTCAAGAACTACCTGTGTGAGCACGCCCAAGGGATTGATAGGAAAGAGGATTTTTGGACCGAGCAATGTTGGATACACGGGAGCATTTCTAGTAGAACTCGATCACCACAGATTATGTTTTAATCTCCAGTCCCCTAATCACCCTGGTTGCTCTTCTCTGTACTTTCTGCAGGGCATTTTGCCCATTTGTTCCAAGTTAATCCAAGTTTTGTTCAAAGCTAGTTTAATGAAAAGAAGGACTAGGGGTGACATGGTGCCAGTGTTCCAATATTTGAGGGGCTGCCACAGAGAAGACGGGGGAGTCAAGCTATTCTCCAAAGCATCTGAGGGCAGGACAAGAAGCAACGGATGGAAACTAATCAAGAAGAGAACCAACCTAGATACAAGGAGAAATTTTCTTACAAAACAATTAAGCTCCTGAGTCCAGGACCAAAAGTAACAGAGGGAGACTTATCAAACAGAGATCAAACCTAGAATTAAGAACAAGGCGGGGGGTGGGGGAACCACCTCAGCCTATTTTGCATCATCAGTTCTAAATCTTGTCTATGCCTCCAGATGTTGAATTTGGCCCTTTGGCATCAATGTCCACAACTTAGTAAAAGAGAATTTCTCTGCCAAGTAACTGTTCAGTGTGGCCTCTAGGGTTAATCTTTAATACCATTTTGCTTTTCTGTTTATTCTCAGAATAAAAAAAAAATGTCTCTTTGCTCAAGATAGCCCACAGATAAGTTATCTGAGGTACCATCCGCCAGTTAAAATAGGGCATGCCAGATACAGCAGACAGCAGCGGATCAAATATTGCAGAAATCCTTTCAAACAATTTAGTGAACGGAAAGCTGACTAAACAATTTTGCAACTAGCCTTTTAAAAGCTCATTTCTGTGAGCCAATGCTCACATTTTGAAATGACATACCAATATTCTGGCTTGGCTGGGTTTCTACAATCTTGAACAATCTACAACAGAGGTGTCCAAAGTTGGCAACTTTTAAGACTTGTGGACTTCAACAGCCGGAATTCTCCAGCCAAGCATAGCTGGCTGGAGAATTCTGGGAATTGAAGTCCACAAGTCTTAAAGTTGCCAAGTTTGGGGACCTCCTGATCTACACCCATTTTCAAATTCAAATTACAATTCAAGTCTCTGAATTGTATGTCTGTCAAACCTATTACATCCCTTGATGTAAAAAAAAATGTTGAGACTCGAGAAAGAGTGCCGAGAAAAGCAACAAAGATGATTAGGAGACTGGAGGCTAAAACCTATGAAGAATGGTTGCAGGAACTGGGTATGTCTAGTCTGACGAAGAGAAGGACCAGGGGAGACATGATAGTAGTGTCCCAGTATCTCAGGGGCTGCCACAAAGAAAAGGGAGTCAAGCTATTCTCCAAAGCACCTGAAGGACAAGAAGCAACGGATGGAAATTAATCAAGGAGAGAAGCAACCTAGAACTAAGGAGGAATTTCCTGACAATTAGCCAATTGAACAACTTGCTTCCAGAAGTGGTGGATGGTCCAACACTGGAAGTTTTTAAGGAGAAATTGGACAACGATTTGTCTGAAGTGGTGTAGGGTTTCCCGCCTAAGCAGCGGGTTGGACGAGAAGACCTCCAGGGTCCCTTCCAACTCTTCTATTGCTGTTGCTATTGGTTTATTTATATTGTTTTGTTTCCTAGTGTGATTTGATTGCTTATTTAGTGACCTATGACCATCACTGTTGTATCTTATGATTTTTGATGACTGTATTTTTTTCTTTTTATGTACACTGAGAGCATCTGCACCAAGACAAATTCCTTGTGTGTCCAATCACACTTGGCCAATAAAAGAATTCTATTCTATTCTATTCTATTCTATTCTATTCTATTCTATTCTATTCGTCCACAAGTCTCAAAGTTGCCAAGTTTGGGGGCCAGTTGAGGTCCAGAAGTCTTAAAGGGGCCATCGTTCCCCACCTCTGGCACATGCGAATCTTCTCCAAATTTCCTTCTCCCTTTAAAGAATCCACCCCGAGCAGATTAGAGTCCAGGAAAATGGAAATGTAATGCCCCTGGACAATATCCAACTTGGGGAGCCTGTTGCCAGCGGTTCAAGGCCTTGGTGGCTTGATGATTGCAATAAAACAAAGATGAACTTTGAGCAGGGGTGGACAATTTTACTAGAGCCTCTTTAAAAAAGACCTTGGGCCAAGAATGGCTGGCTCAGGAATTCTGGGAATTGAAGTCCACAGGTCGAAAAGAGGCCATAGTTACCCACCTGGGACTTTTGAGTATAGTTTCCCCCAAGTTAATGAGTGACATCTCTTTCAAAAACGAAAGCCTCCTTAGAGCAGCTAAGGTTTTAGATGGATTCAGCCACTTGTGCTCCCTCGGTTTTCTACAGAATTTCTATAGAATCCATCCGTCAAAGGCACTTCTCCCTCAATATAGTTTACAGTTATCTGTCAGAAATGGTGTAGGGCCGTGATGGTGAACCTATGGCAGGCGTGCCACAAGGTGGCACGCAGAGCCATTTGTGCCGGCACGCAAGCCACGGGCAAACTTACCTCACGGCACATGTGCGTGTTTCCCAGCTGATTTGGGGCCTTTTGAGGCCTTTTTTCAGCCTCCTGGAGGCTTGAGGAAAGCCTTAGCAGGCCGAAAAATAGGCCCGTTTTGTCACTTTCTGTATTTCCGGAAATACCGGAAGTGATGAAACAGGCTCATTTTTCGGCCTGCAAAGGCTGCAGAAGCTTTCCTCAAGCCCCCGGGAGGCCGAAAAAGGCCTGAAATGGGCCAAAAATCATCTGGGAGGCGCAGTGCAGGTAAGAGGGCGGAGAGAGATTGTACGTGCATGTGCAGGGGGCGTGGGGGGGTGCACACATTGCCTTCTGGGTGCTGGCGAGTGCTCGTGCACAAGCGCGCGCACATTTTTTGGCACAGGAGCCCAAAAAGGTTAGCCACCACTGGTGTAGGGTCTCCTGCTTGGGCAAGGGGTTGGACTAGATGACCTACAAGGTCCCTTCAAACTCTTGATTATCTGTTATCTGTTATGATTAACAGAGAGGCCCGATGGGACTCTTGGAAGAATTTCCCAAGTAGTTTAAGCCAGCAGAATACAAAATATAGAATATCAGAGATGGCCTTGTAGGTCTTTATCTACTTCAACCTGCTGCTCAACGAGAACAGAACAGGGTCGGAAGGGACCTTAGAGGTCTTCTAGTCCAACCCCCTGTTCAAGCAGGAAACCCTATACCATTTCAGACAAATTGGTTGTCCAGTCTCTTCTTAAAAACCTCCAGTGTTGGAGCGCCCACAACTTCTGAAGGCAAGCCGTTCCACCGGTTCATTGTTTAACTATTAGGAAACTTCTCCTTATTTCTAGCTTGCTTCTCTCCTTAATTTCTCTCCATTGCTTTTTGTTCTGCCTTCAGGTGTTTTGGAGAATAGATTGAACTTGTTCTGCCTTCAGGTGTTTTGGAGAATAGATTGATCCCTTCTGCTTTAACAAATTAACAGAGCTGGAAGGGACCTTGTAGGTCATCTAGTCCAACCCCCTGCCCAAGCAGAAGACGCTACACCATTTCTGACAGATAGGACTCCAGTCTCTTCTTGCAAGTCTCAAGTGATGACGCTCCCACAACATCTAAGGGCAAAACTGTTCCACTGGTTAATCGGTCTCACTGTCAGAAAGTTTCTCCTTATTTCCAGGTTGAACCTCTCCTTGTTCAGTTTCCATCCATTGTTCCTTGTCTGGCCTTCAGGTGCCTTGGAAAATAGCTTGACCCCTTCCTCTCTGGGGCAGCCCCTCAAATATTGGAAGACGGCTATCGGGTCAGGAGGTTAGATCACTGTTTGATAAGCTTTCCTCTGTCACTGTTCTGACCCCAACAGCACGAGGCCAAGTCCTCGTCCTGATAAACCCCTTTTATTTGTTTTACTCTCCAACAAAGTTCCGGCTAACAGTCTTTCAAAATAGTTCACAGTTACAAATCTTTATCAGGCTTGGGGAGTGGCCAGGCCGATATCTTTCCGACACTGCAATACTTGGCAAGCATGCCGGAATGAACTAAACCCCAGTCCCCCTTTGCTCCTCTTTTATTCCCTATGGGAGGGGGCCATTCACCGTCCACCTGTGGCTTTCCTCCCAAGTCAGGCCCTTGTTCCTCAGCTGTTCCCTTCATCTGGCAACTCTGTGCATTACACACTGGGAACAGGCTCCAGCTGTTCTTCTGCCTCACTGATGTCTGACTCCACTGATAACTGTCAGACGGCCCCAGACTCAGGTCTGCGTCCAATGCAGAGCACTCGTCAGAGCCTTCCCCAGACTCCAGGACTGGCCCATGTTCTTCCCCAACCTCCACACTGTCCAAGTCTGCTGCCAGCTCTGCTGGCCGCTGTCGGACCACAACAAGTCACTTCTTGTCCTGCCCTCAAAGTGCTTCGAAGTGTTTTGCATGCTTTCATTGTAATCCTTCACCAAATTGGTTGCCTTCCCCTCCCATCTTTAGGCAATCAGAGACGTTGATCTGAAGGCCAAATAAGAAGTGAGAAGAACACTGTTCCCCAACTGTGGCAACTTTAAGATGCATGTGGCAACTCTAAAAAAACCACAGAGATATGGAGAACATGATTGATGGCTCTGGGCTATGGCTGTGTCCCATTGGAGAATATGAATTATGATACACCCAGGGGGTGAGGGGAAAACCAGGGTCAAGGGTGACAATGAATGATGTGTCGCAATGCCGGACATGTTTAACTCCCAATAAATCCTTTTGGAAGTTTTCGAAGTTTGGCTCGAGACTCATGATTTAATTGGGGTAACTGCCGGAATCCTGACAGCGTGGTCTTCAATCTCCAGAATTCTGGCTTGGGGAATTCTGGGAGTTAAAAGAGTCCATGCATATTAAAGTTGCCAAGATTGGGAAACTCCTGGACAGGAATCTAACTGCTGATAATATATCTAAGAGCTGTGTTGGCACAGTGGTTAAAATGCAGTATTGCAGGCTAATTCTGCCGACTGCCAACAGTTCGATCCTCACCAGCTCAAGGTTGACTCAACCTTCCATCCTTCCAAGGTCGGTAAAATGAGGACCCAGATTGTTAGGGACAATATGCTGAGTCTATTGACTGTTTGCTAGTATGATTTGATCGCTTATTGTACCCTAGGACTATTATTAAGTGTTGTATCTTATGATTCTTGATGAATGTATATTTTCTTTTATGTACACTGAGAGCTTATGCGCCAAAGACAAATTCCTTGTGTGTCCAATCATACTTGGCCAATAAAAGAATTCTGTTCTGTTCTGTTCTATTCTCTGCTTACAGAGGGTTGTAAAGCACTATGAAGCAATATATAAATCTAAGGGCTATTGCCATATATGCTGCTAGAGCTTTATGGGGGTGTATAGAGAGAGCTACGCTCATTTTATTTCTCCTCTTACAATGCAGCAAGGTGGTTTATTGATTTGTGCAAATAAAGCCCAGGAAAAGGGGGCGGGGCTTCATTTGCACAGGCATGGGTGTCCTCGTGACCTTGATAACCCCGCGGGAGGGATAAGGGAGTTAAAAGTTCTGGTCATTGGAAAAGGGACCTGGCTGTTATGGATTAATCTGTTAACAATTACGTGGGAAGAATAACGACTTCGTTACTTACCTCGATGTAGATCAAGGGGACCTGTGGGAGGAAACACATTTAAAACCAAGTCAGAAACAGGAATGAATTAGAGCGGAATTTTTTTCAACCTGGCCACAGTTTAGTCAATCACAACGCCGATTTGCATATCAGTGAAGTTCAAGCTGAGTGAACCTCAACTCCCAGAATTCCCCAGCCACGGATGGGCATGGCTAAGCATCCTGGGAATTGAAGTCCACAAGGTCTGGAAACACTGAGTTAGAGCTTACTTGAAGACAAATCTTGACCCTTTCCTTAACTTCTCGGTGACGTGATCTCACACCACCAAGGAGGATGCGCCCATGGCTACTAAGCAGGTCTCGGGGACAGACTCCCAAGGTCCATAAGGGACAATGGATCCTTTCTCTTCCCAACCACAGATGTCTGCATCCAGTAACACAATCTCCTCCCACGTACATTTGGAAATATCGGTTATCTATACATGCTCCTCGAGGACCATCCGTGATAGGAGGTCTCCTTTTTAGAACCTTCAAGGCGGGAGCTTTCATCTTCAGGCAGGTTGCTCTGCCTGCATTCCCAGGGTGGGCAGGGATCAGAAAAGTCAATGTTGTGTTGTAGTTGTGATTGCACTGCCCTTTTTACATGCATCATTGGCACACTTGAAAAGTCGCAATTCTGGGAATTGAAATCCACAAGTCATAAAGGGGCCATCGTTCCCCATGTTGGCTCAGGAATTCTGGGAGTTGAAGTCCACAAGTCATAAAGGGGTCATGGTTCCCCATGCTGGCTCAGGAATTCTGGGAGTTGAAGTCCACAAGTCATAAAGGGACCATAGTTCCCCATTCTGGCTCAGGAATTCTGGGAGTTGAAGTCCACAAGTCATAAAGGGACCATGGTTCCCCATTCTGGCTCAGGAATTCTGTGAGTTGAAGTCCACAAGTCATAAAGGGACCATTGTTCCCCATTCTGGCTCAGGAATTCTGGGAGTTGAAGTCCACAAGTCATAAAGGGGCATGGTTCCCCATGCTGGCTCAGGAATTCTGGGAGTTGAAGTCCACAAGTCATAAAGGGGCCATGGTTCCCCATTCTGGCTCAGGAATTCTGGGAGTTGAAGTCCACAAGTCATAAAAGGGCCATGGTTCCCCATGCTGACTCAGGAATTCTGGGAGTTGAAGTCCACGTCATAAAGGGACCATTGTTCTCCATGCTGGCTCAGGAATTCTGGGAGTTGAAGTCCACAAGTCATAAAGGGGCCATGGTTCCCCATGTTGGCTCAGGAATTCTGGGAGTTGAAGTCCACAAGTCATGAAGGGACCATGGTTCCCCATTCTGGCTCAGGAATTCTGGGAGTTGAAGTCCACAAGTCATAAAAGGGCCATGGTTCCCCATGCTGACTCAGGAATTCTAGGAGTTGAAGTCCACAAGTCATAAAGGGCCATGGTTCCCCATGCTGACTCAGGAATTCTGGGAGTTGAAGTCCACAAGTCATAAAGGGGTCATGGTTCCCCATGTTGGCTCAGGAATTCTGGGAGTTGAAGTCCACAAGTCATAAAGGGGTCATGGTTCCCATGCTGACTCAAGAATTCTGGGAGTTGAAGTCCACAAGTCATAAAGGGGTCATGGTTCCCCATGTTGGCTCAGGAATTCTGGGAGCTGAAGTCCACAAGTCATAAAGGGGTCATGGTTCCCCATGCTGACTCAAGAATTCTGGGAGTTGAAGTCCACAAGTCATAAAGGGTCATGGTTCCCATGCTGACTCAGGAATTCTGGGAGTTGAAGTCCACAAGTCATAAAGGGGTCATGGTTCCCCATGCTGACCAAGAATTCTGGGAGTTGAAGTCCACAAGTCATAAAGGGGCATGGTTCCCCATGCTGGCTCAGGAATTCTGGGAGTTGAAGTCCACAAGTCATAAAGGGGCCATGGTTCCCCATTCTGGCTCAGGAATTCTGGGAGTTGAAGTCCACAAGTCATAAAAGGGCCATGGTTCCCCATGCTGACTCAGGAATTCTGGGAGTTGAAGTCCACGCCATAAAGGGACCATTGTTCTCCATGCTGGCTCAGGAATTCTGGGAGTTGAAGTCCACAAGTCATAAAGGGGCCATGGTTCCCATGTTGGCTCAGGAATTCTGGGAGTTGAAGTCCACAAGTCATGAAGGGACCATGGTTCCCCATTCTGGCTCAGGAATTCTGGGAGTTGAAGTCCACAAGTCATAAAAGGGCCATGGTTCCCATGCTGACTCAGGAATTCTAGGAGTTGAAGTCCACAAGTCATAAAGGGCCATGGTTCCCCATGCTGACTCAGGAATTCTGGGAGTTGAAGTCCACAAGTCATAAAGGGGTCATGGTTCCCCATGTTGGCTCAGGAATTCTGGGAGTTGAAGTCCACAAGTCATAAAGGGGTCATGGTTCCCCATGCTGACTCAAGAATTCTGGGAGTTGAAGTCCACAAGTCATAAAGGGGTCATGGTTCCCCATGTTGGCTCAGGAATTCTGGGAGCTGAAGTCCACAAGTCATAAAGGGGTCATGGTTCCCCATGCTGACTCAAGAATTCTGGGAGTTGAAGTCCACAAGTCATAAAGGGGTCATGGTTCCCCATGCTGACTCAGGAATTCTGGGAGTTGAAGTCCACAAGTCATAAAGGGGTCATGGTTCCCCATGCTGGCTCAGGAATTCTGGGAGTTGAAGTCCACAAGTCATAAAGGGGTCATGGTTCCCCATGTTGGCTCAGGAATTCTGGGAGTTGAAGTCCACAGGTCTTAGGGCCATAATTCTTTACCCCTGACCTAAGTGGAAGTGCCCTCAAATCTGCTACTTTCCAAAATTCCAGGATTATAATCCTAGAATAGAATAGTGTTTGGAAGTCCTGGGAAACGTACTCCCGACTCATCTGGAAGGAATCAAAGTAAGGGAGGCTGAGATAGACACAAGTCGCCCGAATGATTCAAAGGTCCAGTTTCATTGGAGAAACTGAGCCCCCCACTGGATTAACAGAACTTTAACACGGAGCTTACCGATTAACAAACTTTCAAGGGAAGTGCCTCCATTTACATAATCCCCAAAGATTCTCACGAACTGAACAACTATCTTAAAAAAAAAAATGCTGCATGGTGGAACCTACCTGCTCGTTTACCGGAATGAATTCTTTATTCAGACAGACAACACGAAACTGAACTGAGAAAGCAAGAAGAAATCCATTTTAATAGGGATAAAAGATCTTGAGAATCGAAGAAGCTTCTTGGATGAGAAATGAAAGGTTTTCAAAGGGAAAAAACAACAGCAAGAAAGCCTTTTGGAAAAAGCATCTTTGCAAACAAACCATGATTTGGGTGGTTGAGAATCTCCCTAGACATAAAAAGTATTATATTGAATTGTGTTATATTTTTATGCCACTCTTCCTCTACTAGACAGATGTCTTTCCAAATCCACTACTTTGCACACCAGTCAGAATTGTCCAAACTCAGTGGCACAATTACTCTTGTCTCTGAGATGGAAAACCTCCAGGGCTGTTGTGTAAGTCCTAAATTAAATAGTTGTGAGCTGCCCAGAGTCATTCAGCCTTGAGCACCATACAGCTTTAAAAAATTATTGTCATATTATTTTTATTTCCAGGTTCAGGGGGTAAATAACCAGGAACATGTTTTGCATTTACTGCTGCGTGAATTGTTTTTTTTTTTTCTTTTCTTTTTAAACTATGAATCCTGCTTAACATTATTTGAGTGATTGAAGGTCTACAATTTAAAAAAAAAAATCAACTGTTGATCAAAGGTAGCCTTTTTCAACTTCAGCCACTTTCTATCCATCCATCCATCCATTTATTTATTTGCTGAGGGTTATTGGCTGCTTCAGTTGTGACTCAGTTATGACAGGCTAAGAGTCATTTCATTAATATATAAATAAACTTCGTTGGCTCATTAGGGCCGAAATTCAGCCATGACGTGCCCCACAAAAAAGACATCAAGGCCGGTAACATGGGACCAGGGGCTGTATGGGACTATGCATTTATGTACCCCCATATTTATTTATTTATTTATTTATTTGATTTGATTTGCCAATTGTTTACAAGATAATAAGTATAAGAGTATACATAGTTGTGAATACATGAAATGGTTACATATAAGAAAAATAAAAGAATAAGAGAAACAATAGGACAGGGACGGTAGGCACGTTGGTGCGCTTATGCACGCCCCCTACAGGCCTCTTAGGAAAGGGGTGAGGTCAATAGTAGACAGTCTAAGGTTAAAGTTTTTGGGGTTTGGGGAAGAGACTACAGAGTCGGGTAGAGTATTCCAGACATTGACCACTCTATTGCAGCTAAATAAATCTCCATAAAAGCAGGTAAAAGCAGAACCCTTGTTAGATACCCAAGAAGCACAAACTCTTCAACGGAGATCATCATTCACGAATTGAAGAGACTTATTCCCTTCCCAGGACCATGGCTCTTACCTTTCTGTCCTGGCTTGTAGATAGGTTTGTCGGTCTGAACAAAGAAGAGGCTATCCAGATTGTCGATGTATACTCTTTTCCGACTGAAGTACCTCAGGGTTGCTCCTGTTACCTCCACTGTGAAAAGCGCTATGTGGGACTGGAAGGACCTTTCCCATCGGGGGAGCTGGAGACGGGAGAAAGGAGGCACTTTAGTTTATTTTTTTTCTAGAGACGAATACCGTGGCTGTTGATTGGCCAAGCCGAAAGAGAGAGGAGAGGAGGGAGGGAAGTGGAGGAGAGAAGAAAAGAGGGGAGGGGAGGGGAAGAGAGAGAGGAAAAGGCAGGGAGGAGGAGGGGAGGGAAGTGGAGGAGAAGAGAGGGCGAGGGGAGGGGAAGAGAGAGGGGGAAAGGCAGGGGAGAGGAAGGAAGTGGAAGAGAGGGGAGGAGGAGGGGAGGGGAAGAGAAGGGAAAAGGCAGGGGAGGGGGAGGAGGAGGGGAGGGAGGAGAAGAGAGGGGGAGGGGAGGGGAAGAGAGAGGGGAAAAGGGAGGGGAGGGAGGGAAGTGGATGAGAGGGGAGGAGAAGAGAGGGGAGGGGAGGGGAAGAGAGAGGGGAAAAGGGAGGGGAGGGAAGGGAAGAGAGGGGAGGGGAGGGGAAGAGAGGGGAAAAGGCAGGGGAGGGGAGGAGAGGGGAGGGGAGGAGAAGAGAGGGGGAGGGGAAGAGAGAGGGGAAAAGGGAGGAGGGAGGGAAGTGGATGAGAGGGGAGGAGAAGAGAGGGGAGGGGAGGGGAAGAGAGAGGGAAAAGGGAGGGGAGGGAAGTGGATGAGAGGGGAGGAGAAGAGAGGAGGAGGGGAGGGAAGAGAGGGGAAAAGGCAGGGGAGGGGAGGAGAGGGGAGGGGAGGGGAAGAGAGAGGGGAAAAGGGAGGGGAGGGAAGGGAAGAGAGGGGGAGGGGAGGGGAAGAGAGGGAAAAGGCAGGGGAGGGAAGAGAGGGGGAGGGGAGGGGAAGAGAGAGGGGAAAAGGGAGGGGAGGGAAGGGAAGAGAGGGGAGGGGAGGGGAAGAGAAGGGAAAAGGCAGGGGAGGGGAGGAGAGGGGAGGGGAGGAGAAGAGAGGGGGGGGAGGGGAGGGGAAGAGAGAGGGGAAAAGGGAGGGGAGGGGAGGGAAGTGGATGAGAGGGGAGGAGAAGAGAGGGGAGGGGAGGGGAAGAGAGGGGAAAAGGCAGGGGAGGGGAGGGGAGGGGAAGAGAGGAGGAGGGGAGGAGAAGAGAGAGGGGAAAAGGCAAAGTAGGAGAGGGGAGGGGAGGAGAGAAGAGAAGAGATCTATTCACACAACTTGGTGAATACAACGGCCAAAGATCCAAAATAAACATTACATCTGGAATTGCTGCCTTGATTGCTCTGTGCATTATTGATGTTGCTGTTAACGGAGGATCACAACCATAGCAATGTCATAAAATCATAACGGGGCGGGGGGAAACATTCCTCTTCCACTGTCCCCAAAAAGGTACGTCCAAGCCGTTTTTATGTGGCTACTCTTTTCCGGCTCAGAGTCAGAAAGGGAGGGTCTCACCTCGAACTCGGTGCACTTGAAGAGGTCTTTCTTGGTGACTTCTTCGCTTAGGAGGGTCCTGTTCTGCAAGCCGTATTCCACGGTGATGCTCAGCGTCACAGACTCGTTCAGGTGGGTCAGCTGGACGCAGATCTTCCTGGAGGTTTCCGTGGGGACAATAACAGGCACCAAGACCAGGTATTGCCTGGGAAGAGAAAAACAGTGTTAAGTCAGAGGAGCAGAGAACGAAGGTGGGCATCCCGATTGTGGTTGCTAAAAAGAACCATCTGGGTTAAACTAAATTTAATTTTATGATATATGGGGGAGGAAAGCAAAGAAGAGAGGGAAGGAGGGAGGGAGGAAAGGAGGGAAAAGAGGGAGGGAGGGAGGAAGGAAAGGGGGAAGGGAGGGAAGAAAGGAAGGAAAAAGGGGGGAGGAAAGAAGGAAAGGAAGGAAAAGAGGGAGGGAGGAAGCAAAGGGAGGGAGGGAGGGAGGAAAGGAGGGAGGGAGGAAAGGGGGAGGGAGGGAGGAAGGAAAGGAAGGAAAAGAGGGAGGGAGGAAAGGAGGGAGGGAGGAAAGGGGGAGGGAGGAAAGAAGGAAGGAAAAGAGGGAGGAAGCGGAGAGAGGGAGGGAGGAAAGGAGGGAGGAAAGGAGGGAGGAAAGGAGGGAGGGAGGGAGGGAAGGAGGGAGGAAAGGGGAGGGAGGAAACGGGAAGGGAGGAAGGAAGGAAAGGAAGGAAAAGAGGGAGGGAGGAAGCAAAGGGAGGGAGGGAGGAAAGGAGGGAGGGAGGAAAGGGGAGGGAGGGAGGAAGGAAAGGAAGGAAAAGAGGGAGGGAGGAAGCAAAGGGAGGGAGGGAGGAAAGGAGGGAGGGAGGAAAGGGGGAGGGAGGAAAGAAGGAAGGAAAAGAGGGAGGGAGGAAGCAGAGAGAGGGAGGAAAGGAGGGAGGGAGGGGGAGAAGTAGGGAGGAAAGGGGGAGGGAGGAAGGAAGGAAAGGAAGGAAAAGAGGAGGGAGGAAGCAAAGGGAGGGAGGGAGGGAGGGAGGGTTAAAGTGGTTGAAGGCAATTAACTGGCAGATAATCATGTATTTGCTCCTGAAGAGTTTATCATGCTAAAAGGGGAAAATTTGCCTATCTGACTTTTCATCACACCACGTTGCCTGTGACTTAAAAAGCTAACCCAGGTAGTCTTTGACTTACAATCATTTGTTTAGGGAGCGTTCGAATTTACCACACCACCAAAAAAAAGCATCGTTGAAAAACTCCGCAACCGTCTCATAGATACAACGGTTGCCTTGTCACAGGGGGTTGTGGGATTCCCCTTTTGCGAGGTTCTGACAAGAAAAGCCATCGGGGAAACCGGATTCACCGAACAGATTCACTCTGGCAAGAAAAGTCGCGGCATGGGGCAAAACCCCCCTTAACAACAGTCATCTGGGGTTCAGTTGTGGTTGTAAGTTGAAGGATACCCGTATAATCGTCCTTGTTGGTTTAGAAAAGTCACTAAAATAATCTGTGGTGATCGAGTTCTACTAGAAATGCTCCCGTGTATCCAACATTGCTCGGTCCAAAAATCCTCTTTCCTATCAATTCCTTGGGCATGCTCACACAGGTAGTTCTTGACTTACGACCGGTTGCTTAGCAATTGGTAGCAATTACCACAGACTTATGACCCAGGTTTGAAGTTCTGACATTAGCATTCCCTCTGCAGTCATATGACTTCGCTCTGGGCATTTGGCACCAAGCATAGAGAAGAGCAACCAGGATAATTAGGGGGCTGGAGACTAAAACATACGATGAACGGTTGCAAGAACTGGGCCTGGCTAGTCTAGGGAAGAGAAGGACCAGGGGAGACATGATTGCAGCCTTCCAATATTTGAGGGGCTGCCACAGAGAGGAAGAAGGGGTCAAGCTATTTTCTAAAGCACCCGAAGGCCAGACAAGGAATAGTGGATGGAAACTGAACAAGGAGAGATTCAACCTGGAAATAAGGAGAAACTTTCTGACAGTGAGAACGATCAATCAGTGGAAAAACTTTGCCCTCGGAAGTTGTGGGAGTTTCATCACTTGAGATTTTCAAGAAGAGATTGGACTCCCAATCTCAGAAATGGTGGAGGGCTTCCTCCTTGGGCAGGGGGGTTGGACTAGATGACCTACAAGGTCCCTTCCATCTCTGATTATCTGTTAACTGGGTTGCCTTTGCAATCACATGTCCATGCTTTAACAATCATTTTGCCAAAAAAAAAACCAACGTTTATTTCTGGTTTTCAGCAAAATTAGCCTATAGCAAACCATAGGTTAATTTACTGACTGTGGCCGCTGCCAAAAGGGTCATAATATAAAATCATACATTGCAATGTCCTACCTGTCAGTGAATACTTCAGCTTCAACCATAACAACACAAAAGCACACAATAGATACAAACTCAAAGTTAACCGCACCAAACTTGATTGCAGGAAATACGACTTCAGCAATAGAGTGGTCAATGTCTGGAGTACTACCCGACTCTTTGGTTTCTTCCCAAACCCCAAAAACTTTAACCTTAGACTATTGACCTCACCCCTTTCCTAAGAGGTCTGTAGGGGGCGGCATAAGCGCACCAACGTGCCTACCGTCCCTGTCCTATTGTTTCTCTTATTCTTTTTCTTATATGTACCCATTTCATGTATTCATAACTATGTATACACTTATACTTATTATCTTGTAAACAATTGGCAAATCAAATAAATAAATAAATAAAATAAAATAATATTGGGTCGGTCATATGACTGTCACAACTTCTGACTCTAAAGGGTAGGCCCCATTTTTGGATGTAAATTGAGCACTACTTGTGCTCTTTGCGAGGAGGGAAACAACATTTGTTCCTGTATTGAAAGCAAACCTCAAAGACTTAAAACAATATTCTCAAGGTCGGCCATTTTAAGATGCATGGACTTCAACTCCCAGAACCCTCCAGTCAGCAAGCAACTTATTTCCTTTTAATGAAAGGGTTAAAGGCTTAATTCAGCCTCTTCGCCCGGAAGACAGATTCCTTTCCAAGCTATTCCCTGGCTTGACACATCACAGACTTTGAACCATCATCCCTAGTTGCAAAAACCATTTTTCTGAGCTTGCAACAGCCCCACTGTGTTGAACCAAAGATCTGTCTAGGTAGCATTTACCAAGAGCTGACCTAATAAGGCAGTCCTTGACATATGACCGCAACTGAGCTCCAAATTTTGGTTGCCGAGCGAGACATTTGTTAAGTGGATTTTTGCCCTCATTTTACCACCTTTCTTGCCACGGTTGTTAAGGGAATCACACTGCTGTTGTTAAGTTAGTCACATGGGAAACCTTGTCAGGTTACTAAAGGGGAAGCACAGGACTTTGGGACACGGTAACTGTCATGGCAGCTGTTGGAATCTGATTCTGAAGGGGAGATTGAGCAGCTGACAGGGAGTGGGAGTGTGGCTCCGGTGGCTGTGGAAGAAACGGGGGAAGAGCACAGTCCGGCTGGGCATTCAGAGGAAGACCCAGGGCCATCCCCTCTTCATCCTAGGGCATGCAGGGAGGAACCTAGAAGGGACCAACTTGTCTTATGGGAGAGGAAAGGGCCCTGATCCCCTTCGTGGGCTGCAGCTGGGAGAACAGGATATAAGTGGGGCATTTTAAATAGCTCTTTGCTGGAAGCAAAGCGTGCTTTATTCTTGGTTGAGGCTTATCTGGGTTTTGGCGTCTTCCCGACTGTGGTTGCTGCGTTATCTTGTGGAAGTCTGCAATTTATCATCCAGGCCTGTCATGTTAATGACTCCAGTGTGGTTGGTGTTGGTTTTTTTTTTTTATTTCTAATTATCTTTACTTTTGATTTGGACTGCATTTACTCTCTTCGTACACTGATTTTTGGAAGAGTTTGATATCAAGCCGAGGATAATTGGATGTTGGGGCCCAAGTTGGAGGGATTAAAGGGAATTTATTCTACTTTTGTGATGGTGTTATTTTTGTGTCACGCCCCGGGTCATCACACATAGTAACTGTCATAACAGCCACCTATCTGACATGGGACAGGGTCTCCTGCTTGAGCAGGGGGTTGGACTAGAAGACCTTCAAGGTCCCTTCCACATCTATTCTGATTGATAGAAATATGAGGCAAGGCAAGCCTCCAAATTTTGATCACATGACCATGGGGATGCCCCAATGGTGCTTGGGGCAGGGGGTTGGATTAGATCAGGGGTCTCTAACCTTGGCAACTTTAAGTCTTGTGGACATCAACTCCCAGAATTCCTTGCCAGCTTCACTGGGTGAGGAATTCTGGGAGTTGAAGTCCGCAAATCTTAAAAGTTGCTAAGGTTGGAGACACCTGGACTAGATGACCTACAAGGTCCCTTCCAACTCGGGTTATCTGTTATCTGTTGTTAAGGGTGGAAAGTGGTCATAGCTCTTTTTTTTCTTCAGTGCCGCTGTGACTTCGAACGGTTCCCTAAATGAGTTATTGCAACTCAAAGGCCTACTTGTATTTTCACAAATTCGACGATGGCGGTGAGCAGCCATCTTAGCTATTAGGGGTGCAGTCTCCTCTAAGGGCTGTCAGCCTCACATTGGTGAGCATGCCCAGTACATGAAATTCAGCTGCCGGTAGTCCTCATATAGCGACTACAATTAAGACAGGCCACTTGGTTGTTAAGTGAACGGGTTGCTAAGTGAAACATTTGTTAATTTATATGCTATCCATCTCTCCAGTAAGGCAACCGGACAGCAACATTGTCATTTTAGCTTTCCCTGGGTTTAGAGACCTGCAAAGCAGAGGTGGTATTCAGCTCGTTCTGACAGGTTCTGGAGAACCTGTAGTGGAAATTTTGAGTAATTTGGAGAATCGGTAAATACCACCTCTGACTGGCCCCGTCTCCATCTGTTCTCTGCCTCCCGAGTCCCAGCTGATCAGCTGGGTCTTCTTTGGTTTCCCCGCACAGGAGAATGGAGCTGGAAAGCAGGTTAGTGAGGTGGGGAGGGAATGGGGATTTTGCAGGATCCATTCCCCTGCTACGCCTCCCAAGCCACGCCCATCAAGCCACGCCATGCCCTCCAAGCCACACCCACAGAACTGGCAGTAAAAATTTTCAAATCCCACCACTGCTGCAAACGGTCACTATATAGAAGGCAGTCACTAAACAAGCCTGGACTAGTCCTTGTAGTTTTCTTTATTAGACAGAATATAGAATAACAAGAGTTGGAAGGGACCTTGGAGGTCTTCTAGTCCAACCCAGGGGTGGGATTCAAATTTTTTAACAACCGGTTCTGTGGGTGTGGCTTAGGTGGTGGGCGTGGCTTGGTAGTCATGTTATTGGCTGGGCGTGGCCAACTCAATATCACTCCCATCGAGGCACGCATCTCCTCGCCTGGCCACTCATGACTGTGGGGATGCTGCAACAGTCGTACATGTGAAAAATGGTCATAAGACACTTTTTTCAGTGCCATTGTAACTTTGAATGGTCACTCCACACAAGCAAAGTACCAGCAAGGGAGGGGGAATAGACTAATAAAACTCCAGAGATGTTCCTGAGACAGGAAGTCTAGTCCTGCCAAGAATGTAATAAGGGTTAACGGAGAGGCAGTTTCTGTAAGCAACACCAGAATGTTTCCTTCCTGCCTTCCTTACAGGATTAGGCCAGTAATTGCTTAGGCAGGAAACCCTATACCAGGGGTGTCAAACTCGATTTCATTGAGGACCGCTTCTGGCTTGTGTTTGATCTCTGAGGGCTGGTGGGGTGGTGCTGGCCGGTGGGGTGTGTGTGGTCACAGGGGGGCAGAGTGCTGCAGGAAGCCGTAGAGGCTGAAAACAGACCGCAGGGGGCCACACACACACACACACACACAAAATAGACTGTTTTGGCCAACAGGGGCACCGTGGGCTGGTCCTTTGATATTTGCAGGCCGGGCCCGTACAGGAGTGAGCTGCTGGGGGTTGACGGGGGGTTGGGAGAGCCCCTAGCTAAGATTCTGTGCAACTGGGGGAACCCCCGAATCCCAATCCTGGCTGGACCCCACCCCTCCCAGGAGCCCCCACGGGGCCCATTTTCAGGACACTCGCAGAGGCTCAGGGAAGGCAAAAAACAGGCCTTCTGGAAGTTTGGGAAGGCCAGAAAACGGCCCTTTTCTGGCTTCCACAAAGCCCCCGGAGCCCAGGGAAGCTGTTTTCGACCTCCCAGAAGCTTGAGGGAAGCCTGCGGAGCCTGAGGAGGGCAAAAACGCCCCCCCCCGACTACCATGGCGCAGGAGGCTGACTAGGCCACGCCCACCGTGGCCACACCCACCCAGCAAATGGGCAGAGAACCCGTTGCTAAAATTCTTGAAGCCCGCCCCTGGGCCAGATTTAAGAAACCCCGCAGGCTGGATCCGGTCTCCGGACCTTGAGTTTGACATTCCTGTCTGCCCTAAACCATTTCAGACAAATGAATAGAAATAAAAATAGGAATAGGAATAGGAATAATAAAAATAGAAACTGAAATAGAATAGAATAAGAATAGAGTAGAATAAGAATAGAAATAATAGAATAGAAATAATAGAATAGAAATAATAGAATAGAATAGAATAGAATAGAATAGAATAGAATAGAATAGAATAGAATAGAATAGAATAGAATAGGAATAGGAATAGGAATAGGAATAGAAATAATAGAATAGAAATAATAGAATAAAATAGGAATAGGAATAGAATAAGAATAGAAAGAATAGAATAGAATAGAATAGAATAGAATAGAATGGAATAGAATAGAATAGAATAGAATAGGGAATAGGAATAGGAAAATGGGATAGGGATAGGAATAGGAATAGAATAGAATAGAATTAGAATAGAGTAGGAATAGGATAGGAATAGGATAGAATAGGGATAGAATAGGGATAGGGATGGAATAGGAATAGGAATAGAATAGGATGGAATGGAATGGAATGGAATAGGAATAGAAATAATAGAATAGAAATAATAGAATAGAATAGGAATAGGAATAGAATAAGAATAGAAAGAATAGAATAGAATAGAATAGAATAGAATAGGAATAGAATAAGAATAGAATAGAATAGAATAGAATAGAATAGAATAGAATAGAATAGAATAGAATAGAATAGAATAGAATAGAATAGAATAGAATAGAATAGAATAGAGAATCAAATAAGGAATAGGAAAATGGGATAGGGATAGGGATAGGAATAGAATAGAAATAATAGAATAGAAATAATAGAATAGAATAGGAATAGGAATAGGAATAGGGATAGGATAGGATAGGATAGGATAGGATAGGATAGGAATAGAATAGAATAGAATAGAATAGAATAGAATAGAATAGAATAATGGAACAGAATGGAATGGAACGGAACAGGACAGAACAGAACGATGGAATGGAATAGAATAAGAATAGAAATAATAGAATAGAAATAGAATAGAAAATAATAATAGAATAGGACAGAAAATAAGAATAGAATAAAATGGAATAAAGGAATGGAATGGAATAGAATAAGAATAGAATAAGAATAGAAATAATAGAATAGAATAACAGAGTTGGAAGGGACCTCGGAGGTCTTCTAGTCCAACCCCCTGCTTAGTCAGGAAGCCCTACCCCACTTCAGACCAGTGGTTATCCAATCTCTTCTTAAAAGCTTCCAGTGTTGGAGCATTCCCACCTCCTGGAGGCAAGGTGTTCCACTGATTCACCGTTCTCACTGTGGCGAAATTCCTCCTTTTCTTCAGAAGGGACTTGCCCTCCTCATCTGTTCCTTCTTCCAGAGACAACAAGAGAAGGACTGGCCCAAGTTCAAACCAGCTTGGCAGGATTCGCCATTTGCATTCGCCGATTGCCAGCCTGTTGCCTTTAGCCAACACCCCAACCCGGCTGATGCCTTTCATGCATTTATTTGCAGATAGTCCTCAACCTGCAACCGTTCGTTTAGTGGTTACAAAAAAAAAAAAAAGCACTGGAAAAAAAGGGGGCTTATGACCCTTTCCCCCCCACCACCATACTTAACGACCGTTGCGGCATTCCCCAGTGGCCACGTGATCAAAATTCAGAGGGTGGGCAACTGGTTTCATATTTACGACGACGGTTGCAGTGTCCCGGGGGGGGTCATGTGATCCCATTTTGTGACCTTCTGACAAGCAAAGTCAATGGGGAAGCCAGATTCACTCAACAGCCAAGTTACTAACTTATCAGAATATGATAGAATAATAACAGAGTTGGAAGGGACCTTGGAGGTCATCTAGTCAAGTGGTCGCCAACTGGTGGTCTGGGACCACTGGTGGTCCGCAAGAATATTTTGGTGGTCCGCAGAGAAATGTCACTCAAAAGCAATTAATCCAGGCTGCGCGGGAACACAAGGCCGCGCCGCCCACATGGCCCGCAGGAACACAAGGTTTGCGTCGCTTGCATTACGAACAATATGAGGTAGTGAGGGGACGGGGGAAAGGGCGGAGGGGGGGAACTTGCCCCACTCACCCCACGCTTGTCACTTGGCCACCGGGCTGCTTCTTTCCACTTCTTTCTTCTTCTGCTTTTGGCTGCACGCAAGGAAAGCAGCAAAAGTCTTTCTTTCTCTCCCCCAAACTCCGCCAGAAATGAGTCTTTGGGACCCTGCAAGGCCTCCTGCTCCAAGAGGTTGTGCCGGGACGACAAATCTCACAAAGACTCATTTCTGGCAGAGTTTGGGGGAGAGAAAGAAAGACTTCTGCTGCTTCTGCTGCTTTCCTTGCATGAAGCCAAAGGTCTCTCTCTCTCTCTCTCCCCCTGAGAATGGAGCTGGAGACGGTATCCTGCAATCCCAAATAAAGAATGATCGATCGGTAGGAAAACGGGGTGGGGAATTTTCCTGTAGACTTTTTTGGGGGGGATTTTCCCAGGGTCTCTGGTCCGCGGGATTTAAAATGATGAGTTTGGTAGTCCCCGAGGTCCAAAAGGTTGCCGACCCCTGTTCTAGTCTATCCCACTGCCTAGAAACCCAACATCACTTCAGACAAATGGTTATCCAACATCTTTAAAAAAAAAAAAAAACTTCCAGTGTTGGTGCATTCACAACTTCTGGAGCAAGTTGTATCAACTGCAGGGATTCACTTAACAAATATGGGAAAGAAAGGTCGTAAAACAGGGCCAAACTCATTTAACCGATCTCTTCACGGAGCAGCCTAAATTTGAGGGGTTCGGTTGTCCGTCGTAAGGTCAAGGATTCCCCGCGTTCATCAGTTTTGCAACACTTAGGCTTAGCCACATCAAGTTTGGCTTCCATTGGTGGTCATAAATTGAGGACCACCTATGTCAGTCAGTTTTGCAAAATTCACTTAGGCACCTAAATGTTGGGCTCAGTGGAGGGGTAGGGGGTCATAAGTTGAGGATTACCTGTCTTCATTTTGCCAAACTCACTTAGCAACATAAATTTTGGCCTCCATTGAGGTTGTAAGATGAGGACTACCTGTATTAGTCAGCCTTGCCAAAAAAAAAAAAAGTCAGACTGGTATAGAGTTGGACAAAAAAGGCTCAAAACCACCCTTTTCCATCACTAGGTAGCCAGTTGCTACTTTTCTTAACCTAGCCTCCCTCACAGGGTTGTTGTGAGGACCAAATACGAAACAGGAGGGCGATGCGGGCTGCCTTGAGCTTCGGCAGGGAAGGCGGAGAAAAATAAAGAACAGATTAATCAGAGTTGGAAGAGACCTTGTAGGTCATCTAGTCCAACCCCTCCTACAGGAGACCGTATACCATTTCTGACAGATGGCAGTCCAATCTCTTCTTCAAGGTCTCAAGTGATGGTGGTTCCCACAACGTCTGAAGGCAAAGCTGTTGCATGGGTTGATTGTTCTCCCTGTCAGAAAGTTTCTCCTTATTTCCAGGTTAAATCTCTCCTTGTTCAGTTTCCCATCCGTTATTCCTTATCTAGCCTACGGGCACTTTAGACAATAGCTTGACCCCCCTTCCTCCTCTCTGTGGCAGCCCTTCAAGTATTGGACCATTGCTATCCTGTCTCCCCTGGTCCTTCTCTTCACTAGACCAGCCAAGCCCAGTTCCTGCAACCTGTATGTTTTAGTCTCCAGTCCCCTCATCATCCTGGTTGCTCTTCTCTGCACTTTTCCTAGAGTCTCAACATCTCTTTTTATAACGTGGATGCAGAAATACTGAAAAAGAAAACAGATTCAAGATCTTTTGGGGTGGGGTGGGGAAACGAAGAAGAAAACTACTTACGGTTTTGGGGGAGATTCTGAAGCCCCCCCAGGAAGGAGGAAAAGGCCCAGGAGAAAAAGGCAGGGCCCTACAAGTATCCGGCTCTTCCCCATAGCGTTGGGAGGTCAGCTGGGAGAGGCGTCAAAGCTGGTGGGACAGAGGAGACGGAATTGTGCTCTCCGCCTCACCTGCTCCGTCTTTCGCTAACCAGCCAGCCCTTTTATACTCGCTCCCTGCGAACCGGGAGGAAGCAAAGCCGCAGCCACACCCACACCCACATCCACACATTCCTCTCTGGCCGCAGTGGTTGTCGCTTTGGCTCGCTGTCTATTTGCACAGGTAAGATGCCTGCCTGGTTGTTTGTGTGTAAAGAGAGAGAGAGAGAGAGAGAGTAATGTTGTATTAGGCATCGATGTTGTATTACAACGATGTTGTATTACAACATCGTTGTAATGTTGTATTAGGCATCACGCCAAGGTCAGAAAATAGGGACGTGACTTGAGCAATACACCGGACGGAACTCTGTGTGCAAATAGAAGGTTTGCTAGTCTACTACTCCGTCTTTCCGGTCAATCCGTTTCTCAAGATCTGTACATCGTACAAGTAGGCCTCGATATGCAATCACAACTGAGGCCAACATTTCTGGCGCTGAGCAAGATGCTTGTGAGTTTTGAACCCACCTGCCCACCCCCCAAAAAGTGAGTTTTGCTTGTGAGTTTTGCACCCGTTTAAAAAAAAGTGAATTTTGCTTGTGATTTTCATACCCATTAAAAAAAAATGGGGGAGTTTTGCTTGTGAGTTTTGCATCCATAAAAAAAAAATATGGGAGTTTTGCTTGTGATTTTCATACCCATAAAAAAAAGGGGGGAGTTTTGCTTGTGAGTTATGCACCCATAAAAAAAAATATGGGAGTTTTGCTTGTGAGTTATGCACCCATAAAAAAGGGAGTTTTGCTTGTGAGTTTTGCACCCATAAAAAAATATATGGGAGTTTTGCTTGTGAGTTATGCACCCATAAAAAAATGTGTTTTGCACCCATAAAAAAATGTGAGTTTTGCTTGTGAGTTTTGCACCCATAAAAAATGTGAGTTTTGCTTGTGAGTTTTGCACCCACAAAAAAATGGGAGTTTTGCTTGTGAGTTTTGCACCCATAAAAAAAATGGGAGTTTTGCTTGTGAGTTTTGCACCCATAAAAAAAATGGGAGTGTTGTTTGTGAGTTTTGCGCAAAGATGCTTGTGAGTTTGGCCTGCATAAGTGCACCAACGTGCCTACGGTCCCTGTCCTAATGTTCCTTTTTATTCATATCCGTTTCATGTATTCATCATCATGTTTATACTTATACGTGTTATCTAACACTTGCTTGACAATATAAATAAATAAATACATAAAAATAAAACATTTTATGACCGCTCTTGCCACAGCTATTAAATCAGGGGCTCCCAACCTAGGTGCGCAAGACGATATATCCCAGGGCGTGCAAAAACGTGGGTTTAGAAATTTTCAAATTTTATAGTGTCCATTGCGTAATTCTATGCAAATTCTATGCATGTGATTATTTGTTTTATTAAGGGGTGCTAGAATATATCACATAGAACGGGGCAGTGTATAGAAAAGGCGGGAAACCAGAGGTGGGTGTTCAGCAGGTTCTGACCAGTTCTGGAGAACCGGTAGCGGACATTTTGAGTGGTTCGGAGAACCGGCAAATACCACCTCTGACTGGCCCCGCCCCCATCTATTCTCTGCCTCCTGAGTCCCAACTGACTGGCTGGGTCTTCTTTTGTTGCCCTGCACGGGAGAACAGAGCTGGAAAGCAGGTTAGTGGGGTGGGGAGGGAGTGGGGATTTTGTAGTATCCTTCCCCTGCCACGTTCACTAAGCCACGTCACACCCACCAAGCCACACCCCACCCCACCAAGCCACGCCTACAGAACCGGTAGTAAAAAAATTTGAATCGCACCACGGTGGGGAACCTCTGTGTGAAATGAATCTCAGTGCAGTTGTTGAGTTAGTCACACGGTTGTTTAAGGGAATCTGGCTTCCTCTTTGCTTGTCCGAATCCCTTGCAAAAGGGGATCATGTGATCCCGGCACACCTTACCCGTCGTAAATAAGAGCCAGTTGCCAAGCGATTAAATCTTGATCCCATGAACATAGAGGATGCTGCAACGGTCATAACTGTTAAAACCGGTCCTAAGTCACTTCTTTCGGTGCTCTTGGAACTTCAAGTGGTCAGTAAATGAATGGTTATAAGTGGAGGACCATGGGTAGTCCTCGGCTGACAACAGGCCATTTAGTGACCGTTAAAAAGTTAACAATGGCCCTGAAAAAAAAAATGACTTTGTGTTTGTTTTTCACACTTAACAACCGTTTCAGCAATCCCCACGGTCATTGAGTTACGTTCAGATGCTTGACAACTTGACTCCTGTTTATGACAGTTGCAGTGTCAGTGGGGAAATCCAGATTCACTTAACAACCATGTTACCAATTAAAAACTGCGGCAGCAAGAAAAGTCGTAAAATGGGGCAAAACTCACTTAGCCAACGTTTCGACATACATTTTGGGCTCGATTGTGGACTCTCTGTACCTGTATGGCCCAGATAGGGCAACTAAAGCTAGGCCTCATAGTTGCCATCTATGAAAAGGATGCTGATAAACAGATAATCAGAGTTGGAAGGGACCTTGTAGGTCATCTAGTCCAACCCCCCCACCCAAGCAGGAGACCCTACACCATTTCTGACAGATGAGAGTCCAATCTCTTCTTGAAAGTCTCAAGTGATGGCGCTCCCACAACTTCCGAGGGCAACTTCTGTTCCATGGGTTGATTGTTCTCACTGTCAGAAAAGTTTCTCCTTATTTCCAGGTTAAATCTCTTCCTTGTTCAGTTTCCATCCATTATTCCTTGTCGGGCCTTCGGGTGCTTTAGAAAATAGCTTGACCCCCTTCCTCTCTGTGGCAGCCCCTCAAATATTGGAAGACCGCTATCCTGTCTCCCCTGGTCCTTCCTCTTCACTAGACTAGCCAGGCCCAGTTCCTGTAACGGTTCTTCATATGCTACCCCATCCAATAATAATCAGAATTCTGTAATTTTCTCTGGTAGGCCGTCGATAAAAAAAAAATGTACCATATGTGGTGGACTTGTGAGGATGCTAGAAAATATTGGACTAGAATCCGTGATATGGTTGGAAAAAATGACAAAGAAACATATAGATTTGAAACCAGAGATTTTTTTATTGGGAATCTTACCTGATACATATAATAAAAACTTGAAGTATTTGATTGTAAATGTGTTAACAGCGGCTAGGATTGTATTTGCTAAAAATTGGAAGAGTGAGAAAATACCAGCAGAGGAAGAAATCATTAAAAAAATATTGGAATGTGCTGAAATGAGTAGATTGACATTTGAAATTAGAGAACAAGAAGATAAACAATTTTATGAAGTTTGGGATCTTTTTTATCAATGGTTAGATAATACAATATAATAATAGAATGTTTAGAAATTTAGGAAATAATGAATATACACTTTTTCTTGGTTTTGATAATATTTTAGAATATTTTATTAAGATAGATTTGGTATGATTTTATGAATTGTTATAAAATAAATTAACTAAATTATAGTTATCTCGCTTAAGTATGAATTAGTAAAATTATAGTCAAATGATTGTTTAATAATGATATTAGGATATATAATTGTTGATTGATAATATGAGTTATTATGTGATATAATTATTATGATGACTATGAATGGATGCACAAAAAGGAGTGGTGAACCAACCGATACACTGTCTGTAAATTTATGAAGGATGATGATGTTTTTATGTTATGTCTTATGTTATGTTTTTTGTGTTTTTGTTTGTTGTTAAAATCAATAAAACTTTTACAAAAAAAAAAAAAAAAAAAAATGTAGCTTTTGCACATTTGTGATACGATGACCATATTTCTTTTTTCTTTTTAGATTGTTTTTAATCCCATTATTATTTTTATAAATAACTCAAGGCAGCGAACGTACCTCATATTAACTGAAGATAATATTTGTAGTTCCGGATTCAACTGTAATGTTCTTGTTGCTTTCCAAGTTTGATGGTTTTCTTGCAGATGTTTAATTACCTAATACCCCCTTCCTTCCTCCTCGTATTTTCCCCAGAACAACAACCCTGTGAGGAAGGTTGGGCAGAGAGAGAGAGAGAGAGAGAGAGAGAGACAGAGAGAGAGAGAGAGACAGAGAGAGAGAGAGAGTGACTGACCCCAAAACACCCAGCAGGCCTAAGGCAGGACTAGAATCCACTGCCTCCCGGTGTTTGAAGTTAAAACCCTCTCCACTCCTAGGAAAATGGATATACAAAAAAGAATATTTCCCCTAAAAGAGAAGTAGAAACTCAGAGAGGCAGAAACTCAGCCCCCTCCCACCTTTGTCAATGGGCCATTAAGGCTTGAGCCAGTCTACATAACAAAGATCAACTCCAGGTAGAGCCATAATAGGAATTGCCCAAAGCCCTTTTCATTACATCATCATCCAGCAAGGCCCAACCAAGCCTCAGGACAGCCTACAGAGTTGCCCCTGCATGGCCCCGTGGGAGTCTGACAACCAATCAGAATACAAGCTCAAATTCAAATCCCAACAGAGGGCATAAAACCCAGGGACTCCCAGCATCTTGGCCCTTTTCCTTCTTTTCCTTCACCCAACATCTTGAAGTATGTGATCGTCCTTTTCCTTTTGGAGCTCCAAGCCATGTGGTCCCGTCCACCATTAAACCATCTTTCCAAACAGCCTCCGTGTTTCCAGTGTCTTTTTCCCCACTTGGAACTGAACCCAAAAGGATATTTTCTTCCAACACCTGGTTTTCAGCCTGGTTACTGTCAGCCTTCAAGATCTTCTACTATTGCTTTGCATCTTTCGGCTGCCATAAGTAACGGGGGGGAGGAGGGGGTAAAGTCGGGGAAGCGAGATGGAGGTGTTACATTCTAGTGTTGTATAAAATGAGGAGTGGGGGGGAGTATAAATTCCTGCTTAGGTTTCTATTTCTCGCTTAGCTTTCTTTTCTCTGCGCAGCTGCAAACCTTTATCAAAATATGCCAAGGTCAACGGACAGAGGCCTCATCACCACCTGAAGATGTCCACATGATCATATTCACAACTTTTAATTGGAAGAATCATTTGAACTATTGGGGGTGGGAACATTTCCATCACTTTGTATATGTGATTTGCGCGCCTAATTTCTCAGATTCAGAATTCTATTGTTGCTACCACTTCATTTTCAGTAAAAGATATCTTTTCTCTAATTTAAGGGGTCTAAGTATTTCTTTCTTGAATTTTGAATGGAGCACTACCTGACAGTTACTTAATCCAGGGTTTCTCAGCCCTGACAACTTTAAAATGTTTGTACTTCAACTCCCAGAATTCCCTAGCCCAAGGGTCTTCAAACTTGGCAAGTTTAAGACTTGTGGACTTCAACTCCCAGAATTCCTCAGCTAACATGACTGGAAGAGGAATTCTGGGAGTTGAAGTCCACAAGTCTTAAAGCTGTCAAGTTTGAAGACCCCTGCCCTAGCCGATCAATGCCGGCTGGAAAATTCTGGACTTTGAAGTCTTGCACACCTGTAAGTTGCCAAGATTGAAAAACCCCGCCTAGATACAACAAGCTCCTTTTCTTTTTGTTGGAATAAAGGAGAAACCTGAAAAACAGGCAAATGACCTGACAGAGGGTCATAAGGTAATTGCTTTTGGCGTTACTTTTGCATTTACCAAGGAATATTCAAGAGCAAAACCAAGAAAAACCTCACCAAAATTCATATTCTAGTAAAAGCATCTAAACGGTATCTATAAAGTTTTTTTTTTTAAATTCAGTTGCCATATTTTTCACATGTAAGTGAAAGATTGTGCATTAAGTAGCACCATTTATATGGTAAAAGTTAAATGACCAAAATAAAGGATAATAGTGAGTTTTTGAAAAATAAGGAAATCTAACTTTTATAATAAAGGGTATAAGATCCCTGGAGTTTATATGTTTTTTCTGATTATTTTCTATTTCTCTTTAGGAGGGATTTAATTGAAAGCTCAGTGAAAAGCATAGGTAGTCTTTGTGGTATCAATGGCTTGCAGTAATTTTCTAATTTCTGACCAGTGTAATGTTTATGTGCATTCTAATTTTTATTATATAAAAACAAATATATTATCTGATATATATTTATAGATAGACTATCAATAATAGACTATTTATAATCTTTTTGCAGTTATTGTGATAAACTGTAGATCAATAATTAAATAAGGAGACAGATGCACGCTATTTCCTTTTTGGCATTTTTTATTGTTTTACCAATGTATAAAATACAAAGAAAAATAATAAGACAGTATTATAACAGAGTTGGAAGGAACCTATCCCTTGCTCTGACTTGAACCCGAAGTAAAGTTTTCTGAAACCTCGTGCGGATGTCGAAGAGTTCAGGACCTATTGTTCCTTTGATAAAATGACGAAATCTATTTGCTGGATTAGTGTATCTCTGTTGGTGTGAAAGCAGAACCAGAGCAGTTCCAGAACTCAACTGACTATATCCCCCCCCCCCACTATACCTGACAAAAAATAGGCACAATCCTCCTTTGCCCACACACACACACACACACTCACTTCTGCTGCCACTGCCAGCTACTCCTGGAACACAGAATACTTTATAGAATAGAATACTGGCCAAGTGTGATTGGACACACAAGGAATTCGTCTTGGTGTAAATACTCTCAGTATACATAAAGAAAAACATCAATTTGGCCTGGTCAGCTCTGGTCAGAGTCCAATTCTCCAGGGCTTTAGAGGTCAACATTAGTCAAGGGTTTGAATCAGAAATGGAGATGACAGTTTAAACAGAAAATCAGAGTTGGAAGGGATCTTGTAGGTCATCTAGTCCAAACCCCCAACCAAGCAGGAGACCCTACACCAGGGGTCGCCAACCTTTTGGACCGCAGGGACCACCAAACTCATAATTTTAAATCCCGCGGACCAGAGACCCTGGGAAAACCCCCAAAAAAGTCTGCAGGAAAATTCTCCACTCCATTTTCCTACCGATCGATTATTCTTTATTTGGGATCACAGGAAACCGTCTCCAGCTCTGTTCTCAGGGAGAGAGAGAGACAGACAGACAGACAGAGAGGGAGAGAGAGAGAGAGAGACTTTTGGCTTCCTGCAAGGAAAGCAGCAGAAGTCTTCCTTTCTGTCCCCCAAACTCGGCCAGAAATGAGCCGGCGCAGCCTCTTGGAGCAAGATGCCTTGAAGCGTCCTAAAGACTCATTTCTGGCCTAGTTTGGGGGAGAGAAAGAAAGACTTTTGCTGCTTTCCTTGCGTGCAGCCAAAAGCAGAAGAAGAAAGAAGTGGAAAGAAGCAGCCCGGTGGCCAAGTGACAAGCGTGGGGTGAGTGGGGCAAGCTCCCCCCATCTGCCCTTTCCCCCTTCCCCTCACTACCTCGTGTTGTTCGCAAAGCAAGCAACGCAAGCCTTGTGTTCCCATGGGCCATGTGGCGCCGCTTTGTGTTCCCATGAAGCCTGGATTAATTGCTTTGGGGGGGTGCTTTGGGGGTGCCTGTCCAATCTCTTCTTGAAGGTCTCAAGTGATGAAGCTCCCACAACTTCCGAGGGCAACTTCTGTTCCATTGGTTGATTGTTCTCACTGTCAGAAAGTTTCTCCTTATTTCCAGGTTGAATCTCTCCTTGTTCAGTTCCATCCAATGTTCCTTGTCTGTCCTATAGGCGCTTTAGAAAATAGCTTGACACCCACCCACCCCGCTCCTCTCAGTGACAACCCCTCAAATATTGCAAGACTGCTATCAGGTAACGTAAGAGGAGCTTGATGTTTAAGTTAAAGGAGTTGTCACAATACCTCACTAGCAAAATATTATTAAAGTAATGTGCAACCTCTTAGAGAAACGTCTGTGGAGATTTTCAGTCATCCACGTCATGGTTGTTGCAAAGGTGTTTTGTTTTTTCAGGAGGCAAGTGGACTTTCTTGTTTTTTCTTCGAAGACATTTGTTTCACATCCAAGAAGCTTCTTCAACTCTGACTGGATGGTGGGGAATGTAAGGACTTACCCTCCTTCCAGACAGCTGGTCGTTTGCACTCCTTTTTAAGAGTGGTTGAGGCCACTTGGAGGTTTGTCTGTATCTTCAGGGTTACCAGAGTCATGCAAATGGGTGTGGAGCCTTCTTGGCTGCAGGGTGTTTTCTGCCCTGTGTCTCTTTCTTGTTGAAGATGGGCGTGGGCTGTTGGGGATGAGTCTGTGTTGACTGCATCTCAAATTGAAATGCAAATGGTTCCTGTAATCTGCAATTTTTTCCGGAAGGTCCATCAGAACTGAAGAGGTTTTGTCATGCCCGTGGTGGAGACTGACTCTGAGGGAGAGGAGGAACAGCCGACAGAGAATGGAAGTGTGGCTCCGGAGGTTGTGGAGGAGGCTGGGGAAGGGCAGAGGCTGGCTGGGCAGTCAGAGGAGGACCCAGGCCCATCCCCTATCCATCCTAGGACACACAGGGAGGAGAGGATAAGGGAGAGATGTGGTCTACTGGGGAGGAGAGGGCCTTGATCCTCTTCATGGGCTGCAGCTGTGACAATTGAATAAGAGGACGGACATGCGTATGGGCGAGTGCTGGAAACAAAGTGTGGAAATATCTCTAGTTTATGGTTCCTCTCTGAGTTTGGCGTCCTTCCCAGTGTGTGTTCTGTTATCTGTGGACGTCCTCCAGCCCTTATCTTGCCTGGTTTGTGTTGTTTTTTCCCCTCCTTCTTGTAACTGCTTGTGTGGAACTTTTTTGTCTCCAGTCAAGGATATTTGGAGCTTGGAAGCAAAGTGAAGGAGTAAAAGGGGCTTCACCAGCTTTTTGTGACTGTGTTTATTTGGTATCCCACCCTGGGTCATCACAGGCTTCTTGGATGAGATGCGAAATGCCTTCAAAGAAAAAATGAGGAAGTCCAGTTGCCTCGTGGAAAAAAAAGAAAACTACCTTTGGGACATTTTCACCCTCCCATAGGCCCTCTAACCCTAACTCCCCCCCCCCATGGCCGTGGTGCAGGAGGCCGACTAGGCCACGCCCACCATCGCCATGGCCACCCAGAAACTGGGTAGAGAACCCTTTGATAATTTTTTTTAAAATACACTTTATTGATTTTACAATTAAAATAGACCAACAACACATACATATATGTAAGAGAGAAAAAGAAAAGAAGAGAAAAAAAAAGAATAGAAAGAAAAAGATAGAAAACAATTAAAAACATTTTCATCTTCAACAGTTTGTGAGACCTCCTTTTTATCCTTATTTTATGCCATATACACAATTAATCCTTACATATATCTGTATATCACTACTACGATTCTATCATATCTTCTTTTGCCTTTTAGTGTGAAATCTATCTTTGGTCTATCCATTTGTACCAGCAGTTCCAGCTGTCGTAATATATTGAAGTGTCTTTATCTTTTAATGCCAAGGTTAATTTGTCCATTTCTGCACAACTTGAAATTTTTTGAATAATCATCTCCTCTGATGGAACATGAGGCTGTTTCCAACACTGTGCAAAAGCCAATCTGACCGCTGTCAAAATATGTATTATTATATGTTTCACTTTTTTGGGTAGTTGTTTATCAAAGATCCCTAATAGAAAGGACTCTGGTTTAAATTCGATCTGTTCTCTTGTCATTTCCTCCAGCCAATTTCTAAGTTTCTGCCAATATTTTTGAGCTTCTGTACAAGACCACCACATATGGAAGAAAGTTCCCTTTTTTTTTTTTTTGCATTTCCCCTTTGCTAAAATTTTTGAAGGCCACCCCTGGCTGATAGTCAGCTCATACAGCAAAGCAATGCCTGAGAACTTGTTCAGCATCAATTGTAGATCACTGACCTCATGCGTCAGTCACGGTCATCCACAACAAAGGTTTCTTGAATGACTTCATGGAGGCATACATAAGGCATGCACTTGATGCATTCTAGTGGCAAAGGTTGAAGAACAAGCTGTCTAACCAGTATCTCTGATGGAACACTCCCTGTTTCAGACCCTGGATAGCATGTAAGAACATGCCAGTGAAGAACAGTGTCTATGGAGATTCTCAGTCATCAAGGTCATAGTTGTCCCAAAGATGTTTTTTCAAGAGGCAACTGGATTTTCTGTTTTTTCCTTGAAGACGTTTCGCTTCTCATTCGGAGCTGAAGAATGGATGAGATTGAGAAGAGAGTGATTGAGAGTGAGAAAAAGATTGAAAGCTCAGTATTTATTTACTTAGTTACTTACTTTATTTATTTATTTTTATTTATTTGATTTGTCAATAGCTTACAAGATAATAGGTATAAGGATAAACATAGTTATGAATACAAGAAATGGGTACATATAAGATAAATAAAAGAAAGAATAGGACAGGGACAGTAGGCACTTTGGTGCACTTATGCACGCCCCCTACAGACCTCTTAGGAAAGGGGTGAGGTCAATAGTAGAAAGTCTAAGGTTAAAGTTTTGGGGGTTTGGGGAAGAAACCACAGAGTCAGGTACAGTATTCCAGACATTGACCACTCTGTTGCTGAAGTCGTATTTCCTGCAATCAAGTTTGGTGCAGTTAACCTTGAGTTTGTCTCTATTGTGTGCTCTTGTGTTGTTATGGTTGAAGCTGAAGTATTCATTGACAGGTAAGTCATTGCAATGTATGATTTTATATACCATACTTGGATCAGACCGAAGACGGCGTAATTCAAGGTTTTCTAGGTCTAGAATTTCAAGTCTGGTGGCATAAGGTATTCTGCAACGAGTAGAGGAGTGGAGAACTCTTCTTGTGAAATATTTCTGGACTTTCTCAACTGTGTTAATATCAGATACGTAATGTGGGTTCCAGACTGTGAGAAGGATCTTGGAGTCCTAGCAGACAATCATTTAAATATGAGCCAGCAGTGTGCAGCAGCTGCCAAAAAAGCCATGTGACGTGTTAATACCACTTTATAATGTCTTTGTAAGGCCACACTTGGAATACTGCTTTGGTCGCCACGATGTAAAAAAGATGTTGAGACCCTAGAAAGAGTGCAGAGAAAAGCAACAAAGATGATTAGGGGACTGAAGGCTAAAACATATGAAGAACGGTTGCAGCAACTGGGTAGGTCTAGTCTAATGAAAAGAAGGACCAGGGGAGACATGATAGCAGTTTTCCAATATCTCAGAGGCTGCCGCAAAGAAGAGGGAGCCAAGCTATTCTCCAAAGCACCTGAGGGCAGGATTAAGAAGCAATGGGTGGAAACTAATCAAGGAAAGAAGCA
Source organism: Notechis scutatus (assembly GCF_049901735.1). NCBI lineage: Eukaryota > Metazoa > Chordata > Lepidosauria > Squamata > Elapidae > Notechis > Notechis scutatus. The sequence continues at coordinate 11,612,750 of NC_142010.1, read as the reverse complement.
ACTTAGAACCAAGGAGACATTTCCTGACAGTCATAACAATTAATCAATGGAACAACTTGCCACCAGAAATTGTGAATGCTCCAACACTGGAAGTGTTTAAGAAGAGACTGGATATCCATTTGTCTGAAGTGGTGTAGGGTTTCCTGCCTAGCAGGGGGTTGGACTAGAAGACCTCCAAGGTCCCTTCCAACTCTGTTATTCTATCCTAGACCAGTTGCCTCTTGAAAAAGCTCTTTTGGAACCATCAGCCAAGTAAGACAAGCAAACGAGAGTCTCCCTCCTCAAGGGCCTACCAAGCCCTGTTGGAGGTGTGGAAGAAGAACTGAGAAACACATACACCACTGATTTGTATAGTTTGTTTGCTTTGGGATGAATTTTTACCTCATTCTTAAGTGTCTCATAATGGACTTTTTTCTCTTATTGACCCAGGACTTAACATGATTCCCCTCCAGGCCTCCTCCTTTATCCTTAAGCAATATTAACAAATAATTATTCTGGGTAATGCAACTGGGCGGAAGGGCTTTGCAGAAAGACACTTAGCAAATCTGGCTGCACTTAGTGCATAAAGGTCAGGAACGTGCTTCCTCCCTAGGTGGCATCCAACTTTGAAGTTTCCACAGAACGCGATCTGGATTCCCAGAATTTAGCTCCAAAGAAGCTTCTTGGATGAGAAGCGAAACGTCTTCAAAGGGAAAAAAAAAAAACACGAAAGTCTAATTGCCTCTCGAAGAAAGCACTTTGGGCACTACGTTTTACGGCTTTTCTTGCCACCGTTGTTAAGCGAATCTGGCTTCCCCATTGAATTTTGCTTGTCAGAAGGTTATAAAAAGGTTTGACATGACCCAGGAACACTGTAACCAGCATAAATGTGAGTCAGTTGTCAAGCATCCGAATGCAGCATCCCTCACGGGACTGTGGGGATGCTTGCAATGGTCATAAGCCTGAAAAATGGTCATTGGTCCCTTTTTTCGGTTGTAAATTTGAACGGTCCCTAAGTGAACTGTTGTAAGTTGAGGACTACCTGTATTTCGAGAGTTTTTCAGAACTTTGAGCTTTTGTACTCTCAGCTATGGAAAAATAAACTGTGGGGAACTCCCTGAAGAATGAAATATTTTGGGGAATATTAAAAGAGGCAGTATATTGTATTCCCCCAAAGAAGAAATGGAGAATAATAATCAGATAATCAGAGTTGGAAGGGACCTTGTAGGTCATCTAGTCCAAGCCCCCGCCCAAGCGGGAGACCCTACACCATTTCTGACAAATGGCAGTCCAATCTCTTCTTCAAGGTCCCAAGTGATGGCGCTCCCACAACTTCCGAGGGCAACTTCTGTTCCATGGGTTGATTGTTCTCACTGTCAGAAAGTTTCTCCTTATTTCCAGGTTGAATTTCCAGGTTGAATCTCTCCTTGATCAGTTTCCATCCATTATTCCTTGTCTGGCTTTCGGGTGCTTTGGAAAATAGCTTGACCCCCTTCCTCTCTGTGGCATTTCCTGCATAGTAGAACCGCTTCCAGCAGAAAGAGATAAAGCTTTTGGGCCCATTAAGAAATCTGGGCCAATCTATTCAGAAACAAAACATTGTCGGCTCCAGGGTGATGGGATTAAGAAGGACAAGACATAACTTTTTAAGACATAATAGGCTCAACCCAGATGCCATGAAAGCCAACACAGTTCTAGGCAGTGTTACAGTACCTCAGGGGCTTCCACAAAGAAGAGGAAGTCAAACTATTCCTCAGGGCAGGAGAAGAAGCAATGGATTAAGAACATGACCTTTTAAGACATAATAGGATCAACCCAGCTGCTAAAAAAAGCCAACGTAGTTCTAGGCGGCGTAAACATAGAATCAAGATCATGTGACGTGTGTTAACTATTGACCTCACCCCTTTCCTAAGAGGCCTGTAGGGGGGCGTGCATAAGCGCACCAACGTGCCTCCCGTCCCTGTCCTATTGTTTCTTTTTTTATTTTTCTTATATGTATCCATTTCATGTATCCATAACTATGTTTATACTTATACCTGTTATCTTATAATCACTTGACAAATAAAATGAAATAAATAAGTAAGTAAGTAAGTAAATTAAAAATTGCTGGGATTAAAAAAAATCACTGCCCGGGCCGACTGGAACTTCCTGTTTCCGGCTTCCAATGGGCCTCCGGAGCCCGGGGGAGGCTGTTTTCACGCTCCCAAGGGCCTCTGGGAGGGCGAAAACAGCCTCCCCCGGCCTCTGGAGGCCCACCGGAAGCCGGAAACAGGCCCGTTTTGCCACTTCCGGTTTTTCCGGGAAGGCCGTTGTTCACCCTCCCAAGGGTCCAGAGGCTTCTCGTGAGCCTCTGGGAAGACGAAAACGGCCTCCCCTGGGCTCTGGAGACCCTCCAGAAGCCGGAAACAGGCCTGTTTCCGGACTTCCAGAAGGCCCGGTTTTCCCCCTCCCAGGGCCTCCGAGTGGACCCTGCACTTACCTCCATCAAAAATGGGCCACGTGGAGAGTCCTAGGAGGGGAGGGAGGGGCAGGGCCAGCCAGTCGGTTGAAATACCAGTTTGGCGAACCAGCTGTAACTTTAACCTCCGGTTCGCCTGAACCGGTCCAAACCGGTAGAATCCCACCCCTGGTGGAAACTAATCAAGGAGAGAACCAACCTGGAACTAAGGAGAAATTTCCTGAGAGTTAGAACAATTAATCAGTGGGATGAATTGCCTCTCGAAGTTGTGGATGCTCCAACACTGAAAGTTTTTGAGAAGAGACTGGACAACCATTTAATGTCTGAAATGTTAAGAGGGTCCCTTCCTGAGCAGGAGTAGAAGACTCCCTTCCAACTCTGTTATTCTAGTCTAGTCTAACGCAGTCCATTCCAGCTTAGTTTATTCCAATAAGTGACCACAAAATAGTGAACTTTTCTCCCCAGCATGGGCTTTGCGCTCCTTTTTTTGTTGTCATCTAACAGTGATTCTCAACCTTTTCTTCACCTGGGACCCCCTTTAAATACCTTTTGTGGCCATGGATTGTGGCCGCTAACTGCTGAGACCTAACTCAAGATTTAAAGCGGTAGACTCCATCAAATATCCACAGACCCCTGTCCTTGTGACAATATTTGCAGGCCTCCCCCGGGATCTGCAGGCCCCAGGTTGAGAACAGGTTGATCTACAACATGGTTTATTTCTTGATTTATTTCTAGAGCGGTGGTTCTCAACCACAGCCACCTTAAGAAGTGTAGATTCAACGCTCTGGAATTGGCTTAGTCAGAAACCTTAGTAAGGCCACACCTGGAATACTGCATCCAGTTTTGGTCACCTCATTATGAGAAAGACCAGTGTCTCCCTTATCCTCTCCTCCCTGCGTGCCCTAGGACGGGGAGGGGATGAGCCTGGGTCCTCCTCTGACTGCCCAGCCGGCCTCTGCCCTTCCCCAGCCTCCTCCACAACCTCCGGAGCCACACTTCCACTCCCTGTCGGCTATTCCTCCTCCTCCCTCAGAGTCAGTCTCCACCAGGAGCATGACAATGGCTCTTTGAGTGTTTAAGGTTGCAGATCCCTGACCTAGGGCCACACATTGTCCCCCAGTCCACCCCCAGTCCCCCAATAAGAGCAAGCATAGTGATCTAAGATGATTAAAGGCCTGGAGACTAAAACAAGAAAAGAACAGTTGCAGGATTTGGGTAGGACCAGTCTAGAGATGAGAAGGACTAGGGGCGACATGATAGCAGTCTTCCAGTATTTGAGGGGCTACCACAAAGAAGAGGGGGTCAGCTTATTCTCCAAAGCACCTGAGGGCAGGACAAGAAACAATGGATGGAAACTAATCAAGGAGAAAAGCAACCTGGAATTCAGGAGAAACTTCCTGACAGAGAGGACAATTATCCAGTGTAACAGCTTTGCCTTCAGAAGTTGTGGGTGTCAGCGTTCCAGAAAACCTCCACTTCAACAAATAACTCCGAGACAAACATCTTCTCAAACGTTCTGTTTTATTTGGATAGTAAACTGGCACATCTGGGAAGTTCTGAACCTGAAAGTTCTGGGTTTCCTTGCAATAAGTAAAAAATTACAAATCCACCCCCTGCACCCATCCTCGCATCACATGCCCCAATCACCATCCGCCCCAACTTGAGACGTCCTCTCACCCAGGTGCAGAAATAACATGACCTTGACTTAGAAAGAAGGGTGCTATTATGTCTAACCACACACACTCCCAAGAAATTCCCCCCTCCCATTTTCCCAGGCTCAAGAATGTGGCAGTGTGGAAAGGTCTGGTGTCAATATGGCTTCCAAAGGTGACACCCTGGAGGTTTTTAAGAAGAGGCTGGACAGCCACTTGTCTGAAATGGTATAAGTTCTCCTGCTTGGGCAGGGGGTTGGACTAGAAGACCTTCAAGGTCCCTTCCAGCTCTATTCTGATTGAAACTGATTGAAGTCCACACGTTGAAGAGCTGCGGAGGTGGAGTTGCCCTAAGGTTTGTATATTACAGAGGTGGTATTCAGCAGGTTCTGACCAGTTCTGGGGAACCTGTAGCGGACATTTTGAGTAGTATCAAACTAGGGCATTCAAAACCTTTGCTAGACCAATACTTGATTTCAGCTCTGCTGTCTGGAATCCGCACTGTATATCAGACATAAATACAATTGAGCGAGTCCAGAAGTATTTTACCAGAAGAGTACTACATTCCTGTGTTTGCAACAGAATACCCTACACCACCAGACTTGAGATTCTAGGCTTAGACAACCTTGAACTACGCCGACTGGATTGGATTTAAGCATCATACATAAAATCATATGTTACAATGTCTTACCAGTTAATGAATATTTCAACTTTAACCACAACAACACAAGAGCACACAACAGATATAAATTTAATGTAAACCACTCCAAACTTGGATTGCAAGGAAGTACGATTTCAGCAACAGAGTGGTCAATCTCTGGAACTCGCTACCTGATTCTGTTGTCACCTGCTCAACCCGCCCCCCCACTCCTTTACCCTCAAACTAACCTCTATTGACCTCACCCCATTCCTCAGAGGTCTGTAACGGGCGTGCATAAGCGCACCATCGTGCCTACCGTCCCTGCGCTATTGTCCCCAATTATTAGTTCCTATTTCTTGTATTTAAACTTATGTTTATTTTTGTTTCTGTTGTAAGCTTTTGACAAATAAATAAATAAATAATAAAATAAATAATAGTTCGAAGAACCGGCAAATACCACCTCTGACTGACAGGAGAAAGGCACTGAAAAGTTTCCCTTTATTGATGAAGCAGAACCACCAACCCACATGTGATTCTGGGACAGTGGACCCAAATAGTTGAATGAGTAAATGGATCTTTATAGGTTTCTGTGACTTTGAAGTTTGGACTGTTCTGAGGGTTGTGCAATGAAGGGGCTTGTGTTCTGAAAGGGTGTTAGCAATTCGTACTGTGGCTAATGGCTTTCATCCTGTTTTGGATCTTGGGTGAGGGGCTTCTTGTTCTAGTCCTACCATTCTGCTTTTGTTAGCTGTCAAACTTTCCTGCAAGGGGTTTCGAAATAACCTGTCTCGAATGGGCTTCTGCTTGTAGTATTTGCTTGCCTTATGAATGGAGCCATCTTAGATAAGTTGGCTTCCTCTTTCAATAAGATCTTTATTTCCTTAAGTGCTGGCATCTGCTGTGGGCTATTAAGAAAGACTGGGGGAGGGGCTGCTTTCTGCCTCTAAAAACATGTTTCTCCATTCCTCCTTTTGGAATGTAGGAAGTTAGCATCCACCCCTCTCATAGAAAAATGAAATATCATAAGAAATATTAAAAAGGCAGAATATTTCCCTTAAAAAGAAAAGTAGAAACTCAGAAGCAAAAACTCACCTCAGAAGCAGAAGCTCGCCCCCATCTTTGTTAATGAATGGGTCATTAAGGCTTGGGCCAGATTATTCTACATAACAAAGCCCTCTATCCATCTCACCACCTGGCCTGGGAAGATTGCATCAGCCAGCACTCAGGTGAAGCCATGTGGTCCAGACAAAGCCTACAAAGGTAGCTAAGACTCCCACCCCTGGGAGTCTGACAGCCAATGGGATACATTTCTTACACAGGAAAAGGAAACACTAAAACTTAGTTTTATACCCTCTGTTGGGGCCCAACAGAGGATATAAAACTAAGAGTCTCTCAGCATCCTGCTCCTTTTCCTTCACCCAACATCTTGGAGCATGTGATCGTCCTTTTCACTTTGGAGCTCCAAGCCATGTGGTCCTGTCTACCATTAAACCATCTTTCCAAGCAGCCTCCATGTTTCCAGTGTCTTTCTTCCCCATTTGGAACTGAATCCAGAAGGAAATATAATATTCTTTTTTTTAATATTTCCCAAAATATTTTATACTTTGAGGAAGGGGGGCAGGCTTTCCACAGGTAGAAAAGGTTAACAAAAGTGTAATTAATAGAGATAGATAGATAGATAGATAGATAGATAGATAGATAGATAGATAGATAGATAGATAGAAATAAATTTGACAATTACGTATTGTTGAAGAGAAAAAGACGTGGAAAAAGTTGGGGATGCTATTATGGAGAAGGGAATGAAAGGTGATGAGAAAGAGGCCAAGTGCCATGAAGAGGTCCTAAGAAAGGTGTTGTACGCGGCAAGGGAAGGTTAGAAGTCGCAGATCAGCGCTCACAAAATCTGATGATGTGTGATTGATGATTCATGTTCACTGTTGCTTCATATTTACACTCTTATTTTTTCTTCCTTTCTTTGTCTTCAATCTGGGAGTGTACCATTTACCGTGCTAGGACTACAGGTGAAACTCGAAAAATTAGAATATCGTGCAAAAGTTCATTTATTTCAGTAATGCAACTTAAAAGGTGAAAGTAATATATGAGATAGACTCATTACATGCAAAGCAAGATAGTTCAAGCCGTGATTTGTCATAATTGTGATGATGATGGCTTACAGCTCATGAAAACCCCAAATCCACAATCTCAGAAAATGAGAATATTATATGCAATCAATAAAACAAGGATTGTACATAGAACAATATCGGACCTCTGAAAAGTATAAGCATGCATATGTACTCAGTAATTGGGCCCCTTTTGCAACAATTACTGCCTCAATGCAGCGTGGCACGGAAGCTATCAGCCTGTGGCACTGCTGAGGTGTTATGGAAGACCAGGATGCCTCAATAGCGGCCTTCAGCTCTTCTGCATTGTTCGGTCTCATGTCTCTCATCTTTCTCTTGGCAATGCCCTATAGACTCTCTATGGGGTTCAGGTCAGGCGAGTTTGCTGGCCAATCAAGCACAGTTATTGAACCAGGTTTTTGTGCTTTTGGCAGTATGGGCAGGTACCAAGGTCAGACATACCCAAACAGGTTCAAGGGTCCTGGATGTCTCTGTTCAGCCTCGATTTGTCCTCCACAAAGAACAGGAATGTATTACAAAACTGGCGCTCCTGGCACAGAAATCGAAGTTAATAGTGTAGAAAGGCTGATGGGCTGATAATTCCTTTTCCTGGTTTGCAACACAGAAGCACAGATGTTGCTTCCTGGTCTGTCCCCGGCTATAGAAATCCCTTTGTGTTCTTGCAGTGATTGTATTACAATTATTTGGTCAAAGGGGGTTTATTATGCATTGTGTAAGTCATGTTTGTTTTCACAAACTGTTCTTGCTCTGCTAATTGCAAAGCAAACAATCTATGAGCAAGACCCAATTTTGAGCAACCTGAGTTGTCAATCCATTTCGGGTGTCAATCAGCAACATATAGCCTGGACTGCCTTCAAAAGTTGAAGTGCAAGCAGTCCTTTACTTACGACGCAGAATTGAGTCCCAAATTTTCGTTGCTAAATAAGACAGCTGTTAAGTGAATTTTGCCCCATTTTCTGATCATTCTGGCCACACTTCTTCTTTTTTTTGTATATATATTTTTATTATACATTTTCTATTAAAAAAAATAATATTTATAATAAAAGTGTACTGTCTGGGCACATTCATTTTGAGTTACATATAATAAACCTTATCAGGATAATAATTATTCCATTTCTACATTCTGTAGGAAGTTAGCACTCACCCCTCTCCTAGAAAATGAAATATCCTAGGAAATATTGAAAAGGCAGAATATTTCCCCCTAAAAAGAGAAGTAGAAACTCAGAAGCAGAAACTTACCTCAGAAGCAGAAGCTCACCCCCATCTTTGTTAATGGGCAGGCCATCAAGAGAGAGAGTATTCTATATAACAAAGCCCTCTACCCATCTCACCACCTGGCCTGGGAAGATTGCCTCAGCCAGTACTCAGGTGAAGCCATGTGGTCCAGACAAAGCCTACAAAGTTAGCTAAGACCCCCACCCCTGAGAGTCTGATAGCCAATGGGATACATTTCTTACACAGGAACAGGAAACACTAAAATGGGGCCCAACAGAGAGTATAAAACTAACGGTCTCTCAGCATCTTGGCCCCTTTTCCTTCTTTTGCTTCACCCAACATCTTGAAAGCATGTGATCGTCCTTTTCACTTTGGAGCTGCAAGCCATGTGGTCCTGTCCATCATTAAACCATCTTTCCAAACAGCCTCCATGTTTACAGTGTCCTTTTCCCCACTTGGAACTGAATCCAGAAGGCTAATTCTTCCAACAATTCTTTTTATCATACTCTTTACATCTTCATTTTTATGTTTTTTTTTCATCATCTAATCAAATAGTCTTTTCCCTTTTAACTGTAAACCACTTTAAATACTAATTCTTGGCCTTGATATGCATCTGTTTGTAACTATTATCTTCAAACACTATTGCTCATATTTCCAAAAAAATTTAATTCAATATTTCTAAGTTTACCTCAACATTCAACTTCAATTTCTTTCACATTTCTGAACTTCTAACTTCTGCTTCCAATCTCTAACCATTGGTAAAATATCTCCCAAGTCAAATAATATCCCGATTCCTCCTTATCTTTAATTTTCATTGTTAATCTATCCATTTCTGCACATTCTAGTATTTTCTTTATTACATTTTCTTCTTCAGGTACGTCTGCATTTTTCCAATGTTGTGCAAATACAATTCTTGCTGCTGTTACTACATGCAAAATTAAAATATATATTTCCTTTATTGTACAGTATTTCTCTGGTAATATCCCCAACAGGAATGTTTCTGGTTTTAGATCTCTAAAGTTAAAACCCATCCCTCTCCTAGAAAAATGAAGTATTTTAGGATATATTAAAAAGGCAGAATATTTCCCCTAAAAGAGAAGTAGAGGGGCAGAAACTCAGCCTCCCCCCCCCGCACCTTTGTTAATGGGCCATTAAGGCCCTGGCCAGTCTATTCTACATAACAAAGATCTACCTCCTTCGGGCAGAGCCATTCAATTGCCCTTCATTGCACCACTCACCAAGTTTCAACCAAACTTAGCACGCAGACAACCTAGAAAGCTAGCTATGACCTCTGACAGCAACCAAATCGGAATACTCTCCCTGTGCCTCAGGAAGTTCAAAGCCAGAGAGGGTATAAAACCCAGATAATGTCAGCATCTCTTCCTTTTTCTTCGTACAAGAGCTCCAAGGCATGTGATCTTGTCCACCATTGAACCATCTTTCCTAGCAGTCACCCTGTTTCCAGTGTCTTTCTTCCCCACTTGGAACTGAACCCAGAAGGATATTTTCTTCCAACAGTTGTTTTATCATTTCTTCTAATCATTATTATTATTATTATTTTAAGCTAATTTTTTTTTGCCTTTGGACATATCCACCACATGTGATAATAAGAACCTGGTGTTTGGTGACATTTCCAACTATTCAGGGACTTCTTAAGTGATTCACCGCAAGTGTTAGGTTAGTAGTTAGTAACACAGCTTATTAAGCAAATCTGGATTTTCCCATTGACTTTGTTTGTCAGAAGGTTGCAGAAAGTAACCCCGGGATGTCCAAATTTTGCAACTTGTCATAAATACATGCCAATTGGCAAGCATCTGAATTTTGAGTACGTGACCACAGGATACTACAAAAATCTTGTGAAAAATTATCATGAGTCCATTTTTCCAGTGCCTTTGTAACTTTGGTCACTAAACGAACGGATGTAAGATGAGGACTACCTGTATTCTCAGCCCTTTGAGGTAAACCGGACCAGAAAACCACCACTCTACAAACTGGGCAACACAGAGAAAATGAAACACTTGTACTCCACAGACAGCTGTGGAATGTCTAGGAATGTCTCCGTTTCTTTGTCCATCTCATAAATATATGAATTAAGTTATTTGTTGTTGGAATGAAAATATCCTTCTGGGTATCAGTTCCAAGTGGGGAAAAAGACACTGGAAACATGGAGGCTGCTTGGAAAGATGGTTTAATGGTGGACAGGACCACATGGCTTGGAGCTCCAAAGTGAAAAGGACGATCACATGCTTTCAAGATGATGGGTGAAGGGGGAAAAAAGGAGTAAGATGCTGAGAGTACCTAGGTTTTTATACCCTCTGTTGGGATTTGAATTTGAGCTTGTATTCTGATTGGTTGTCAGACTCCCATGGAGCCATACAGGGCCAACTCTGTAGGCTGTCCTGAGTCCCAGGCTTGGTTGAGCCTTGCTGGATGATGATGTAATGAAAGGGCTTTGGGCAATTCCTATTATGGCTCCACCTGGAGTAGATCTTTGTTATGTAGACTGGCTCAAGCCTTAATGGCCCATTGACAAAGGTGGGAGGGGGCTGAGTTTCTGCCTCTCTGAGTTTCTACTTTTCTTTTTAGGGGAAATATTCTGCCTTTTTAGTATATCCTAAAATATTTCATTTTCCTAGGAGAGGGGAGGGTTTTAACTTCCAACAATGTCATCAACTTAACTCTTAGCAACCACCATATAGATTATATAACATGTTTTTCAGGCTGAAAGTCCAAATGTCATGTTTGCTCTTTTAAATAATTTAACAGAGCACAGACAAGGTGCTTAGGTATTTTAGGAAGTTGGTTTCTTCCACCCAGCTCTTCACTGTTCATTCATTTTCTCTAAAATTCTCTTAATTTTGTCAGACTCTTAGCTGCATTTAGATCGGTTTTAGTTTAAGTTTTATATGTCTAGTCCTCCAGATTCATTTAGTTTAGGTTAGTGTGGTTTAACGTTGCCTTTTTAGTATAGTAAGTATCTTTATAAACCAGGTACAATGGCGCAGTATGAATCCAACAATATAGGCAATTTGATGACATTTTTGGTGTTCAAAATTCACCAGGGAGGTTTTCCCCATCTCTTTGATATCAAATAATCTCGTTATTTTTCATCTCAAGAGAGCTGATGCCGATTGCTTTTTACTACCGGTTCTCCAGAACTGGTCAGAACCTGCTGAATACCCACCTCTGGTGCAATCCTTGTATATACTTGTATTTACTCAGAGATTGAGCTGAGATCGTTTCTAAAGAAATAGTTGACTCAGTCTTCCCTAATCTAGTGCACTTAAAGGTATCTGAAATTGGAAATTTCCACCTGCTTTATTTTCAATCGTGTGTTCCCCTGTTGAAAGGTGTTTTGTGGCGGGGTATCTGGTAAATCGGAGCGGGGTAGTTCAGCGTCATGCACTAAATGGAAGCAATCATGGAGATTACCTTCCTCCTGTTATGTGGGGAGCAGGGTAGCTGGGTTTAGAGTATTACATTTCTGAAATGTAATGTGATCAGAGGTAAAAAGTTCAGCTTCCATATTGAGCCAAACGCTGCTGAGTAAAGGCTTGTATCTGGCTCTTTAAGAGAATCGCAAAAACTTTCATGGGGGACTTTCAGCAATAGTGGATGTCCTAGTACTAAATCCTTAGATCGTTTCACAAGTTTGAGTGTAGCCGCCACGGCTCTTAAGCAGGGGACAGCCCCTTGAGCTACTGGATCTAGGGTTGCAGAATAGTAGGTGACTGGTCGATGTGTGTGCCCAAAAGGTTGTGTCAGAACGCCAGAAGCAACACCTAATTTTTCATGGATGAATAAGGTGAAAGGTTTCCTATAGTCAGGTAGCCCGAGTGCTGGGGCTGATGCCAAGGTTTGTTTCATGGTCTGAAGTGTTTTGTCCAAAGCTATGGACCATTCAATGGGGTCAGGCATGTTTTTGCCTGTTAGTTGAATGAATGGTCGGGCTAATTCCCCAAACGAGGGGATCCATGGGCGGCAGAAGCCCAGTACTCCCAGTAAGGCTCTTACTTGTCGTTTTGTCCGGGGAGGTTTCATGGCTAAAATGGTTTCTACCCGGTTAGGGGCCAATTTTCTAATTCCTGGTGCAATGATGTAGCCCAGATATGTTATTTCTTGTTTTAAATATTGCAATTTGGAAGGGGAGGCTTTGTGCCCCCTTTCTGCCAGGGCTTCAAATAAGTATAGGGTGTCTGTTTTACATGCTAGCTTGGTCTGAGATGCCAGAAGTAAATCATCAACATATTGGATCAAAGTGGACTGCTGTGGTAGGGAAATAGAGGAGAGGTCTGCCTTTAATATTTGTGAGAATAGGGTGGGGGACTCAGTGTAGCCTTGTGGCAATCGAGTCCAGGTATATTGTTGGTCTTGCCAAGTAAAGGCAAATAGATATTGGGATGCTGGGTCCACCGGAATGCTAAAAAAAGCAGAGCACAAATCTATGACAGAAAAATAGGTGGCTGAGGCTGGCACCTCCGTGATTATAGTTGATGGATTAGGCACTATGGGGGCTCTTGGTATCACGTGGTCATTTATGAGCCTTAAATCGTGCACAAATCTAAAGATGGGGTTTCCATCTTTGTCTACTGTAGATTTCTTCACCGGAAAAATGGGGGCGTTGCAGGGAGAGGTACATTTAATGAGAACTCCCTGCTTTAGGTATGCTTGTATTAATTCCTTTATGGGGAGAATTGCCTCTGCAGGGATTTTGTGTTGGAGCACGCATGGAGGTGGTCCATGTTTCACTTGGATAGTAACAGGTGTTGCTCCTTTAAGTAGTCGCACTTCTGGTGCATCCCAGCCCCATAAGGAGGGTGGCAGGTTTTTTAAATCTTCATGAAGCCCTGTGTTGCTGGTGATCAGCATGATTGTCTTGTGTGTGCCTTTTCCTGGGATCTCCAATTGCAGCCCCTGTTTGCCACATGTTATGGTAGCTCCCATTTTACATAGGAGATCCCTTCCTCGTAGGGATAGTGGCGACTGGGGGCAAATAGTGAATGAATGGTCTACTGTGAAAGGTCCTAGTTCTACTGGTACGTTGTGGGTAAATTCTACAGGGATTATTTCCCCCCCACCTCCCATTATGTTATCCCGAGCCCCTTCAGCCACTGAAGCTTTATATGGTGGTTCAGTAATTAATGAGGAGGTGGCTCCAGTATCAACTAAGCAATTGTATTTCTTTCCTCCTATAAGAATGGTAATAATGGGTTCCCCTTCAGGGCCATTTTCTAGGGGGATAGCCAGCCCATTAAAGGTAGCCATGAATTCAGTGCTTTCATTGTCATGTTCTAGTCAGGAAAGGGGTAAATCATGTTCTCTTCTTTGCTCCCATTGATGTCTATTGTTATGATTTATTTGAGGAAAAGGAGCGCTGGGTGGTGCATGATGATTAAAGCTTTGTTGTTCAGTGTAATGGACTAGATTATTACCTGGCCTCACGTTTCTAGGTGGTGGGTGATACCGGTTGAGGGAAGGGCGTTGCCTACATTGCCTGCTGAAATGACCTTCCTGTCCGCACCTATAGCAATGCTGGCATTTGCCTTGCGGCCATCCTGCTTTATCACAATGCCAGCATTTCCTTGAATTATAGGGGGTTTTACCTGGCATTTGTCTGGCATCATGTTGCATTACAGCAAACATTTTTAAGTCCTCCTGTCTTTCTATCTGCCTCTTTCTATCTTTCTCCTCCTCTTTCAGTTTGTCTCTTTGATCATAGACAAAGTTAGTGATCCTGTGCAACTCTGCTATTTCCAAGGTTGGCCAGTTAGAGACGAAGCGGTGGAAATGCTCTTTGATATCCACGGTGGACTGGTCCACGAAGGCTGAAGCTAAAATCCTTTGGTCCTTCAGGCAGCTAAGGTCTAGATGGGCATATGCAGTAGCTGCTTCTGACAGGCGGACCCAAAAGGCATCAGGGTTTTCCTTTTCTATTTGTGTTGGGTTTTTTTTGGAATTCGGACCAGTTTAAAGGCTTTTTACCTATTTCCTCTAAAGCTTCTAGTAAGTTATCTTTTGCTCTTGTGTATTCATCCCAGTGGTTGGTATCATTATAGCCCCAGTCAGGGCAATGTACTGGCCATGCGATGCAGGCTGGGGCTGCCTGTCCAGGGATAGTTGGTAGTTTAGCTATTTGGTCTGTTTTTTCAAATAGTTTTAATAGTTCATCTTTCGTTAGAAAGACTTGTAGCAGCTGGGTCATGTCACCCCAGGATGGATTATGGCTGTCTATGATAGATTTCAGGGTTTGAATGACTGTTTGAGGATCAGCCCTGAAAGCTGGGGTATCCTTTTTCCAGATGACCAAGTCACAGGCAGAGAAGGGAGTGTGGGTAAAAACGTATTCTAATTGTCCCCTATTTCTGCCTGGCACTGGTTTGTTTAAAAGGGGAGCCATAATCCGTGCCTCAGTCTTTCCTTCCAGGGAGTGGGTTTCAGGTTTTTCCTGATCTTTTCCCTCGGTCAGGTCTTTGGTCCTAGCCATTTCAGCCCAGCAGTACCAATAGGGTATTTGGCTGGGTTTAATGCGTGTTCTAAGTGCTTTCAGAGTTTTATAATCTAAAGTACCGCTATCAGGCCAAATTTGTCTACCCGTGTCATCTCGCAATAAAGCCCACTTTTTGCAAATTCTTTTTGCTTCTTTTTTATTCATTCCATCCAGGACAGGCACTTGCCTTTCGTCCCAAGCCTCAAGTAATTTATCCAACGGGGTCTCTGTTCTGTACAGTCATTTACATACTCGCAAGCCCAGCGTTGCGATTGGCTAAAGCGCACAGCGACCGGATTGGTCGAGCGAGCCGCACTGATTGGCCCATTGCGAATCCCCCGCGATTGGTGGAAACTAATCGCGGGAGATTCGAAGCGGTGCCATTGGCTGCGGCCGTCGCGGCTTGGGAATAAAAGGCGCAGTTTTTTCCCTCCAACTTTAAGCTGTACCCGGAGCACAATAAAGAGCTGAAACTAGTCACTGACTCCGAGTGTTCTTTCCTGCGACGGACACAACACTGGCGACGAGGATGGGATCTAGGAAATAATCACCGAGCACGTGTCCCGAGGAAGACAAAGACCGACTAGATGGCCAGCATCACCCGCCCGCGCCGCTCAACCCGGCTACTAAGGACTGGGAATCGTACACGGACCGATTCCTAATGTTCCTCGAGAGTAGCAACTTGAAGGATGCGAACGGGCAGAAGGAAAGAGCCGTCTTCCTGACGCACTGCGGGCCCGCAGTGTTCAAGATGGCCAAGGCCCTCGCAAAACCCGCAGATGTGAAGACGATGGACTGGGGCGATCTCGAGCCATTACTTCAAAACCACTACGCCCCCGCCGTGCCCATCTTCATCTGGCGGGACGAGTTCTACCGGTGGAACCAGCGGCAGGACGAGAGCGTCAGCGATTTCATAGCCGACCTGCGGGACCTAGGGGGCATGTGCGAATTCCGGGATTTGGACGATGCCCTACGAGACCGCGTGGTCCTAGGCCTCCGGGACCAGGCGCTGAAGAGCCGACTGATGGCAAAGGGTGACATCGACCTCGCAGACGCCCTGGCAGAAGCCTCTGCGGCTGAAGCCACCCGAAAGTCAGCGGCCCGGCTGCGGAAGGCGGAAAACGGGGACCGCACCGAAAACCCCGAGGCGAGCCGACGAGAGACCACCACACACCACGGGGACCTGGACTCCGCCTCAGACACCATGGAAGAAGAGGAAGATGTCCATCGGCTCCAGGCAGGTCGGGACCGGCGAGATCAACGAGGTCGTAAGTCGGGACCCCAGTGCGCCGGGTGCGGGGGCAACCACCCTCGATCAGAATGCCGTTTCATCAACGTGACCTGCCGGCATTGCAACAAGAGGGGCCACATCGCCCGAGTCTGCCACCTCAGAAAAACATACAGCCCCCGCCACCGAGACCCGAGCAACCGGAGGCGAGACGACACACCCCCCAGAAACCGAGACCGCCAAGCCGAAAATCGCTGGAACAGAGACACCCGGGGCCACAGGAACGGGGAAGGCCGCCAGAGGGAGGAAACCCACCAGACGGTCACAATCGGCCACGCCGAAACCACCGATGCCCGAAAAGTCTACGTAAAGGTGGACATCGAGGGCGAGCCATGCCAGATGGAGGTGGACTCCGGGTCCTACCTCTCCATGGTCGCCTGGAAAGAAATCAAGCGGCTGGTGCCAACCATCCAGAAAGGAGGACTGGAGAACCAGAAGTTGGTGATCAAGGACTACCAGGGGAACCGCATCCCCGTCCTTGGGACCGGCCAGTTCGAAGTGACCTTCAAGGGCCGAACCGCAAAGCTTCCCCTGACAATCGTGGACCGAAACCGACCCAGCCTCTTAGGACTCGGCATCGAGGTCACGGGAATAAACCATATCGCGGAAGCCGACTGGGAACAGCAACTGGCAAAGGATTTCCAGGAAGTGTTCGACGGCACCCTAGGCAAGTATCGAGGGCCCCCTATCTCCTTCAGTCTAGACCCCAACATCGCCCCCAAAACCGAGACGGGTGCCTTTTGCACTCCGGAAAAAAATCGACGAGAAGATTGACAAGCTCGTCAAACAGGAGGTCTTGCAACCAATCGACCACGCCCGATGGGAGACCCCAATAGTCACCCCAGTCAAGCCAGATGGGTCAGTAAGGATCTGCGGGGACTATAAGGCCACCCTCAATTGCGCCCTGCAACAAAGCGCCTACCCCGTCCCAGTAGTGCAACACCTACTACACTCTCTTGGGGGCAAGGTCTTTATGGCTCGACCTGGCGCAAGCCTATCAGCAGCTGCCGGTCGATGAAGAAACCGCGGAAGCGCAAACAATAGTCACCCACCGGGGAGCATTTCGTTGTAACCGACTCCAGTTTGGAGTCAGCGTGGCCCCGGGAATTTTCCAGAGCCTCATGGAGAGACTGCTGCGAGGAATAAAAGGGGTGGTCCCCTATTTTGACGACGTACTAGTGTCGGCAGCCAACCGGGAAGAACTAGAGGGTCGCCTAAGGGAAGTACTAGAGAAATTCAAGGGGGGCGGGCTAAAAGTGAAGAGAGAGAAATGCCAGCTATGTACAGAGCAAGTCGAGTTCCTAGGGTACCTCCTAGACCGACATGGCATCCACCCAACCGGAGACAAAATCAAAGCCATCAAGGAAGCCCCCACACCCAAGAACAAAACAGAGCTGCAGGCATTTCTGGGACTGCTCAATTTTTACAATGTGTTCTTGCCCCAAAAGGCGACCGCGGCAGAGCCATTGCATAGGCTCCTGGATAAGACGGCCAAATGGACCTGGGGGAAACGTGAGGACACCGCATTCAAGAACACCAAAGACCTGCTCACCTCGGATGCCGTACTCATACAATATAATGAGACCCTACCCCTCGCCGTCACATGCGACGCCTCACCCTTTGGCGTCAGCGCCGTCCTCAGCCATACACTTCCGGACGGAAAAGAAGCACCCATCGCCTTCTTTTCGAGAACACTCAGCAAACCAGAAAGGAACTACAGCCAGTTAGACAAGGAAGCCCTGGCCATCGCCGCAGCAGTCAAGAAGTTCCACGAGTATCTCTACGGCCGCCGATTCACCATTATCACAGACCACAAGCCGTTGCTGGGCATCCTGACTGGGAACAAGGCCACCCGAACATCCTATCCCCCAGGATGACAAGGTGGTCCGAGTTCCTCGCCGCCTACGACTACCGGCTCACACACCGACCGGTAAGACGATCACCCATGCAGACGCACTGAGCCGCTCGCCGCTTCCCGACCTAGACGCCGACCCAGCTCCCACGACGACCACCCTCAGCATAGAGGCATTGCCCGACCTACCCATAACCGTCAGACATTGCCGAGAGACTAATAAAGACAAACGTCTGGCACGGGTATTACATTGGGTAGAAAAAGGGTGGCGGAAAAGACAACGAGGAAGCATTCAGGACATTCGAAACCGGCAAACAGAACTGTCATTACAGAAGGGTTGTTTGCTATGGGGGACAGGGTGGTTATACCGGGAAAAATTGCAAGGGAAAGTATTAAAATTGTTGCACGAAGGGCACCGGCATCGTGCGGACAAAAGCCTTGGCCAGAAGTTACGCTTGGTGGCCAGGCATGGACAAGGAGATCGAGGCTTGGGTGGCCAAGTGCTCACGCTGCCAAGAAACCAGACCAAATCCTCCCGCCGCACCAATCCTAGAATGGGAAACCCCCAGGGGGCCATGGTCCAGGATCCATATAGATTTTGCCGGGCCCACAAAAGGAAACACATTCCTCATCACGGTGGATGCTTACTCCAATTGGCTGGAGGTAAGCAACATGAAAACCACCACAACAGAAGCTGTCACCAAGGTACTCAACAAGCTCTTCAGAACCCACGGCCTCCCGGATGTCATCGTGTCAGACAACGGGCCCCAGTTCACCTCACTAGAATTCGAAAAATTCCTAGCGGAACGGGGCATACAACACGCACTGACAGCGACGGCACATCCGGCGGCCAATGGTAGGGCGGAATGGATGGTTCAATTTACAAAGAAAACCCTCCAAAAAATCAAACACGGGGACATACAAGAAAAAATAAATAAAATGCTCCTAATACAACATATAACCCCAAACACAACGACAAACAAAAGCCCGGCAGAGTTACTGATGGGGAGAAAACTAAGGTCCCCACTCGACAGACTACACCCCACATACAACCCGGAAAAACCCCCAGACTCATCAAGCAAGCACCGGGTCTTTGCACCAGGCGACGCAGTCTATGCAAAGAACCTTACCGGAGACCCACTATGGGTACCGGCGACGATAACCCAACTGACAGGACCACACTCCTACCGGCTGCAGACAACCGACGGAAAAACATGGAAACGCCACATCGATCAATTAAGATCAAGAACAAGAAACACAACCGACACGCAGGCAAACACAGACGACCCCATTAACACAAACCAAGAGGGGAGGGAATATACAGGGGATCAAGAAGAAATAGAAAATAACCAATAATACTCACCGGTAAACAGCCAGCTCGAAGCCTCACCAGGAAGAAACAGCCAGGCCAGCTCAACCAGCCCAGAAAGACCAGGTGGGAGCAGCGAGAGTCGCGGCTCGACCAACCCGGGTAGACCGGGAGGAGCTGCAACAAGAGGCCCGGCGACACCTTCCAGGCGGTTCCATCGACGAGACCAAGAGAAACAGAGGTGCCGACCGAACCGGCCGAGAGCCAAACAACAACTAACCTGCGCAAGTCCAGTAGGCAAGCACGAAGTCCCGCCTACCTACGGGACTACGTTACGTAGGGCCGAACCAAGAGGGAGGGGTGTTCTGTACAGTCATTTACATACTCGCAAGCCCAGCGTTGCGATTGGCTAAAGCGCACAGCGACCGGATTGGTCGAGCGAGCCGCACTGATTGGCCCGTTGCGAATCCCCGCGATTGGTGGAAACTAATCGCGGGAGATTCAAGTGGTGCCATTGGCCGCGGCTGCCGCAGCTTGGGAATAAAAGGCGCCATTTTTTCCTCCAACTTTAAGCTGTATAATAAAGAGCTGAAACTAGTCACTGACTCGAGTGTTCTTTCCTGCGACGGACACAACAGTCTCTTCCATTTCCCTCGAGCTACAACTTCTCATATTCCCTACCTGATGTGGGGACTACTTTGGTTTAGCCGGGCTACAGCCGTCAGTTTTCAGACAAAAAGGTCTGGAAAGGACTCCGGTTTCCCTACACACGGAGTACGGGCCCCTTTCTTTTAGGGAAACTCAGCCGTCAGTTTTAAGACCCCCCCCTAAAAAACGGGGATCTCGGAGGACCGTCTGCCCCCTAGCAGCACCGGTACAGGCCCCTCCCCACACTCAGCCATCAGTTTTCAGATCTCCCTTAAAGGTAGGGATCTGGAAGGACCTACTCTGCTTTTTTAGACAAACTATTTCCGATTCTGTTTGCCAGCAGCCGGTACGGGCCCCTTCTAAATGCACAGGGCTTTGCTTGTGGGATGCACCGGGACTATTTTTTTCTGCTTTTTTATTTATTTCCTAACACCAGTTCCTTTTGCAGCCCGCTCGGTTTTTCTTACGTCCTTCAGAAGGACTCACACTCCGTGATCACCCCTTGCATTCCCAAATCCAGCCGGTCACGGCTCGTTTTTGAGCTAGCAGCTGGCTGGGGTGCGGCTGGCAATCACGGAGGAGGTGAGGTCCCACTGTTTCCGTAGAGAAAACTCACAATCACACACCTGGTACACTCACGCTTCCACTCCCCTCCCTAGTAAGATTATAAATTTGAAGCGGTACTCACCTGCTTTCAAGCAGCTGTTGAGCGGGGAAAAAAAGCCCAAGGACTCCCTTTACTACCCTTATGCCTTCCGGGCTGGGTGCGTGAATGTTGTCCCTGGACAAAGAAGGTCCACGCTGGCTGGGTTTGGATCCGCGGGCCCGGTCCGGTGGCAGGGTTGGCTGGAAAACCTTGGTGGTCGCCAATTGTTGAAAGGTGTCAAAATGCCTCTCGCCGAGGATTCGATTTTCCTGCTGGGAGAGCTCCGGCGCAAGGATACGGACAACTGCTTGAAAGCTGGATCTTTTTATTTTTCAGGAAGGCGAGAGATAGCGAGAAGTCTGCGTTCCTGGGCTAGCTACTTTCGTATGGTAAGTCCCTGTTTTTTTATACCCTTTTCTCCTTTTGTGCGTGAATGCTTATTTTTGTGTTTAATGTTTTAAATCCTGTCAGGGTTTGTCTTTATTCCCGCCGGAGGTGCGGAAGGCGAATTCTGCGGGGTGGTTTGATTGTATTATCGGTTTCTTCCTAATCTCTTTTAGCCTTACAATGGTTTTTATATTTGTTTTGTGGTAATCTCCTGTCTGTCTCTTTTGTAATTTATGTGTTTTTTGTCTGTTTGTCTGGCTTATTTGGTATGTCCTGTGTTTGTAAGGGTTTTCTTTTCTTATTTGTCTAGTTTTCTTAACTACTTGGGCTTTTGTCTATAGGGCTTTAATATCTTTTATTTGATTCCTTTTCCTATGTAAGTTTGTATTATGGCTAGCCTGATGTTCCCTTTGGGCTTTTCCTGCTTGGGTGACACCACTGTCTTCGTGAAGTTCCCTTTCCACACACCCCCACCAAAAAAAGCCCCAATGTAAATCTTAAACTCTCATCCTCAGGAAAAAGGAGGTCCTGAGTCCCGCCATATAGGCCTTTAGTCAGACCCCATTTGACACACTGGTTCCAGTTCTGGAGACCTCTAAAAAAAGAGATTGATAAGATTGAACGAGATCAGAGATGGCAACAAATACAATGCAAGGTGTGAGGGACAAAACGTCAGGAGAACTGAAGAAGCTGAATATGTACCGCCTGAAGGGACAGAAGGGAAAAGAGGGAAATGATTGAAACCTTTGAATATATTAAGGGTGTGAAATCAGGTTCTACAACAGTGATGATGGCTAACCTTTTTGTCCTCATGTGCCGAAAGTGCACAAGTGTGCATGCAACAGCACACACGCGTGCCTGCACCCATAATGCAATGCATCCATGTCATGCCGAGGGGGAGATGGAGCAACTGACAAGAGAGTGCGAGTGTGGCTCCGGTGGCTGTGAAACAAACAGGGGAAGGGCACAGTGTGCTATATTAGCATACTCCAAACCCTCGCAACTGATTGGTCCGGACGGACAGCGACCTGATTGGTCGAAACCCGGCCGTGATTGGAGCGCTAGGAATCTGCCGCGATTGGCTGTGCCGATCGCGGGAGATTCAAAGCCCTGCCATTGGCCGCCCAGCCGCAAGCCAGCCCTATATGAAGGCTGCCGCGGCTTGTGTTTCTTTAGACTGTTCTTAACCTGAATAAAGAGCTGAACTCACTAGAATGGTCTTGCGTCTCCTTCAAACCGATCCGCCCCAGATCTAACACTGGTGACAAAGGTGGGATCGTGAGACAAGGAGACCACCTAGCACATGGCAAAGCGGCACACAGCAGCAGGCAGCATGGCCGGCATCAATTCGCCACCCGCACCCTTCAACCCTGCTACTGAGGACTGGGAATCCTATACCGATAGGTTCCAGATGTTCCTCGAGAGTAGCAATCTCAAGGATGCCAACGCCACAAGAAACGAGCCGAGTTTCTTACACACTGCGGGCCCGCAGTGTTCAAAATGGCCAAAGCTTTGGCCAAACCAGAAGACGTTAAGACCATGGAATGGGGCAACCTCGAGCCCCTACTGAGAAACCACTACGCCCCGTCGTGCCCATCCTCATCTGGCGGCACGATTTCTACAGGCGGGATCAATGCGAGGGCGAGGGGCTCGGCGACTTCATGGCGGCACTACGAGACTTGGGCGGCCTGTGCGAGTTCGCCGATCTGGACGAGGCGCTGCGAGACCGCGTCGTCCTCAGACTCCGAGACCCCGTCCTCCAGAGCCGCATCATGGCAAAGGGTGACATCTCCCTTGCCGATGCCCTCACCGAGGCCGCCGCGGCAGACACAGCCAAGAAATCAGCGGCTCGGATGCGGCAATCAAGCATCACGCCGCGATCGACGGCCGGCGAGACGACCTCAACCCCCGAACAGCGACCCGAGACCGGCCATCGAGACACAACCACACACCATGGCGACGTTGATTCCTTCTCGGAGACCGAGGACGAGGAGATCCACCGCCTGCAAGCAGCACGGGTGCGACGGGAACCACGAGGTCGTAAGTCGAGGTTCCAGTGCGCCGGCTGCGGAGGCGATCACCCCCGCTCGGACTGCCATTTCCTCGATGCCATTTGCCGGCAGTGCGAGAAGCGGGAGCATATCGCCAAGGTGTGCTGGAATAAGAGACACTACAGCCCGCGACGACGAGATGGCAGCCCCCGACGGCGAGAAAACACCCCCACCAGACACCGAGAGCGCCAAACGGAGAGCCGCTGGACCCAAGAGGGTCAGAATAGGCGACTCCACGAGGCAAGACAAAGGGAGGAAACACACCAGACCGTCGTCATCGGCCATTCCTCCACAAGCGACAACCAAAAGGTATACGTGACGGTGGGAATAGAAGACCAGCCATGCGACATGGAGGTGGACTCTGGGTCCTTCCTCTCAATGGTCTCATGGTGCACCATCAAACGCCTAGTCCCTACCATCCGCCGCCACGAACTAGAAGACCAAACACTGACCCTCAAGGACTACCAAGGGAACCGCATCCCTCTAGTCGGCAGAGGCCATTTTAAAGTCACCTTCAAGGGCCACACCGAAGTGCTACCCCTGACAATCGTCGACCGAGACAGACCGAGCCTATTGGGACTGCAGTGGTTCGCACCCCTGGGCATCGAAGTAACCGGCATCCACCACATCGGAGAGGCGGACTGGGAAGCGGCGTTCATGAGGGACTTCCGGGAAGGCTTCGACGACAGCCTAGGCAAGTACCGTGGGTCCCCTATTTCGTTCAATATAGACCCGAGCATCCCGCCTATCCGCCTTAAGCCCAGGCGAGTGCCATTTGCACTCAAGCCAAAGATCGATGAGCAGCTAGATAAGCTCATCGCGCAAGGGGTGCTGGAACCAACCGATCACGCCAGGTGGGAGACCCCCATAGTCACTCCCATCAAGCTGGATGGGTCCGTGAGAATCTGTGGGGACTATAAGGCCACCCTAAACCACGCGCTCCAACAAAGCGCATACCCCGTCCCAGTAGTGCAGCACCTTCTGCACTCACTGGGGGGAGGCCGAATTTTTGCGAAACTCGACCTGGCACAAGCCTACCAGCAACTGCCGGTTGACGCCACAACTGCCGAAGCCCAGACCATCGTAACACACCGGGGGGGCTTTCCGCTGCAACCGGCTCCAATTTCCAAAGCCTCATGGAAAGACTCCTCCAAGGCATAGAGGGGTGGTGCCCTATTTTGATGACGTCTTGGTGGCCGCGAAAAACAAAAAACAACTGGAAGCCCGGTTGAGGGAGGTACTGAAGAAATTCAGGGACTCGGGACTCAAAGTCAAAAAAGGAAAATGCCAACTCCGGGCAGAGAGGGTTGAATTCCTAGGGTACCTCCTAGATAAGCAAGGGATCCACCCCACGGAAAAGAAACTAAGAGCCATAAGGGAAGCACCACGGCCCAAAAACAAAACGGAGCTACAGGCTTTCTTGGGACTGTTAAACTTTTATAATGTCTTCCTACCTCAAAAGCAACCGTGGCGGAACCGTTGCATAGGCTGTTAGACAAAACAGCCACCTGGACCTGGGGAGCACGGGAAGAGAGCGCTTTCACCAACACAAAGAACCTGCTAACATCGGACGCGGTACTAATCCAGTACAGCGAGACCCTGCCATTAACGGTAACGTGCGACGCATTGCCTTTCGGAATCGGCGCCATTCTCAGCCACCAACTACCGGATGGGAAGGAAGCACCCATTGCTTTCTCATCAAGACACTTTCAAAACCAGAAAGAAACTACAGTCAGCTCGACAAAGAGGCCCTAGCAGTCGTCGCAGGCGTCAAGAAATTCCACGAATACGTTTACGGTAGGACTTTTACAATCATCACAGATCACAAGCCGCTGCTAGGAATCCTGGCGGGAAATAAGGCCACACCGAACATTCTATCACCAAGAATGACAAGGTGGTCCGAATTCCTAGCAGCATACAATTACCAGCTCATACACCGACCCGGGAAGGACATCGCCCACGCAGACGCCCTGAGCCGATCACCCTTGCCCGACCTGGAAGACGACCCGGCACCCACGACAAAGGTACTTCAAATAGAGACAATATCCAACCCACTAGTGACCGCGCCAGACATTGCCAGAGAAACAAATAAAGACAAGCGGCTGGCGCGAGTCCTGAGCTGGGTTGGAAAAGGGTGGCCGGAAGGGGACAAGGACGAACTATTCAGACCCTTCAGAAACAGACAAACTGAACTCTTTACCGAGAAGGGCTGTATACTGTGGGGGGACAGAGTGGTAATCCCGGAAACATTACAAGAAAGGGTACTGGGGATGCTGCATGAGGGACACCCAGGGATGGTTAAGATGAAAAGCCTGGCCAGAAGCTACGCATGGTGGCCGGGAATGGATAAACAAATCGAAACCTGGGTAGCCACATGCAAACAATGCCAAGAAGCCAGGCCTACCCCTCCTGCCGCCCCAATCCATGAGTGGGAAACGCCAAGAGGCCCGTGGTCTAGGATTCACATAGACTTGGAGGGGCCAACCAAGGAGCACATGTACCTTATCACAGTAGACGCTTACTCCAACTGGCTGGAGGTAAGCACCATGAAGTCTACCACAACGGAGGCGGTAATAAAAAAACAGCAAACTTTTCGCCACGCACGGCCTGCCAAACGTAATAGTGTCGGACAATGGGCCCCAGTTCACCGTGCTAGCGTTTGAACAATTTCTGGCAGGCCAAGGCATATGCCATGCATTAACCGCGCCAGCAAATCCGGCGGCGAACGGATGGGCGGAACGCATGGTCCAATACACGAAGAAAGCCATACAGAAAATAGAAGCAGCCAACATACAGGACAAAATCAATAAAATGCTCCTCATTCAGCATATCACAACCAGCGCAACCACAAATAGAAGCCCGGCAGAACCAATGATGGGCAGGAAACTACGGTCAACACTAGAATGCATCCCACATATAACCCTGACAAACCCCCGGGCTCCTCCAGCAAACACAGAAAATTTAACATAGGGGACGCAGTATACGCGAAAAACCTGTCAGGGGAACCACTCTGGATACCAGCAACGATCACCCAAATAACCGGCCCCTTATCGTACCGACTAGAGACAAGCGACGGGAAAAACTGGAAATGGCACATTAACCAGCTAAGGTCAAGAATAACCAACAACCAGATACCCGAGCAAGAAACTAGAAGGGGGGGAAATGGCAAGCAATAAAGAAAGAACCGGAGGGACCCCCCTAGCACAAGCTGAACACCCCCCACCCAGAATAAATAGACCACAAATAAACCGTTCCTACTCACCAGTAGACGCAGGACCAACAGAACAGGAAACCCCAGAATCTTCACCGGGAAGGAGCAGCCAAGCCAGCTCAACCAGCCCGGAAAGACCCGACGGGAACAACGACAGCGGCAGCTCAACCAGCCCGGGTAGACTGGGAGGAAGCTACCAAGAAAGGCCCAGCTCAACCTTCCAGGCGGTTCCATCCCTGGGAACCGGAGCAACAGAGAAGCCATCCGAACCGGTCGACAACCACACGAGAACTGAACCGCGCAGGTCTACTAGACTGGTACGAAGCCCCGCCTACTTGCACGACTACGTCCACGACGCACGCCAGACGAAACCAAGAGGGGAGGGTGTGCTATATTAGCATACTCCAAACCCTCGCAACTGATTGGTCCGGACGGACAGCGACCTGATTGGTCGAAACCCGGCCGTGATTGAGCGCTAGGAATCTGCTGCGATTGGCTGTGCCGATCGCGGGAGATTCAAAGCGCTGCCATTGGTCGCCCAGCCGCGAGCCAGCCCTATATGAAGGCTGCCGCGGCTTGTGTTTCTTTAGACTGTTCTTAACCTGAATAAAGAGCTGAATTCACTAGAATGGTCTCGCATCTCCTTGAACCGATCCGCCCCAGATCTAACACACAGTCTGGCTGGCCATTCAGAGGAAGACCCAGGCCCACCCCCTCTTCATCCTAGAGCACGCAGGGAGGAACGGAGAAGGGAGCAACATGGCTTATGGGAGAAAAAAGGGCCCTGATCCCTTTCATTAGTTGCAGCTGGGAGAACAGGATATAAGAAGGGCGTTTGCACACAGCATCTTGCTGGAAGCAAAGCGTGCATTATCTTTGTCAAGGCTTATCTGGGTTTTGGCATCCTCTGGACTTTGTGTGCTTTTGGAAGTCTGCAATTTATTATCCTGGCCTGTCGTGTTAATTACTGGTTTGTGTTGTTGTTTTATTTCTAATTTATCTGTACTTTGGGTTCAGACTGCATTTCTTTCCTTTGTTTCCTTTCTTTGTTTTTGGAAGAGTTTGATCTCCAGCTGAGGATAACTGGACATTGGGAGCCAAGTTGGAAGTATTAAAGGGAATTTATCTACTTTTGTGACTTTGTTATTTTTGTGCCACGCCTCGGGTCATAACACATAATACGTGTGCGACACCCTCCTGCTCCCCCCCATACATGCATGTGCGATCCCCCCACGCATGTATTTGGGCCTAGTAGGCCTCCCTGCAGCCTCCTGGGAGCAAAACGGGCAGCAGGGGGGCCATGCTGCACCATCCCATGCCCCATTTTGGGCCTGGTAGGCCTCCCTGCAGCCTCCTGGGAGTAAAAACATGTTGAAAGGTGTCAAAATGCCTTTCTTCCGAGGATTTGATTTTCCCGCTGGGAGAGCTCCAGTGCAAGGATACCGACAACTGCTTGAAAGCTGGATCTTTTTATTTTTCAGGAAGGCGAGAGATAGCGAGAAGTCTGCGTTCCTGGGCTAGCTCCCTTCGTATGGTAAGTCCCTGATTTTTATACCCTTTTCTCCTTTTGTGTGTGAGTGCCTGTATTTGTATTTTAATGTTTCAAATCCTGTCAGGGTTTGTCTTTATTCCCGCAGAGTGCGGAAGGCGAACTTTGCGGGGTGGTTTGATTGTATTATCGGTTTCTTCCTAATCTCTTTTAGCTTTACAATGGTTTCTTATATTTGTTTTGTGGCAATCTCCTGTCTGTCTCCTTTGTAATTTATATATATTTTTGTGTCTTTTGTCTGTTTGTTTTGCTGATTTGGCATGTCTTGTGTTTGTAAGGGTTTTCTTTTCTTATTTCTCTAGTTTTCTTAATTATTTGGGCTTTTGTCTAAGGGCTTCTTTAATACCTTTTATTTGATTCCTTTTCCTATGTAAGTTTGTTTTATGGCTGGCCTGATGTTCCCTTTGGGCTTTTCCTGCTTGAGTGACACCACTGTCTTCGTGAAGTTCCCTTTCCACAAACAGGACGCGGGACACGTCTCCTGCATGCGCCCTGCAAGCCTGCACATGCGCGGCAAAGACCTCAAAATCAGCTGGCCGGTGGGAGGTGTGCGCATATGCACGGTGGAGCTGAGCCGGGGCGATGGCTCAAGTGCCCGCAGAGAGGGCTGTCCATGCCACCTGTGGCACGCATGCCATTGATTCGCCATCACGGTTCTAGAAGGCAGTATTTTCAATATTAAACAAAGATCAAGAGGACGAGGGCATAACTTCATACTGTTGGAAATAATTCAAAGCCAACAACAACAACAACAACAAAAAATTGGATCATTGAAAACAAAGAGGATTTATTGAAAAGAAATATTAAACGGTTTGCAAAGCGTCGGTGGTTTTAGAACCTTAACAAGCAGGTTCAAAATCAAAAGCCACACCTTTAGAACCTCAAAACATACTTTATATACAGTTTCATCTCCTCACCCAAGTTCCCTCCTTGAAACTCATTACCTCCCAAATTCAAGCTCATTGGATTTGCCCTCAGGTGTTGCAGCTAATCCTAGGATGTCTCCAAGGAAAATTGCCTCCTTTCGTTATGTTCTCATCCGTACCCCTCTGTACATCTTATTTTGGCTGCCCACATGGCATCTTTAAGGAATGTAGCATCCCCTCATCAGGGCCTCTTTCAAAGCTCATCATATACTAGCACTTTTCCAAAGAGATTATAACAACCCCCCCCCCCAAACATAATAATAATATAAAAGGCATGCATACATAAGATAAAAAATATAAAAAGGCTTAACAATGGAGCATGTCAAAAGTATAAAAGCAAAGCATGTATATACAGGGAGATATATTTCATTTGATAACAGATTGATAGAATTGGAAAGGACCCTGCAAGGTCATCCAGTCCAACCCCTATTTGTGAAACCTTTAACCATCTTATATACCATTTTATTTTTGAATGTACTTATTTCTAACAATACTGAAAGGAGGGAAATTCAAAAGTAATGTTAGGAAGTATTACTTCACAGAAAGAGTAGTGGAAGGTTGAGACCAATTTCTAGCAGAAATAATGTGTCAAACATAATAACTGAGTTTAAGCATGCTTGGGATAAAGACATGCCCATCACCTGACAAAAATGTAAAATAATTTTGAAAAAAGGCAGGCTTGAGGGACCACTAGTATTTTGTCCTGCAGTCAATTTTCTCTGTTTTAACTGTTTGTGCATCCAAGCAGTACATTGACCCTCTGAACATCACAGAAGAAAAAAACATTGACCCTGGTAATCATGTTTCTTATCTTCAGGGTAGTTCCCGTCAATCAACAGAAATTCGTTGGCAAGCCGTTGGCTCAGCTTTATGAAAATCAATTCCAGGTTGATTGTGTCATTGTTTGCACTGTTGCGTGAGTTTGGAGATAAGTTAATTTAGTCTTGCATGGGTTTGATTAACCATAAGCCAACATATGAAGAACGATTACAGGAACTGGGCATGGCTAGTCTAGTGAAGAGAAGGACCAGGGGAGACAGGATAGCAATGGTCCAATATTTGAAGGGCTGCCACAGAGAGGAAGGGGTTAAGCTATTTTCTAAACTAAGCACCTGTGGGCGAGACAAGGAATAATGGATGGAAAATGAAGAAGGAGAGATTTAATATAGAAATAAGGAGAAACTTTCTGACAGGGAGAACAATCAGCTTCCCCTCGGAAGTTGTGGGAGCATTATCACTTGAAACTTTCAAGAAGAAATTGGACTCCCATATGTCAAAAATGGTGTAGGGTCTCCTGCTTGGGTTGGACTAGATGACCTACAAGGTCCCTTCCAACTCTGATTATCTGTTGTCTAAATACAGATTCAGATACAGATAATCAGAGTTGGAAGGGGCCTTGTAGGTCATCTAGTCCAACCCCCCCACCCCACCCCAAGCAGGAGACCCTACACCATTTCTGACAGGTGGCTATCCAGCCGCTTCTTGAAAGCCTCCAGTGATGGTGCTCCCACAACTTCCAAAGGCAACTTCTGTTCCATGGGTTGATTGTTCTCACTGTCAGAAAGTTTCTCCTTGTTTCCAGGTTAAATCTCTCCTTGTTCAGTTTCCATCCATTATTCCTTGTCTGGCCTACAGGAGCTTTAGAAAATAGCTTGACCCCTTCCTCCCTGTGGCAGCCCCTCAAATATTGGAAGACTGCTATCATGTCTCCCCTGGTCCTTCTCTTCACTAGACTAGACTAGCCCAGTTCCTGCAACCGTTCTTCGTATGTTTTAGCCTCCAGACTCCTAATCATCCTGGTTGCTCTTCTCTGTACTTTTTCTAGAGTCTCAACATCTTTTTTATAATGTGGTGACCAAAACTGGATGCAGTACTCTAGGTGTGGTCTTACTAAGGCTTTATAGAGTGGTATTAGTACTTCCCTTGATCTTGACTGTATCCCTCTGTTAATGCAACTTAGGATTGCATTAGCTTTTTTGGCTGCTGCTGCACACCGCTGGCTCATATTTAGCTGGTTGTCCACTAAGACTCCAAGATCCCTCACACAGTTACTGCTATTGAGCCTGGTTTCACCCAGTCTATATGTGTACTTTTGGTTTTTCTTGCCTAAGTGTAGGACTTTACTTTTCTCTATATTTAATTTAATTTTATTAGATATAGCCCAGTGTTCTAGTCTGTCAAGATCCATCTGGAACTTGAGCCTATCTTCTTGGGTGTTAGCTATTCCTGCCAGCTTAGTATCATCTGCAAATTTGGTGAGTTCCCCTTCTATTCCCTCATCTAAGTCGTTAATGAAGATATTGAAGAGTACTGGGCCTAAGACGAAACCTTGTGGCACCCCACTGCTTACTTCCCTCCATGTAGACTTAGACCCATTAAGAACTACTCGTTGAGTACAGTTTGCCAGCCAGTTGTGAATCCATCTAGTGGTGGTGCTATCTATTCCACTTTTTTCTAGCTTACTAAGAAGTAGGTTGTGGTCTACTTTATCGAATGCCTTGCTAAAATCTAAATATATTATGTCCACAGTATTTCGCTGTCTACTAATATAGTCACTATGTTGAAGAATGAAATAAGATTAGTTTGGCATGATCTGTTTTTAACAAACCCGCACTGACTGCTAGTTATTACTTGTTTCTAGATGTTGGCAGATCTGTTTTTTTTATTATCTTTTCCAGTATCTTCCCGGGTATTGATGTTAGGCTGATTGGTCTAGTTTTCTGGGTCTGTTCTTTTTCCTTTTTTGAAGATGGGAACCACATCAGCTCTTTTCCAGTCCTCTGGTAGTTCCCCGGTGCTCCAGGATTTTTGAAAGATATGGTGCAGTGGTTCTGAGATGACCTCTGCCAGCTCCTTTAAAACTCTGGGATGTAATCCATCAGGCCCCGGTGATTTGTTTTCATCAAGATCAGACAGGTGTTCTCTTACTATTTTTTTGCTTATTTTAACTTTTATTTCTGGTCTGTCTTTTACAGTTATGTTTTTGATGGGTTGAGCTATAGTTTCTTTTTGCGTGAAGACTGTTCTGTACGATCCATTAACATACTTGTAAACACCGCGCCCTGATTGGCCAGGGCGCACGGTGACCTGATTGGCTGAGCGAGCCGCACTGATTGGCCCGCCGTGAATCCCCGTGATTGGTGGAAACTAATCGGTGCCATTGGTGGAAACTAATCGGTGCTAATTGGTGGAAACTAATCGGTGCCATAAACAAAGCGGTGCCATTGGCCGCGGCCGCCGGGCAATATAAGCCACCGCCGATCTCCTGAACCCCGAGTCGATCTCGGGACTAATAAAGAGCTGAAAACTGGTCACTGACTCCCGAGCCTTCTTCCAACGTCGAATATAACACTGGCGACGAAGGTGGGATCGTGGAACTGATACCCACCGAGCACGTGGCACCGAGGCAACGAGATTGACGAGATGGCCAGCATCGCACTGCCCGCACCCTTTAACCAAGCTACTGAGGACTGGGAATCGTACATCCTGATGTTCCTAGAAAGTAACAATCTCAAGGATGCAAATGGGCAGAAAAAAAGGGCCGTCTTCCTGACACACTGCGGGCCCACAGTGTTTAAAATGGCGAAAGCCCTCGCGAAACCTGAGGACGTGAAGGCGATGGACTGGACCGACCTCGAACCACTGCTACGAAGCCACTATGCTCCCGCCGTGCCCACCCTCATCAGACGGCACGACTTCTACTGGCGTGACCAGAAACTGGGCGAGAGCATCAGCGATTTCGTGGCAGACCTGCGAAATCTGGGAGGCATGTGCGGCTTCACGGACATGGACGAGGCGTTACGAGATCGCATCGTCCTCGGGCTCAGGGATCCTGTCCTACAAAGCCGGCTGATGGCTAAGGGCGACATCTCCCTCACCGACGCCCTTGCCGAGGCCACCGCAGCCGAGGCAACCCAAAAGTCAGCGGCCCGAATGCGGAGACCAGACACCAGGGACCGAGCCGCAACCTCCGAGGCGACCCCGACGGCCGAGACGCACCCAGAAGCAAGCCGCCGAGCGACCACCACCACCCACCACGGCAACCTCGACTCCGCCTCCAACACCACGGACGAAGAGGAGGACATCCATCGACTCCAAACAGAATGAGACCGGCGCGAGCGGCGGAGTCGTAAGTCGGGACTCCAATGTGCCGGGTGCGGGGGCGACCATCCTCGATCGGAGTGCCGGTTTTTCGACGCGATCTGCCGGCAATGCGACAAGAGAGGCCACATCGCCCGAGTCTGCCGACTAAAGAGAGCCTACAGCCCTCGACGACGAGACAACAGCGGCCGGAGATGGGACGGCACCCCCCCCAGGGCAAGGGACCGCCAAACCGAGAGTCGTTGGAACCGGGACGGACGGGGCCGACGGAACGGCGAGAACCGACAGAGAGAGGAGACCCACCAGACGGTCGTCATCGGCCATTCATCTAGCGCTGACGCCCGAAAGGTATATGTGGAAGTGGGCATCGAGGGCAAGCCATGCAAGATGGAGGTGGACTCCGGGTCCTACCTCTCCATGGTTGCATGGCGGGAAATCAAGCGCCTGGTGCCCGCCATCCACAAGAGGGGGCTGGAAAGCCAGAAGTTAATCCTAAAGGACTACCAGGGGAACCGCATCCCTGTAGTCAGAACAGGACACTTTGAAGTGACATTCAAGGGGCGCACAGCAAGGCTTCCCCTGACAGTCATGGACAGGGACCGACCCAGCCTTTTGGGACTACAGTGGTTCGTGCCGCTCGGGATCGAAGTAACGGGCATCGACCACGTCGCAGAGGCAGACTGGGAGGAACAACTCACGAGGGACTTCCAGTAAGTGTTCGACGGCACCCTAGGCAAGTACCGAGGGCCCCCTATTTCCTTCAGTTTAGACCCCAGCGTCCCCCCGATACGCCTAAAACCACGGCGGGTACCTTTCGCACTCCGGCCCAAGATCGACGAGCAGATAGACAAGCTCATCAAATAGGGGGTCCTAGAGCCAACCGATCACGCCCGGTGGGAAACCCCCATAGTCACCCCAGTCAAGCCCGATGGGTCGGTGAGAATCTGTGGGGACTATAAGGCCACCCTAAACTGCGCCTTACAACAAAGCGCCTACCCCGTTCCAGTAGTGCAGCACCTTCTACACTCACTGGGGGGAGGCAAGGTTTTCGTGAAACTCGACCTGGCGCAAGCCTACCAACAACTACCGGTCAATGTGGAAACCGCCGAGGCGCAGACCATAGTAACCCACCGGGGGGCTTTTCGCTGCAAGAGGCTCCAGT
This sequence comes from Notechis scutatus, assembly GCF_049901735.1. Taxonomy (NCBI): domain Eukaryota; kingdom Metazoa; phylum Chordata; class Lepidosauria; order Squamata; family Elapidae; genus Notechis; species Notechis scutatus. The sequence goes on along the minus strand of NC_142010.1, from coordinate 11,579,048 downwards.
TTGGAGTCAGCGTAGCACTGGGAATTTTCCAGAGCCTCATGGAGAGACTCCTGCAAGGAATCAAGGGGGTGGTGCCCTACTTCGACGACGTGTTGGTGTCAGCGGCCAACCAAAAAGAACTGGAGGGTCGCCTGAGGGAGGTACTACAAAAATTCAAAGACGCAGAGCTAAAAGTCAAAAAAGAAAAATGCCAGTTGCATACCGAGAGGGTCGAGTTCCTAGGATATCTCCTAAACCGGCACGGAATTCACCCAACCGAAAAAAAACCCAGAGCCATCAAAGAAGCCCCCAGGCCAAGGAATAAAACGGAACTGCAGGCATTTCTCGGGCTGATTAACTTCTATAATGTTTTCCTACCCCAAAAGGCGACCACGGCGGAACCGCTGCATAGGCTGCTGGATAAAACAGCCACCTGGACCTGGGGGAAATGAGAGGAAGCCGCTTTCAACCAAACCAAGGACCTGCTCACATCGGATGCCGTCCTCATCCAATACAACGAGACCCTCCCATTGACAGTCACGTGCGACGCATCACCGTTCGGGATCGGGGCGATCCTCAGCCACACACTCCCGAACGGAAATGAAGCACCCATCGCCTTTTACTCGAGAACCCTATCAAAGCCGGAAAGGAACTATAGCCAACTCGACAAGGAAGCCCTGGCAATCATTGCCGCCGTCAAAAGGTTCCACGAGTACCTCTACGGCAGGACATTCACCATCATCACAGACCACAAACCGCTGTTGGGCATCCTGGCAGGAAACTAGGCCACCCCGAACATTCTATCTCCAAGAATGACAAGGTGGTCTGAATTCCTCGCCGCCTACAGTTACCGGCTGACCCATTGACCCGGCAAAACAATCGCACACGCAGACGCCTTGAGCCGCACCCCGCTACCCGACCTGGACGCCGACCCAGCACCCACAGCATCCACCCTGAGCATCGAGGCCATACCCAACCTCCCCCTAACCGCGTCAGACATTGCCCACGAAACAAATAAAGACAAACGTCTGGTGCGGGTGTTGCAAAGGACGGAGAAAGGGTGGCCGGAAAAAGACAACGACGAGACATTCAAGACTTTCAGGAACAAACAAATGGAACTTTCCACACAAAAGGGTTGTATACTGTGGGGGGACAGGGTTGTCATCCCAGAAAAATTACAAAAAAGGTTCTTGGACTTGTTACACGAGGGGCACCCGGGCATCGTCAGGTCAAAAGCCCTGGCCAGAAGCTACGCATGGTGGCCAGGGATGGACAAACAAATCGAAGCCTGGGTGGCAAACTGTAAGCAATGCCAAGAATCCAGGCCAAGCCCACCCGCCGCCCCAATCCTGGAATGGGAAACCCCCAGGGGACCATGGTCCAGGATACACATAGATTTTGCCGGACCCACAAAAGGACCCACATTCCTCATAACGGTAGACGCTTACTCCAATTGGCTGGAGGTAAGCGACATGAGAACGACCACCACCGAGGCCATCATCAAAGAACTAAACAGACTATTCTCAACCCACGGCCTCCCAGATGTAATTGTGTCAGATAATGGGCCACAGTTCACCGCACTGGAATTCAAAAAATTCCTAGTGGAACGGGGAATACGGCACGCCCTGACAGCGCCGGCACATCCGGCGGCGAACGGTAGGGCGGAACGAATGGTCCAATTCACCAAAAAAACAATTCAAAAAATCAAAACCGGGGACATGCAAAAGAAAATAAATAAACTACTTTTTATCCAACACGTAACACCAAACACAACGACCAACAAGAGCCCCGCAGAGCTACTAATGGGGAGGAAACTAAGATCCCCCCTAGATAGGCTGCACCCCACGTACAACCCCGAAAAACCCACCGACTCATCAAGCAGGTACCGAACATTTACACCAGGAGATGCAGTATACGCAAAAAACCTTAGAGGGGACCCCCTCTGGATACCGGCAACGATAACCCAGGCAACAGGTCCCCGCTCGTACCGGCTACAAACAACCGATGGACGAGCATGGAAACGACACATCGATCAAATAAGATCGAGAACAACCACGGGAAACACAACCGACACGTAAACAGACAGAGAATTAAACCCTGAAATGGAAAAGAACCACCCCAGCACCGACCAAGAGGGGAGGGAAAGCCCCGGGAACCAACCCCAACCAGAAAGAAACCAGGAATACTCACCAACCGAAGCAGAAATAGACAGCCAGCTCGAAGCCTCGCCAGGAAGAAACAGCCAAGCCAGCTCAACCAGCCCGGAAAGACCGGGCAGGAGCGGCAACACCAGCAGCTCGACCAGCCCGGGTAGACCGGGAGGAAGCTGCGACGAAAGGCCCGGTTCACCCTTCCAGGCGGTTCCATCTACGAGGCAGAGAGCAGCACAGAACCCGCCCGAACCGCCCGAAGGCCAGACATCAACTAACCTGCGCAGGTCAAGTAGGCAAGTACGGAGCCCCGCCTACTTACGGGACTACGTCACGTAGGACCGTACCAAGAGGGGAGGGGTGTTCTGTACGATCCATTAACATACTTGTAAACACCGCACCCTGATTGGCCAGGGCGCACGGCGACCTGATTGGCCGAGCGAGCCGCACTGATTGGCCCGCCGTGAATCCCCGCGATTGGTGGAAACTAATCGCGGAAGATTCAAAGCGGTGCCATTGGCCGCGGCCGCCGCGGCCAGGGAATATAAGCCGCCGCCGATCTCCTGAACCCCGAGTCGATCTCGGGACTAATAAAGAGCTGAAAACTGGTCACTGACTCCCGAGGCTTCTTCCAACGGCGAATATAACAAAGACAGAGGCAAAGAATGAGTTAAGCAGTTCTGCTTTCTCTCTGTTGCCTGTTACTTCCTTGCCATCTTCTCTCTTTAGTGGACTGGCTCCTTGATTTTTTTCTTGTTATTTATATATTGGAAGAAACTTTTTTTTATTATCTTTGACTTTTGTTGCAAGTCTTTGTTCGTTCTGAGCCTTTGCTATCCTGACTTCGTCTTTGCAGATTCTGGCTATCTGCTGATATTCTGCCTTAGTTGTATGTCCTTCTTTCCATTTTTTTGTACTTGTCCTTTTTTTCTTTCGATTTGCCAAAGAGATCTTTGTGTAGCCATGCTGGTTTCTTCTTGGATGTCTTGTTTTTCTTTCTCAGTGGTATTGTGCTGGTCTGGGCTTCTATGATCATACTTTTTAGAGTTTCCCAAGATTCTTGAATTGTTTTCCCCTTTAGGATTTTCACCCATGGAATCTTTCCCAAGTTCCCTCTGAGTTTATTAAAATCAGCTCTTTTAAAATCCAAGACTCTGGTGTCATTATGTTCTATTGCTTGTGTTTGTGTTATGTTGAATTCTAGTATGACATGGTCACTCTCACCCAAGGTTGCTGCAGTTTCAACTCCCTCCAAATACAAACCAAATTCAAGCAGAAAAAAATGAAAGAAATAACAGAAAAAGCTAAAAGTGCAATAAGAAAAATAGAAAAAAAAAGTAGTAAAAGAAAAATACATAAAGAAAGATATTAAGGTATAAAAATCCTATTATTGACAGAAGTTACAGAACAAATATATTTTAATCTCTCTTTCTCCCTCTTTCTCTCCTCCTTTCTACAATTTAGCTGCCTAATCGGCAAAACCATAAATCACAAGGTTTTTTTTTCATTTTTACACAAAACATCCATAAATGGTTTCCAATCACCAATAAATACAGATATTGTGCTTCTCTAGTCAAAGAAATTAATGTATCCATTTCGGCAAAAACATCAGTCATTTCTCCATAGTGGATAGTGTCAGATCTTTCCACCTCTGTGCATACAGCAAACTCATAGCAGTAATCATATATTGAAATAATCTTCCATGGCTTTTTTCCCCCCGTTTAGCCATCAATCCTAAAAGGAAAAGTCCTGGCTTCGCGGGCAACCAGAATCCTGAGCTATTTCATCACGCTTTCTGCCCTTTTTTTTTCCCCTCCCTGATTTCTTCTTCCTTTTCCCCAAAAAGCCACTGCATCGTCCCTTATTTGCTTCACTTCTATCTATCCAATTGGGAATTTTGCTTTCTTTTCCCCCCATGCCCTTTGCACGGAAAGACCCTTTCCCAAGCAAAAGTCCTGCATGCAGCGCCTGGGCGCCTCCTCCGAACAGCTGACGCTGCTTGGCTTCCTGAGGGTTAAAACCACCGAGCAGATGATTCCCTAGAGGAGATGGGATTGGGAAGGAAGCGGGAAAGCCTCCGCAGGAAATGCGCTTCCCCATCAATGACTCCCCCCCTCTCCCTCTTGCGCCAAAGAGGGTTCCTCCTTCCTCGCTTCTGCCTTGCATTGGTTGCTCCCCTTTTTTTGGAAGGACTGTTGAGCCCCACTGCCTGGCCCCATAGGGTGGGTTCCCGAGGCTGCAGGAGGAGGGGAAGGGCACATCAAGATTAAGGCGAAGGGATGCTGGGCAGAGGGAGCTGGAAAGCTCAAAGGGACCATAAGGAGACACAGACGATTTGGTCCTGTCCTGCCCAGCGACATATAAAGTTACATTTAGGTCTGTTTTGTGGAGGTTAACGTTGGCTGAAATGGCTTACCTATTTCAAAGATAAAACACCTCACTAATGTTGTAGCAATATATTAATCAGTATTCAACTAGAGGGGATAATAATCTCTCTCTAAAGAAAAGCGAAATACCACTCACGCATCATCACAAAATCTCCAGAACCATAAAAGCCTACAAACTTGAAATTTGGCACATATATTCCTCTTGGCTTCTAGGTGCTCACTAAGAAAGGATTTTTCGAAATGACCATGAGAGCATTAGTATTTCCTATATTATCAACACGCTCTGATGCTAAGGAGTTCTACTCCCTCTCCCCACCTGAACAGAATGCAAAACACAAGCAGAACAGAGGAGTTTCAGTTTTAGTTTCACAGCACCAAGCAGCTTTAGTACAGAACAGTTGAGCTAAGCCACGCCCAGGCTCCATCCTGTCTCCTTGCTCACACAGCAGATACTGTTTCAGTTTCCAAACAGCCCTCAACTCTCTCACACTGACAAGACACTAGCCAGATGAATACTGATGGATGCTGGTAGGCAGAGGCAGAATTTTTTTCTCCTTTATTTTCCTCCCCAAAAACTAAGCCCAATCACATAGTTTTATAGCGAAGCTCGGGGATAAGAGCTAGTATATATAGTTACATTTAGGTCTGCTTTCTGGAGGTTAACACTGGCTGAAATGGCTTGCCTATTTCAAAGATAAAACACCTCACTAATGTAGCAATATATTAATCAGTATTCAGCTAGTGGGGATAATGTATGGGGTTTCTTATGCACCTTTAAAAAAATGTTTTGATTGTTTTATGTTTTGTGTAGGAAGCCCCACCTCCTAGATAATGAAATATTTTGGGGAATAGTAAAAGAGGTTTGTCTGCCTGTCTGTCTGTCTGTCTGTCTGTCTATCTATCTATCTATCTATCTGTCTATCATATATAATCTGTCTATATCTCTATCATCTATTATCTGTCTTTCTGTCATCTATTTTCTGCCTATATCTATTTTTTATTTATTTATTTGATTTGATTTGATTTGCCAATCGTTTACAAGATAATAGGTATAAGTATATACATAGTTATGAATACATGAAATGGGTACATATAAGAAAAATAAAAGAACAGAAATAAAAATAAAAGTAAACAAAAATAAAAGAATAAAAGGACAGGGACGGTAGGCACGTTGGTGCACTTATGCACGCATCTATCTATCTATCTATCTATCTTATCTTATCTTATCTTATCTTATCTTATCTTATCTTATCTTATCTGAACATACACCACAATATAGTAATCCAATTTAGTATGAACAACGTTTAAACTTCCCTCCATTCATTCATTTCTCTGTTTCCTCTCCTTTTTTCCATTTTCCTTCCCCCCTTCTAGCAGGGTCTTTTGATTTCTGGAAGAAAATTGGTATTAAAGCTATCGATGCATATCAATTAACAGTTATAAACAGTTGCTTCCCCCTTTCTCCCATGTTGCATTTAGCAAAGAAACCCTTCTTATTTTTATACTGGTGTCAAACTTAATACTGGTGTAAATTTAAAAAAACACAGAAAATTTAAAATAATCTTAAATATATAGTTGGATATAAGCTGGATGGTATGTTAATATTGTTAGAAAAATGTGAACAAATTGTTTGAAATCCCTTTTCCTTGTTCTTGCTGATATTTTCCAGTAAGGCAACTCCGGAGTACAATGGATTTGCATTTTACTCAGAAATAAAGTAGCTTTAAAAAAAAACACCTGCTACAATTCTACTTCCTCCTTCCTGGGTTTTAAGACAATAGTAAAAATCCAGCATTTTTATATAACCTAGGAGGAAGTTATGTTTTGAATGTTAGAATGTATTGGTGGGCACTTTGATTTTTTTTTTTAAAATAAACTGCTTACGATGCTGAGATTTTTGTTGTTTTCAATGGGTTTAATTTTATTGAGGGCTTTTATGACATTTCTGAAGGGGAGCTCACATTTTAATCAGAATAGAGCTGGAAGGACCTTGAAGGTCTTCTAGTCTAACCCCCTGCTCAAGCCGGAGACCCTATACCCGTGATGGCGAATCTATAGCACACATGCCACAGGTGGCACGCAGAGCCATTTGTACCGGCACGTGAGCTTCAGGCGAATTTACCTCACTGCGTATGCACGTGCCTCGCAGGTGATTTTTGGCCGGTTTGAGGCCTTTTTCGGCCTCCCAAAGGCTTGAGGAAGGCTTCTGCAGGCTTCTGCAGGTTTTGCAGGCCGAAAACTAGCCCCGTTTCGTCACTTCCTGTTTTTCTGAAAATACCGGAAGTGATGAAATGGGGCTAGTTTTTGGCCTGCAAAGCTTGCAGAAGCCTGCAGAAGCCTTCCTAAAGCCTCTGGGAGGCCGAAAAGGCCCCAAATGCTGAAAATCAGCATGCTGCAGGCACGCTGCAGCGGCAGCGGCAGGGGTGGGTGGGGATTGCGCATGCATGAGTAGTGGGCATGGGGGGGGCACGCATTGCCTTATGGGTGCTGGCATGTGAGCGTGCAAGCGTGCGCACAGTTTTTGGCACAGGAGCCCCAAAAGGTTAGCCACCACTGCCCTATACCATTTCAGACAAGGGGCTGTCCAGTCTCTTCTTAAAAACCTCCAGTGGTTTTAAAGAAAAGACTGGATAATAGCCACATGTCTGAAATGGTGTAGGTCAAGGGTCTTCAAACTTGGCAAGTTTAAGACTTGGGGACTTCAACTCCCAGATTTCCTGAGCTAACATGACTGGAGGAGGAATTCTGGGAGTTGAAGTCCACAAGTCTTAAAGCTGTCAATTTTGAAGACCCCTGGTATAGGGTCTCCTGCTTGATGCACTAGACTAAAAGACCTCCAAGAGCTGCTCAGACCTTTATAGATGAGCAGCATACGGATATAATAAATAAGTAGCTATGGGTTCTTCTGAGTGTTACATGTCATACCTAAATGAATTTCTTTGAGAAATCCAGCTTGGAGATTGAATTAAATACCTAACTTTGAGAAGTAACTGTCCCTACTTGGTTATGTGTCCCCAAGGGAGTTAGTTATGACCTGACACTTCTCAAAGAGTGGAAGATAAATTGAGCTATGCAAGTTATCATAGAATAACAAGAGTTGGAAGGGACCTTGGAGGTCATCTAGTCCAACCCCCTGCTTTTTTGAACGATCCTTATTTCTCCAAGCCTTTGAATCCACTTGCTTTTATTTCCAGAAAAAGCTCTTCTTGCTAATGATAGCATGATTTTTCAATGAAAGTGTTTTTTGTTTTTGTTTTTTTGTATTGCGGTTTCTCTGTTGCCTTGAAATGGAATTGGATAGGAGAGAGGGGCATTTTGTTAGCATCGCTGATGTTTCCTTTGGTGGGAAATCCAGAAATGAACACACAAGCCAATACATGGTCCTAAAGGAATAAGACTGCCAATTGTCTCAAGACTAGGGACCACATTTGTAAAAGGGCAGGGCAGAAGGTGAATACACTTCCTGAGTCATGACCCCAGAGCAATCAAAATTCCAGCAGTATCTGATCAATTTCCCAAGCATCTATGATAGAATATCATATTACCAATATATATATATATATAAAACCATTGAGAGAAAAGAATTATAAGTTACTCTTTTATAATGGAATTTTTATGTAGTTAGACCAGAAGATTCTTCTTTGCTCTTTCTGATGCTTTTCTGTTAGCTTCCTCTTTTTCTTTTTCTGTACAAAACCTCCACCCTAAAACCTAAAATGTATTTAGTACAAGTACATCATACATTTTATTTATTCATTTTTATTTATTTGATTGATTTGATTTGTCAATCGCTTACAAAATAATAGGTATAAGTACTGTATAAACATGAGTAAGAATACAGAAAATAGGTACGGTTAAATGGGGACAACAGGACAGGGACAGGAGGCACAATGGTGCACTTATGCACGCCCCTTACAGACCTCTTAGGAATGGGGTGAGGTCAATAGTGGATAGTTTGATGTTAAAGGAGTGGGGGTTTGAGGATATAACTACAGAGTCAGGTAGTGCATGCCAGGCATTGACCACTCTGTTGCTGAAGTCGTACTTTCTGCAATCAAGTTTGGAGCGGTTAACATTGAGTTTGTATCTGTTGTATGCTCTTGTATTATTGCGATTGAAGCTGAAGTAGTCATTGACTGGTAGGACGTGGTAGCAGATAATTTTGTGTACTATGCTTAAATCCAACTGTTGGCGGCGTAGTTCAGGATTGTCCAAGCCCAAAATTTCAAGTCTGGTGATGTAGGGTATTCTGTTGCGAGCAGAGGAGTGTAGTACTCTTCTTGTGAAATACTTCTGGACTCACTCAATTGTATTTGTGTCTGATATACAGTGCAGATTCCAGACAGATGAGCTGTATTCGAGTATTGGTCTAGCAAAGGTTTTGTATGCCCTGGTTAGCAATTCAATATTTCCAGAGGACAAGCTTCGTAAGATTAGATTTACAACTCTTAATGCCTTTTTGGCAATGCTGTTACAGTGAGCTCGTTGTTATGAGGGACATCCTCCCCAGGTAAAGCCCAGCTGTAAAACAAGATAAGACACTGAAACACAGAAAACAATGTAACGCTGACTCTCGAGCTTATAGTTTATCTCATTTTAGAATATAGAGAATAATGGGTGTTTGGGGAGGGCTTCTTAGGCATGGCGTGTTCTGTGCAGGGGTATAAAATGTGTTGTTTGAATATGGAAGCTTGCTCTTCTTGTACCCAATCCACTTTGGAAGGGACTTGAAGGCCCGTTTGCAAACGCTTATTTTCTTTAATCAACCTTTGAATTGTGAACCAGACCTGTTCATGTGTTGTGAGTATTGAATGATTTGGTTCTTACATCTCACACCATCATGATTTGTCTCTTTCTCTTCTGAAAGGGCATTAGTGGCCCAAACACTTATTTTCTGATTTTTTTTCCTTAGATATTTTCCAAGATATTTGATTTCCCCCCACCCCCAGATATTTTCTGATAACAAATTGCCAAGTGAATTTTTGTGGCTGGAGAATTGCTTTTTTTATTTCTCAACTGGAGTTTCCAAGTGTGGGAAGAAATATCCATCTGGTTCCATTCCGAGCCGGGAGAAAGGCACTGGAGACAAAATGGAATTTGGAGACCGATTTGGAAAGAGGGTCCATCTCAGAGGTGGGTATTCAGCAGGTTCTGACCAGATCTGGAGAACAGGTAGCGGAAATTTTGAGTAATTCGGAGAACCGGCAAATACCACCTGTGACTGGAGACCTTACAGTATCCTTCCCTTGCCACGTCCACCAAGCCACGCCCACAGAACTGGTAGTAAAAAAAATTGAATCCCACCACTAATCCATTTATTGATGAACAGAACCATCAAACACCTGGTTCTGGTGCAGATGACAAAATGGAGTTGAGAGTGAGGGTTTTTTATATCTTCTCTTGGGCTTTGCACTTGAACTTCCTCTTCCTGTGCAAGAACGTGTATTCTGTTGGCTGTTGTCAGACTCCCATGGGGCCATAGGGGTTATAGCTGGCTCTATAGGCAAAGTGCAAATCCTAGGTGTTTGTGTGAGCTCCCAGGTTTGGTTGACGTTTGGACTGCTCTGAGATGATGCAATGAAGGGGTTTGTGTTTTGAAAGGGTGTTGGGCAACTCCTATTGTGGCTTAATGGCTTTGCCCTTTGTCGGATCTTGAGTGACAGCTAATCCTACCATTCTGCCTTTGTCTCAAAATATCCTGTCTTGAAAGGATTACCAAATCTGCATTTCTAAAAGCTGCCCTCAGTATCTGCTGGGGGCAGGGAGATTGAGTCTGCTTCCTGTCTTTTAAGAGCATGTTTTTCCATTTCTCCTTTTGGGAAATATAATAATCTGCCCTTTTTAAAAAAAAAATTCCTTAATTTAATTTTTTTAATTTCTCAAAATATTTCATTCTTCTAGGAGGGCGTGGCTTCCTACAATAGCATTGAGTTCTGTTTGGTAGATTTGGAATTGTATAATTCGTCAGGGGGAACACCTTTCAAATCCTCTTTCTCAACTTTGTTCAGATTTATACGTCATTTTCAAACATTTTTCTTTTTTTCCCTAAGCTAAGAAAAGCTCTAAAGATGAAAAGCTCTTCAGAAGGAAATTATAGATAGACATCATCAGGCTTAATGGACATGTAAACATGCTAAAAATGATTTCAAATACATACTTTGATACAGAGGATTTTGAAGATCAGTAGTCAGTTGAAGGCATAACTTTCCCTTTTTGGATTAATGGATAAACAGATTGACTTTTAAATATGTAATCTGGAATGATCCAAATCTGTTTTGGTGTTTTACAGTAGGGTTCATATTCCAAAATTTGCAACATTTGTAAAAGGAAAGCTGTATACCTGACAAAAGGCTTTCCCAGCTGTCTGAATAGATATAAAATCTGGAAAGATCTGTAAAGTCTGGCTTTAATTTAAGATGACAATGTGCCAAAAATGAACTTAAGCAGAGGCTTTGAAGAACAAAATCTAACTTTAATTGATCAATAACATTAGGGTAAGACCTATCCTCACATACACACAGGGGTGGGATTCTACCAGTTCGCACCTATTCGCTAGAACCGGTTGTTAACATTCTAAGCAGTCAGGAGAACCGGTTGTTACAAGGAATTACTGGCCTAATCCTGTAAGGAAGGCAGGAAGGAAACATTCTGGTGTTGCTTACAGAAACTGCCTCTCCATTAACCCTTATTACATTCTTGGCAGGACTAGACTTCCTGTCTCAGGAACCTCTCTGGAGTTTTTCCCCCCTCCTTTGCTGGTACTTTGCTTGTGTGGAGTGACCATTGAAAAAAGTGACTTATGACCGTTTTTTACACTTGTGACTGTTGCAGCATCCCCACACTCACGAGAGGCCAGGCGAGGAGATGCGTGCCTCTATGTGAGTGATGTTGAGTTGGCCACGCCCAGCCAGTCACATGACCACCAAGCCATGCCCACTAACTAAGCCACGCCCACAGAACTGGTTGTTAAAAAATTGAATCCCACCACTGCATACACACAAGATGTGAGGAAGGCTACAAAGCATATAGAGCAAGCAGAATCTTCTTATACCTTTAAGATCCTTTAGAAGTAGAGTAACTTCCGCTTCTCACACACACACTCTAACTCTCTTACTTAGATTTGCATCTTTCCTTCAAAAGACAAATGTCCTTCTGGCAGTTTACCTTTCTTTATCCCTTCTCCTATTGTCCTGCTAATTGATCACAATTGACCACTTAAGGAGGCTATTAACAGCATACTTCAAAGGTGTGGATTCCTCCGAATGGAGGTACAATACATTCCCAGGGGGTGATGTTGGGGTGAAATATATCAATCCAGGAAAACAGGTGGCTTGAGATTGATTTAGATAGGACAATCATGTGCCTTAACGGGAGAGAGATGTAACTGATTGCAGGCATGTATTATAATGGTTTTATAACAAATGAAAGGTTAAGGAAACCTTTTCTATAACAGCAAGATAAGAAATGCCGATAGAGTGATAAATGCTGAACAGAAATACTTCTACATATACAAGGAAACAAATGCCTATAGAGTAACTCTCTACTTAATGCTATAATATATTCCACTACATTTATTTATTTATTAACCTTCAGATGAAAAGCTGTTTGCTTGAGTCCCAGTTATTTCTTATTTCTGCCTCTCTGGGAATAATATTGACATGTCCCACTGTTGGCAAGCCATAAGCTTTGGGCTGAACAAGATACATTTTTTTCACGCATCATCTCTCTTTTAATCTTTATGTAGTATCAACCAGGGTTTACATTTTCTTACACAAAGAGGATTATTATTTTTAATTACACTAAAGCATTTAACCCAAAGAAGAAACTGCTGTGTATATTAGGTGAAATGAAAGTAGAAACAGTGCCCGGTTTTTAGAGGCACACCACACAACTGGGTTTTGTATTTAACTTTAATTAAATGATTAAGTAGCATCGAGTCAGTGTGTTAGGCATTCCGGAAAACCTCAACTCCAATAAATAACTCCGAGACAGAAATTTTCTCAAAGTTTCCTTTTATTAGAGTAGTAAACTGGCACACTTGGGAAATCCCGAATCTGAAAGTTCCAGGTTTCCCTCCAGTAAGTAAAAAAATTACAAATCCACCCCTTGCGCCCATCATTCATCACATGCCCCAATCACCATCCGTCCCAACTTGAGATGTCCCCTCAACCACTCCTCACCCAGGTGCAGAAATAACATGACCTTGACTTTGAAGAAGAATGCTATTATGTCTAACCACATACTTCCACAAAATTCCCCCTTCCCATTTTCCCAGGCTCAAGAATGTAGCAGTGTGGAAAGATCTTGTGTCAATATGGCTTCCAAAGCTTAGCGACACTCTTCAACGTGATTTTCAATGGTGCTGTCTTCATTGCTAGCCTAATGAAATCCATGGACCTCATCTTTCCCTTTTTCCTTCCATTTTTCCAAGTATTACGGACTTCTCAAAGAAATCGAGTTTCCATACAGTGACAGAAATATGCCAGCCTGATGGTCCTTAATGCTTCAAATCGCAATTTGGGTTCAATGGGTCCTAGTGATCCACTGAACAATTGAGGGCAAAAGTGTTCTGACCCAGGCTTCATTCAAATTAAGAAAACACACGCGGTGTGTAAAAGCAAACCTTTTTTAGGGCAACACTGGGAATTATTTGCATTCCCAGCCAAAACTTATTAAACACAATTGTCTGAGATAAGAGCATGCCTTTCAGGGTTGTAATAGGCTGGCAAGAAACAGGTGTTCACTTCATTAGCAGATAAACCGACAGAAAGTTCCAGCAAAGACAAACCAGAGTTCGCAGGGCTGCGATGAGGAATCGGAATCTAATGAACTTCTTTGCTTCCTGCAAAGCTTTTTATCATCTTTTCACCTCCCAGCCTTACTCCCGCAGTCATCTCTGCTTCAGCTCTCTCTCCTACGAACCACAAAAAAAAAGAAGAAGAAGAAGAAGAAGAAGGGGCAGCCAGAGAATGAGGTGGCTGGATGGAGTCAGTGAAACTGTCGGCATGGACTCCAGAAGATGGTAGAGGACAGGAAGGCCTGGAGGAACATTGTCCATGGGGTCACGATGGGTCCGACACGACTTCGCAACTAACAACAACAAAGTGATCCATTATTTGTTTTTCTGGTTTTCTTGTGAGATCTTTAAAAGCCTTCTCCAGCAGCAACATTCAAAGGGGCTGCTACAGAACCTTATAGAAACAATAAAGAGTTATCGCCACTTTATTCACACAGAGTAATGTTCATTAATTTTGCACACACGTCCCCACAGGGGTGGGATTCAATTTTTTTTAAGCTGCCGGTTCTGTGGGCCTGGCTTGGTGGGCGTGGCAGGGGAAGAATACTGTAAAATATCCATTCCCACCCACTCCTGGGGAAAAGTTACTGCAAAATCCCCATTCCCTTCCCACCCCATTAACCTGCTTTCCAGCTCCATTCTCCTGTGCAGGGCAACCAAAAAAGACCCAGCCGATCAGCTGGGACTCGGAAGGCAGAGAATAGATGGGGGCGGAGCCAGTCAGAGGTGGGATTTGCCGGTTCTCCGAACTACTCAAAATGTCCGCTACAGGTTCTCCAGAACTGGTCAGAACCTGCTGAATTACCACCTCTGCCTCCCCTGCACTTCCATGCTACTAAGAATGAATTCTCACAGGTCAGGGCAGGGGTCTTCAAATTTGGCAACGTTCAGACTTGTGGACTTCAACTCCCAGAATTCCTCAGCAAGCCATGCTGGTTGAAATTGAAGTCCACAAGTCTTTTAATCATATCTGATATCTGATATTAACACAGTGGAGAAAGTCCAGAAATATTTCACCAGAAGAGTTCTCCACTCCTCTACTCGTTGCAGAATATCTTATGCCACCAGACTTGAAATTCTAGACCTAGAAAACCTAGGACTACTCCGCCTTGGGTCCGATCTAAGTATAGTATATAAAATTATATATTGCAATGTCCTACTTGTCAACGAATACTTCAGCTTCAACCACAACAATACAAGAGCACACAATAGATACAAACTCAAAGTAAACCGCACCAAACTTGATTGCAGGAAATACGACTTCAGCAACAGAGTGGTCAATGTCTGGAATACTCTACCTGACTCTGTGGTTTCTTTCCCAAACCCCAAAAACTTTAACCTTAGACTGTCTACTATTGACCTCACCCCTTTCCTAAGAGGTCTGTAGGGGGCGTGCATAAGCGCACCAATGTGCCTACCGTCCCTGTCCTATTCTTTCTTTTATTTTTCTTATATGTATCCATGTATTCATAACTATGTTTATACTTATACCTATTATCTTATAATCGCTTGACAAAATAAAATAAAATAAAATAAATAAATAAAGTTTGGAGACCCCAGTCATAAGGGAATAATCCTACAAATTCAGGGCATGTTGAAAACAGGTTTAAAAAAAAAATCACTTTCCTTTGCAATTCAGTCACTATCCCTAAAGGATTCTCTGCAGAATCATCTTATTGCACGGCAGGTGATCCTAGACATACAACAGTTCGTTTAGTGGCCATTCAAAGTTGCGACGGCACCGAAAAAAGGGACTTAGAACCGTTTTTGCAGCATTCCCCACGGCCACATGATTAAAATTCAGAGGCTTGGCCACTGGTTCATATTTATGACGGTTGCAGTGTCCCGCGGGTCGTGTGATCCCCTTTTGTGACCTTCCGACGAGCAAAGTCAGAATCACATCACCACCGTGTTGCTACCTGTTAAGCCTGGATTCCCCAACGGGTGTTAAGGAAAACAAATTAAACAGGGCGTGCAGCGAAGACAGGTAAATGTGTGAGATAAGTTTTCTAGTTAACACGCAGTTATGCTTGTGCTATCAAAAATATTGTTTATTCCATTTAAGAATTATAGCATAGTCAAAATAACGGTCCATTAGTCATATATCAATTTCAGTCTAATCTTGTCGGGATACTCTTTTTGCAAAGTCCGTGTTAAATAGCCAATGTCAGTTCACTTACAATAAATCAGTCCAATCTTTATCTTCTCTCTGTTGAGAAAATCAACACTCCCTTTTCTCTCCCGTTTCAGCAAGAACGCGCAGTCATCAATCCATCCAGTAATTAGGGATCAGTAAGCCAGAGAGAGAGCTGCAATTGCCTCGCTTATATAGTGCTTTTACAACCACACCCTTAATTACATTCTTGCAGTTAAAGTTACACACACTTTAACTAACAAACCATGATACCATATTTATTATTTTTACCCAAACCAGTTAGGGTAAACAATATTATCCCTAACACTACCAATCAACTAATCAGAATAGACTTGGAAAAGGACCTTGGAGGTCATCTAGTCCAACCCCTTGCTCAAGCAGGAAGTAAGCAGTGGGGTCCACAACGTTCTGTTAGGGTAATAAATAAAAGAAAGAAATAAAAAAAAATATTATAGAGAGAGTGGAGAGTTACTCTATAGGCATATTTTATCTTGATGTTAGGCAGTTGTTTTCCTATGTATATAGAAGTACAGTATTTATCTCTATAGGCATTTCTTATCTTATCCTGTTGTGGAAAATATTTCTCTAACCTTTCACGTGTTGTAAAACTAGCCTGCAATTAGTTACATCTTTCTCCTATGAAGACACATGGTTATCCCATCTGAATCCATCTGGTTTAAATCTAAATTAGAGTGTTTTACAATGCAGTTACTCTACTTCTAAAAGAATCTTAAGGTATAAGAAGAGTTACTTTCGTCTGTGTGCTTTGCAACTTTCCTCACATATCTGTGTGTATGAGAGGAGAGCTCTTACCCTTTTATTGATCAATAAAAGTTAGATTTTGTTCTTCAAAGCCTCTGCTTAAGTTCATTTTTGGCACAGCGTGATCTTAAGTTATAGCCGAACTTTACAGTTCCGTCTTAGGCCCAGTATTCTTCATTAATGACTTAGATGAGGGAATAGAAGGGGAACTTACCAAATTTGCAGATGATACTAAGCTGTCAGGAATAGCTTAACACCCAAGAAGATAGGCTGAGATCCAGATGGATCTTGACAGACTAGAACACTGGGCCATATCTAATAAAATGAAATTCAATGTAGAGAAAAGTAAAGTCTTACACTTAGGCAAGAAAAACCAAAAGTACACATATAGACTGGGTGAAACCAGGCTCAATAGCAGTAACTGTGACAGGGATCTTGGAGTCTTAGTGGACAACCAGCTAAATATGAGCCAGCAGTGTGCAGCAGCCTCCAAAAAAAGCTAATGCATCCCTAAGTTGCATTAACAGAGGGATACAATCAAGATCAAGTGAGGTACTAATACCACGCCTTAGCAAGACCACACCTAGAGTACTGCATCCAGTTTTGATCACCACATTATAAAAATGATGTTGAGACTCTAGAAAAAGTACAGAGAAGAGCAACCAAGATGATTAGGGGACTGGAGGCTAAAACATACAACGAACGGTTGCAGGAACTGGGTTTGGCTAGTCTAGTGAAGAGAAGGACCAGGGGAGACATGATAGCAGTCTTCCAATATTTGAGGGGCTGCCACAGAGAGGAAGGGGGTCAAGCTATTTTCTAAAGCACCCGAAGGCCAGACAAGGAATAATGGATGAAACTGAACAAGGAGAGATCCAACATGGAAATAAGGAGAAACTTTCTGACAGTGAGAACAATCAACCCATGGAACAGCTTTGCCTTCAGAAATTGTGGGAGCTTCATCACTTGAGACTTTCAAGAAGAGATTGGACTGCCATTTGTCAGAAATGGTGTAGGGTCTTCCGCTTGGGCGGGGGGGGGGGGGTTGGACTAGATGACCTACAAGGTCCCTTCCAACTCTGATTATCTGCTATCTGTTACCCTATACCCTTTCAGATAGATGGCTATTCCATTCACTTAACTGTGGCGAGAAAAGTCGTAAAACAGGGCAAACTTACTTAAGCAACATAACCATTGTCTCACTTAGCAACATAAATTTATGTTTAGCAAGAAGATAAAGTTATGTTTCCCCTAGCCACATCAATGTTGGGCTCCGGCGTGGTCGTCACTCGAGGACTAGCTGTATTGAATGAGTGCAAGGGATGCGCCCCTCGGCTCTGTTTGCAGTCCGCCCTTCAAAGGGTTAAAGGAAGGTGAGCCACTGCCTAGAAAGGCCGGAAGTCGGTGGAGGAAAAGGCGTAGTACCTTTCTCAGTGGAACAGGCTTCCTGCCGGAAGATTCAATTGTTGGCCTGCTGTCAGTCAAAGGGGCTTTGACCTCCTGAATCTGCCTGGGTGGGGGGAAGTCTCTTTTGGGGATTAGGGTGACACCCCCCCACCCTCCTCTCCACGTCCCCTTGGAATGGAGGGAGTTGCAGGGGAGCACCTGACTGACTTGCAGGTTTGACACTTGGGGTCTGGGTGGGGAGGGGGCTTGCTGAGAATCGGTGAGAGTTGGGCTGAGCTTCCAGCATTACGAAGAAACAAAAACGGGGGTTCTTCAATGATCGTTGCTGCATTTCCACCCCGATAACGTAAGTCTGCAAGAATATATTTTTTTTGATTTCTTGCAACGTTTGCCTTGTCTCTTTCTGGGTAGACGGTTGAACAGAAAGCCAGCTGGCCAGAGGGTGGGGGAAAAAAAAAAAAAACTATGGTTAGGCAAAGGGAGATGATGGCAGGCAGAGAGAGCGATTTCAGCACGTTCTAAAGAGACAAGGAAGGATTAGTTGTGTTGTTGAATGCTAAGGCACTTTACTTCCTAAAAAGATCTATGGATTAGATTTACACCAAGACAAATCCCTTGTGTGTCCAATCACACTTGGCCAATAAAGCATTCTGTTCTATTCTATTCTATTCTATTCTATTCTATTCTATTCTATTCTATTCTATTCTACCCTATTCCTATTCCATTCCTATTCCATTCCTATTCCTATTCCTATTCCTATTCCTATTCCTTTCTGTTCTATTCTATTCTATTCTATTCTATTCCATTCCATTCCATTCCATTCCATTCCATTCCATTCCATTCCATTATATTATATTATATTATATTATATTATATTATATTATATTATATTATATTATATTATATTATATTATATTATATTATATTATATTATATTATATTATATTATATTATATTTACATTACATTACATTACATTACATTACATTACATTACATTACATTACATTTCACCCTATTCCTATTCTATTCTATTCTATTCTATTCTATTCTATTCTATTCTATTCTATTCTATTCCATTCCATTCCATTCCATTACATTCCATTACATTCCATTACACCCTATTCCTATTCCATTCCTATTCCATTCCTATTCTATTCTATTCTATTCCTATTCCTATTCCATTCCATTCCATTCCATTCCATTCCATTCTATTCTATTCTATTCTATTCTATTCTACCCTATTCCTATTCCATTCCTATTCCATTCCTATTCCTATTCCTATTCCTTTCTGTTCTATTCTATTCTATTCTATTCTATTCTATTCTATTCTATTCTATTCTATTCCATTCCATTCCATTCCATTCCATTACATTCCATTACATTCCATTCCATTCCATTACATTACATTACATTACATTACATTACATTACATTTCACCCTATTCCTATTCCATTCCTATTCCATTCCTATTCTATTCTATTCTATTCCTATTCCTATTCCATTCCATTCCATTCCATTCCATTCCATTCATTCTATTCTATTCTATTCTATTCTATTCTATTCTATTCTACCCTATTCCTATTCCATTCCTATTCCATTCCTATTCCTATTCCTATTCCTATTCCTTTCTGTTCTATTCTATTCTATTCTATTCTATTCTATTCTATTCCATTCCATTCCATTCCATTCCATTCCATTCCATTCCATTATATTACATTACATTACATTACATTACATTACATTACATTACATTACATTACATTACATTACATTACATTACATTACATTACATTACATTTCACCCTATTCCTATTCTATTCTATTCTATTCTATTCTATTCCATTCCATTCCATTCCATTCCATTCCATTCCATTCCATTCCATTACATTACATTACATTACATTACATTACATTTCACCCTATTCCTATTCCATTCCTATTCCATTCCTATTCTATTCTATTCTATTCCTATTCCTATTCCTATTCCATTCCATTCCATTCCATTCTATTCTATTCTATTCTATTCTATTCCATTACATTCCACCCTATTCCTATTCCATTCCTATTCCATTCCTATTCCATTCCTATTCCATTCCTATTCTATTCTATTCTACTCTACTCTATTCCTATTCCTATTCCTTTCTGTTCTATTCTATTCTATTCTATTCCATTCCATTCCATTCCATCCTATTCCTATTCCATTCCTATTCCATTCCTATTCCATTCTATTCTATTCTATTCTATTCTATTCTATTCTATTCTATTCTATTCTATTCTATTCCCATTCCATTCCATTCTATTCCTATTCCATTCCATTCCATTCCATTCCATTCCATTCCATTCTATTCTATTCTATTCTATTCTATTCTATTCTATTCTATTCCATTCCATTCTATTCCATTACATTCCACCCTATTCCTATTCCATTCCATTCCATTCCATTCTATTCTATTCTATTCTATTCTATTCTATTCTATTCTATTCTATTCTATTCTATTCTATTCTATTCTATTCTATTCTATTCTATTCTATTCAGGCCTCCTGTTGCCATCTTTGGCTGGGCACCCAAACCTTTCAATTCAAAGATAAAACAAAGTCTGCTTGTTGCTTGTCAGCCTGCAGAATTTCATTTCTGGAGAGTTTTTTAAGCCAAGACTGGAACAGCCACCTATCTGAAATGGTATAGGGTCTCTTGCTTAACTAGAACGACCTCCCAGGTCCCTTCCAGCTCTGTTCTGATTGATTGATTGATTGACTTCTTTCAGCCTGAACACTACACGCCTGTGGCATTGCGCTGTGTTAAGGCCAAATTGGGAAGGCATAGAGTTCCTTTGGACTTGCTAGAGGTTCTCCTGGGGCATTAAAAAAAAAAAGAGAGAGAGAGAGATGGAGGAACAAGGCTCAGCTGGCTCTGAAGGAAAAGAAGGCCACCATCCCACCCTGTCCAAGAGCAGTGAAGCGTGTCGGAAAAGGATCGTGTGGGAGATTTTGGAGAAGGATCCGGAGGTCCATCGCCGGTGTTTCAGGGATGTCTGCTACTGGGAGGCGGGAGGTCCCCGAGAGGTTTGCAGCCGCCTCCACCATCTTTCCCGTCAGTGGCTGCAACCGGAGAGACGCACCAAGAGTCAGATGCTGGATCTGGTGATCCTGGAGCAGCTGCTGGCCATCCTGCCCGAGGAGATGTCCACCTGGGTGAGGGAGTGCGGAGCAGAGAGCAGCTCGCAAGCGGTGGCCCTGGCCGAAGGCTTCCTCCTGGGTCAGACGGAGTGGAAGAAGCCGGAGGAGGAGGAGGAGCAGCAGCAGCAGGTGAAATCCCACCCCCCAGGACGCCTTCAAAGGGCCACGTATTCATCCTGCAGGGTGGAAGTGGGATTAAAAAAATCCCAGTAACCGGTTCACTGCCCGGTTGCTGGGTGGGCGGGCCCTGAACTTCCTGTTTCCAGCTTCCGGTGGAAGCTTCCGGGCCTGCGAGAGGCTGTTTTTGCCCTCTCAAGGGTCCAGAGGCCTCTCCCGGGCCTCTGGGAGGGCAAAAATGGCCTCCCCCGGCCTCTGGAGGCCCTCCTGAAACCGGAAACAGGCCCGTTTCTGGACTTCCGGAAGGCCCGTTTTTTTCCCCCTCCCAGAGCCTCTGCTCCAGAGGTGGGTATTCAGCAGGTTCTGACCAGTTCTGGAGAACCGGTAGTGGAGAACCAGTTCTGGAGAACCTGGAGAACCAGTTCTGGAGAACCGGTAGTGGAGAACCAGTTCTGGAGAACCGGTAGTGGAGAACCAGTTCTGGAGAACCAGTTCTGGAGAACCGGTAGTGGAGAACCAGTTCTGGAGAACCGGTAGTGGAGAACCAGTTCTGGAGAACCGGTAGTGGAGAACCAGTTCTGGAGAACCGGTAGTGGGGAACCAGTTCTGGAGAACCGGTAGTGGAGAACCAGTTCTGGAGACGTAGTGGAGAACCAGTTCTGGAGAACCGGTAGTGGAGAACCAGTTCTGGAGAACGAGTGAACAGTCGAGGATGGGAACCAGTTCTGGAGAACGTAGTGGAGAACCAGTTCTGAGGAGTGGGAACCAGTTCTGGAGAACCGGTAGTGGAGAACCAGTTCTGGAGAACTAGTGGGACCATTGGAGAACCAGTTCTGGAGATGGGAACCAGTTCTGGAGAACCGTAGTGGAGAACCAGTTGGAGAACCAGTCTGGAGTGGAGAGGAGACAGTTCTGGAGAACAGTCTGAGTGGGAACCAGTTCTGGAGAACGGTAGTGGAGAACCGGTAGTGGAGAACCAGTTCTGGAGAACCGGTAGTGGGGAACCAGTTCTGGAGAACCGGTAGTGGAGAACCAGTTCTGGAGAACCGGTAGTGGAGAACCAGTTCTGGAGAACCGGTAGTGGAGGGAACCAGTTCTGGAGAACCGGTAGTGGAGAACCAGTTCTGGAGAACCGGTAGTGGAGAAGCCAGTTCTGGAGAACCGGTAGTGGAGAACCAGTTCTGGAGAACTGAGTGGAGAACGTAGTGGAGAACCAGTTCTGGAGCCAGTTCTGGAGAACCGACTAGTGGAGAACCAGTTCTGGAGAACGTGTAGTGGGGAACCAGTTCTGGAGAACCGGTAGTGGAGAACCAGTTCTGGAGAACCGGTAGTGGAGAACCAGTTCTGGAGAACCGGTAGTGGGGAACCAGTTCTGGAGAGACCATGGAGAACCGTAGTGGAGAACCAGAACCATTCTGGAGAACGTAGTGGAGAACCAGTTCTGGAGAACCGTAGTGGAGAACCAGTTCTGGAGGAGAACGGAGAGACCAGTGGGAACCAGTTCTGGAGAACCGGTAGTGGAAAACCAGTTCTGGAGAACCGGCAAATACCACCTCTGACTGGAGATTTTACAGTATCCTTCCCCCTGCCACGCCCACCAAGCCACACCCACAGAACTGATAGTAAAACAGTTTGAATCCCACCTCTGCTCCACGTGGCCCTGCACTTACCTCCATTGACCATGGGCCACGTGGAGACTCCTGGGAGGAGAGGGGCCAACCGGTTGGTTGAAATACCAGTTCGGCAAGCCAGCTGTAACTTTAACATCCGGTTTGCCTGAACCGGTCAGAACCAGTAGAATCCCACCCCTGCCGAATGAAACTACAGGGAGTCCCTGGCTTATGTCCACAATTTTTGATCCCCAAATGTCTGTTGCTAAGTGAGACAGTTGTTAAGTTACATTTGAACAATTCTGTGTCAAGCGTTACTTATATACTTAAATACAATATTGACCTTTTTTTCTCCATATCAAACCTTATTTCTCTTATCTAACCATGTATATAACATTTCCGAAACCTCGTAAAACTCAGACTCCTCTTTACCTTTTAGTCTGTCCATCTCGACACAGTCAAGTATTTTATTTATTACCATATTTTCTGAAGATACATCATCTATTTTCCAGATTTGGGCATAAGCAATTCTTGCCGCTGTTAATATGTGTTGTACGATGTATTGGATATGTTTCTTCGGGTTTCCTTTAAATAGCTTCTGGCTTAAATTCAATATCATACCTTGTAATTTCTCTTATCCATTTTTTTTTCAATTTTTAAGTGAGTTAAGTTGTTAAGGAAGTTAGGTTGTTAAGTGAGTTTTGGCCCAATTTGACCACCTCCCTTACCACAGTTGTTCAAAATGAATTACTGCAGAGTTGTTAAGTTATAACACAGTTGTGAAGTAAATCTCGCTTCCCCATGGACTTTGCTTGTCAGAAGGTCGTAAACATGGATCACGTGACCCCCCCGGGACACTGCAACCATCATAACTATGAGTCAGTTACCAAGCATCTGAATTTTGATCAAGTGATCATATGGATGCGGCAATGGTCGTAAGCATGAAAAAGAGTCATAAGTCATTTTTCCCCAGTGCCGTTGTAACTGTTCTGTCCCCACTACACATTAGTCTGTGTGCAGCTCGACATGCAGCTAAACCCACCTATCCTCTAATAAAACAGACCATGTGTGTAGATGCGGATGCTTTATTGAAAGAACAGGATATGGTGAAAGTGGGGAAAATAGGGATACATACAATGAGAACCAAATGTAAGACAGGCAGTATTGAGCTGAACGTAACAATTAATAAATACAAGCAATTGAAATCTCACCAGCGATGCTCTGTGTGGGATGTGGGTTTGTCCTTGGATGACCATGGGTTTCGGCCTTCTCCAAATGCTAAAGGAAATGAAATCTGGCTTCCCAGCATGCACTTGGTTTGAGAGTGCGCGCTGATGGATAAAATGAGTTGGGTCAGCTTCAAAAACAATATACTTGGGGCATATTTGTCTCTCCGGCCAATAGATGGGGCTAGAGGGCCACAAGAGTATATAAAGCTATACGGTGTGGCATGACAGTAACTTTGAAGGGTCATTTAGAAAAACCGTTGTAAGTCGAGAATGATCTGTATTTGTCTCGTTCTTCTTTTCCAATCCTGCTCCCGTTTCTAAGTCACGGATCTTTGTTGCCATTTCAGAGAAATCACTCCTTTATAAAAATGGAATGCGATTTCCCAGAGGCTCCCCTGCTGGACACTGTAGTAAGGAATCCTTTGCAAACAGGGATTCCGCAAGAAGATGCCAGAGGAATCGTGTTGCAAGGTAAGAATTTGTGACACTGTTACGTATTTCAGCTTGGCCTTTCAAGATCATTAATACCAAGTGAGGTATTGATACCTCTCTATAAAGCCTTAGTAAGGCCACACCTAGAGTGCTGCATCCAGTTTTGGTCACCACACTATAAAAAAGTTGCTGATACTCTAGAAAAAGTACAGAGAAGAGCAACCAGGATGATTAGGGGACTGGAGGCTTAAACATACAAAGAACATTTACAGGAACTGGGCTTGGCTAGTCTAGTGAAGAGAAGGACCAGGGGAGACATGATAGCGGTCTTCCAATATTTGAGGGGCTGCCACAGAGAGGAAGGGGTCAAGCTATTTGCTAAAGCACCCGAAGGCCAGACAAGGAATATTGGATGGAAACTGAACAAGGAGAGATTTAACCTGGAAATAAGGAGAAACTTTCTGACAGGGAGAACAATCAACCAATGGAACAGAAGTTGCCCTCAGAAGTTGTGGGAGCATCATCACTTGAGACTTTCAAGAAGAGATTGGACTGCCATCTGTCAGAAATGGTGTAGGGTCTCCCGCTTGGGCGGGGGGTTGGACTAGATGACCTACAAGGTCCCTTCCAACTCTGCTGATCTGTTAAACATCTGTCTTCCCGGCCCATGTCAGAAATGCTGGACTATTTTTTTTGCTCCATGGATCTTTGGGATAGAAAAACAAGCTTACCTTTACCTTGTTCTCAAATGCTCTTATGTTAAAGATGATTAATATTGTTATCAAATTAATTGATTTGAGGGGAAAGGGGTTGCGGGGGTGGGAAACGGGATTCCAACACCTTTTCCACACTGTTTTAATTTTTAACTCTTTTAAGACTGGTATCTTTAGAGTGTCTATGGAGATTCTTACTCATCCAGCTCATGATTGTCCCAAAGTTGTTGTTTTTTTTTCAAAAGGCAACTGGACTTTTTGGTTTTTCTTTGAATACGTTTTGCTTCTCATCCAAGAAGCTTCTTCAAGTTCTAATTGAATGGTGAGGAACGGAAGGATTTATGACCCGCTGTCTGCAAGGCGTATAAATCCTTCCATTCCTTACCATCCAGTCAGAGCTGAAGAAGCTTCTTGGATGAGAAGAGAAACGTCTTCAAAAAAAAGACCCCAGAAAGTCCAGTCCACTTTTGGGTATCTTTAGAAGTTTTTCTAATGTTTAAATGAACGATGTGTTATATCTATGGGGATTTGGCTTGCCTCCATTGCGCCGGAAATTATTTATTGTTACTCAGAAATAAATCCTAATGTACCCAAGGGATTGACTTCTCTGTAAAGATGTTTAGCGCCATAACTTGGCATTTCTGAGGCTAGCAAATGCTTCAGTCTTTCCACCATCTTGTCTCTTTGTAGGGAATGAATTGATGCCGGCAAACAGTACAGAGTCTCCGGTTTTTCTCTGCGGTGGAATAGAAACCGTGGTTGACCCAGATCAGGTAGAGGCAAGGATATTATTTGTTTTGCTTGTTCGTTTGTTTGTTTCTATGATTTATTTAGACGATTCAGGTGCCCAGTTTACCATCTTTTTTTTGTCATGGCCGTTAAAGAAATCCCTGCAGCTGTTAAGCAAAGCATGCAGCCGTTAAGTGAATCTAGCTTCACCCATTGATTTTGCTTCTCTGAAGCCAGTTGGAGATATCATAAAATCACAATCCTATGACTCCAGGACACGGCAACTGTTGTGCTGCCTCACTCACTCATACACACATGTGTGTTTTGGAGAGTTTATTAATGTTCCCCAGCAGTTTCCTTCACCCAACCTCAGAATTGTCCCAAATAAATCCAGCCACAAGCAAGCCAAGATTAGTTGACAAGGCAATGGCCAATAGTCCATAAAACAATAGACCAGTGATGGCTAACCTATGACACGCGTGTCACTCGTGACACGCCGAGGCACTTTGACTGACACGCCTGTTGGTGTGGGGAAAACCTGCACATTTAGAGGCTGCCTGTACTCTGCTCCAATCCCTGC
Source organism: Notechis scutatus (assembly GCF_049901735.1). Taxonomy (NCBI): domain Eukaryota; kingdom Metazoa; phylum Chordata; class Lepidosauria; order Squamata; family Elapidae; genus Notechis; species Notechis scutatus. The sequence continues at coordinate 11,552,823 of NC_142010.1, read as the reverse complement.
TCCCTGCTTGTTGCGTGGAGGCGTGGTGTCACCGCTGCCGCAAGATCTTTGCAGCAGAGAACCAGTTTTAACCGCCATAAACTGAGGTTTGTCAGTTTCATTACCTCAGGAACGCTACAGGAGGAAAGGAGATCCATGAGGTTCACAGCCCTGTAAGGTGGCCTTCCGATCCCCACATCCTGCACCTGCAGCCCTGAGACCAGGGAGACGAGTTTCACAGCCCTGTGTGATCACCCCAGCCCAGTCCGTCATAAACCAAATTATTGATATTTCTTGAAGTGACACACGACCCGAGGAAGGCTACACTTTTTCCCGATTTTCGACATACCAAGCTGAAAAGGTTAGCCATCACTGCAATAGAAAGTTCCTCCAACCAGTAAGCCCACCAAACAAACCTAAATCCACCAGGCAAAACTGAAAGGACATTCACGAGAGTTCCCTTGGCAAGAGAAGTTCAGACACTACAAGGCACCAAATCAAGCAGGAAGCATGAACAAACACACAGCCAAAAACCCAACACATTGTTCCCAGCAACTCCTCCCTCTGCCTGCCATGATAAATAGTTTTTCGATGCAATCCTAAATTGCATTAACAGAGGGATAAAATCATGATCAAGTGAGGTACTAATACCACTCTATAAAGCCTTAGTAAGATCACATCTAGAATACTGCGTCCCGTTTTGGTCATCACATATATAAAAAAGATGTTGAGACTCTAGAAAAAGTGCAGAGAAGAGCAACCAGGACGATTAGGGGACTGGAGACTAAAACATATGAAGAACGGTTACAGGAAGTGGGCATGGCTAGTTTAGTGAAGAGAAGGACCAGGGGAGACAGGATAGCAGTCTTCCAATATTTGAGGGGCTGCCATAGAGAGAAAGGGATCAAGCTACTTTCTAAAGCACCTGAAGGCCAAACAAAGAATAATGGATGGAATCTGAACAAGGAGAGATTTAACCTGGAAATAAGGAGAAACTTTCTTGACAGTGAGAACAATCAACCAACGGAACAAGAGTTGCCCTTGGAAGTTGTGGGAGCGTCATCACTTGAGACTTTCAAGAAGAGATTGGACTCCTATCTGTCAGTAATGGTGTAGGATCTCCTGCTTGGGCAGGGAGTTGGACTAGATGACCTACAAGGTCCCTTCCAACTCTGGTTATCTGTTAAGGTGGGACTTTTTCCTGAGTAATCTGGCAGATCTCCTTTGCTCTTGTCTTTTCTCTGCCCTGTGTGCTCTTGGATCCATCATGGAAGGCAGCTCCTCCACGTCACTGACCTGCAAACTGTCCCAGCCGAAGCCTCCTGTAAATATCTTTCAGCCGGCAGTTCAGAGTCATGAATTAACCCAGTTCCTGATGTGCCATGAATGAGCTCATCCTCATCCTCCCTCGAGCCAACCTCCGAGGAAGACTCAGAGGAGTTGTCCAAGGGAGATATCACAACTGTTGTAAATACATGCCGGTTGGCAAGTGCCCCAGTGTTGATCATGGGACAGCGGGGAATGCTGCATTGCTCATAAATGCAAGGACCAGTCATTTGTCACATTTTCAGTGCCCTTGTAACTTCAGAGTCACTAAATGAATAGTTGTAACTTGAGGACTTCCCGTAATTATAGCTAACTGCCATTGGCTATTGATTATTTGCGCAGTAAGAAAACAGATGTCAGATGAAACCACACATTTAGTGTGATTCCATGCACTGTGCATATGATGATGATGATTTTTTTTCTTTTCCAATCAGGATCTGGCCACTATCGAAGAGCTGGCTGTGTATTTCACTGAGGAAGAGTGGATTCTGTTGGATCCCGACCAGAAAGCTCTCTATAAGCAAATCATGGAAGAGAATTTTGAAATTGTGACTTCTCTCAGTAAGGTTCCCTCTTTTCTTCATTGATGAATAATCATAAAGTTAGTATTTTAGGACCAGTTCCTGCGAGGCAACATATATATATATAATATAATATACATATTATATCTTGGCCAAGATACTTCCAATTTTTTTACGTGGGAGAAAACCCGAATAACCAAAGATCCATATATATATATATATATATATATATATATATATATATATAGATATAGATAGATAGATATAGATATAGATATAGATATAGATATATATAGATATATAGATATATAGATATATAGATATAGATATATATATATGGTGCACTACATCAGATCAAACAGCACTGGTCTAGCACAAAGTTCTCCAAACTTGGCCACTTTAAGACTTGTGGAACTTCAATTCCCAGAATTCCTCAGCCAGCCATTTCTGTAATATGTGTACATTCTCACAGGTCTACACAATTGCCAAGTGCCTCGTCCTGTGTCGGTGAAAGTTTCCAGGCCAAAAGTCATTGACAACCCTACATAAAGCCATGTATAATTAAAGTCAGTGTGATGACCCGGAGTGTAACACAAACGTAACAAAATCCAAAAGGTAAATAAATGTCCTTTAATGCCTCCAACTTGGCCCCACTGTTCAGTAATTCTCAGTTGGAGATAAAACTTATTCAAAAATAGTCTTCAAAAGAAAGCAATACAGTCCAAACTTAATGAGCAGATAGAGGTGAAATAAAAAAACAAAACAAACTGTAAAGAAGGAATTTCCACAACGGACCAGGATAAGTAATTGCCAACTTCAAAGAGATAACAAGGCACAGTCTGTTGGAAGGATGCCAACCAAGATAATTTCTGCCCAAAATAACACACGTTTTGCTTCTGGCAACACTGTCTCTCTCATATACTATTTTCCCCAGTTGCAATCAATGAGAGGGATCATGGCCGCTTCCTCTCTCGTAAGCCAAGTTGTTTTTTTCTCCGTTCCTCCCTGCATGTCCTAGGATGAAGAGGGGATGGGCCTGGTTCTTCCTCTGACTGCCCAGCCGGCCTCTGCCCTTACCCAGCCTCCTCCACAACCTCTGAAGCCACACCTCCACTCCCTGTCGGCTGCTCCTTCTCTCCCTCAGAGTCCGACTCTAACAAGGGCATGACAGCCAGTTTGATGTAGTGATGAAAGATGCTGGCTTAGAAACCTGGAGACTGTGAGCTCTAATCCCACTTTAACTATGAAAGCCAGCTGTGTGACTTTGAGCCAGTGACTCTGTTAGGGATATACACCCTAGCAGAACGTGCAACGGCAGTCTAGCAGGCAGGCAGATATGTGAGATAATAACGTTGTTGTAGCTTACACTCAGTAAGACAGATACACTGTGCAAGTTAAATAGTTTTTATTCCAGCAAGAGTTATAGCATAGTCAAAACAGTCCATATATCATACACTAAGTTCAGTCCATCCGGGGGTTATTCAGTTTGCAAAGTCCAGTGTCGAAAAAGAGGTCAGTAAACTTACAATCAATCAGTCCAGTGATATATCTCTTTTGCAGTCAGAGATATGAAGAAAATCAAACCTCCTTTCTTCTTCTCAGCAAACACGCAGTTTATCACCATCAATCCTTCATTGTCAGCATTCCAGTAAAAGCCGAGGCAAACAGTGAGCTCTCTTGCTCCCTCTTATGGTGATTTTACAACCGCACCCAAAAACTTGGTTTACAGTTTAAAGTGATACATACACTTAAACTAACTAACATAGTTTATATATTATTTTACCCAAACTAAGTTAGGTAACCAATGTTATCCCTAACAGACTCAGCCCAACTCACCTCACAGGGTTGTTGTTGTGGAGAAAATAGGAGAAGGAAGGAGTATTAGATATGTTTGCTGCCTTGATTTACTTATAAAGTAATAAAGGTGGAATGAAACTAATAAAAAAAATGGCTCAGTAAATTTCTCAATCTCTTCTCAATAGGTCATCCAATCAATCTCTAAATGTCTTCTCTTTGTTCCAGGACGTGACCGATATAAAACAAAAGAACACCTGACGGGGACAAAACCATATATGTGCTTGGAGTGCGGAAAAAGTTTTGGTTATAAAAACCACCTTACCTGTCATCGAAGAATTCACACGGGAGAAAAACCCTACAAATGCCTGGCGTGCGGAAAATGCTTCAACCGGAGTTCCAGCCTCCTTAAGCACAAACGAATTCACACGGGCGAGAAACCCTATGCGTGCCTTGAGTGCGGAAAGCGCTTCAGCCAGAGTTCGAGCCTCACCAAGCACAAACAAATTCACACGGGTGAGAAACCCTACGCCTGCTTAGTGTGCAGCCGGAGCTTCGTGAAGAAGATCAATCTCACGTCCCATCAGAGAATTCACACCGGGGAGAAGCCATACGAGTGCTCGGAATGCGGGAAGACTTTCAGTCACAAAATAAATCTCCTTTCTCACCGGAGAATTCACACCGGAGAGAAACCCTATCAATGTCGGGAGTGTGGGAAGAGTTTTAGCCAGAATACGGGCCTGACGAAACATCAAAGGACTCACACGGGCGAGAAACCTTATAAGTGCTTAGAATGTGGCAAGACGTTTGGTCATAAGACGAATCTCACCGCTCACCAAAGAATTCACACAGGGGAGAAGCCGTACCTGTGTTTGGTGTGCGGGAAGAGGTTCAGTTCCCGGACTGGTCTGACTTACCATGAAAGGACCCACACCTAGAGGAAGCCATTTAAATGCTTAGAGTGCGGAAAGAGCTTCACTCAGAAGATCATTCTCGTGAAGCATCATTTGGAAGAGAAGGGGTTCTCTTATTTGGAATGTGACAATCCAGCCATGTATCTCGCTGCGCACCAAAGCATCTTCAAACACCCAAAACCGCATCAGTGTCCGCAGTGCGGGAAAACTTTTAGTCAGAGCACGGGGCTCCGGAATTACCGGCTCATTCACGAAGGCGGGAAGGAGTGCGCTTGCTCGGTCTGCGGGAAAAAGCTTCAGTCACAAACTCATCCTCAGTTGTCACGAAAGGATCCACACTGGGGAGAAACCGTACAAGTGTCTGGAATGCGGCAGAAGCTTTAATCACAAGAAAAACCTCTCGAGGCACCACCGAATCCACACAGGAGAGAAACCATACCGGTGCTCAGACTGTGGGAAGTGTTTCGGTCAGAAAGTAGACCTCACCAAACATCAACGGATTCACACCGGAGAGAAACCATATCAATGTTCGGAGTGTAGGAAGAGTTTCAGCCAGCGTACCAACCTTTTCCAGCATCAGAGCATTCACACGGGGGGGAAATACACCCGCTTAGAATGTGGGAAAAGTTTCAGTCATAAGAAAAACCTGATCAGACAATCAAAAAAATGCACACAAGGGAGAGATATTATAAATGACAGGTGAGGGTCAATGAATGTTGGTAGGAAGGAAAATAGCTCATCAATCAATTTACATGGGGGAGAAACCCATATAAATGATTTGTTTGGAATTTGTTCAAATTAAATTTTGATTCTCAGGCAAAAATTAGAGGAAGAAGCATGCAATCATGGGAAGAATCACACAGCAATTGGTCATCTCTCATACCAGTCTTGATTTTTATTGCGTTTTGGTATTGTTAATTTTTATTGTCTTGTTGTTCATTCATTTGTCCACATCAGAGCTGGTATTCAGCAGGTTCTGACCAGTTCTGGAGAACCAGTACTGGAAATTTTGAGTAGTTTGGAATACCACCTCTGACTGGCCCCGCCTACATCTATTCTCTGCCTCCCGAGTCCCAGCTGATCGGCTGGGTCTTCTTCTGTTGCCTTGCAAAGGAGAACGGAGCTGGAAATCAGGTTAGTGGGGTGGGGAGGGAATGGGGATTTTACAGTATCCTTCCCCTGCCACACCCACCAAGCCACACCCACAGAACCAGTAGTAAATAATTTTGAATCTCACCTCTGGTCCACGTTTTTACAAACTGCCATTCATGTAAGGATAATTAACATCTTTTGATAACAGATTCTATACTTTCAACATAGACTAAGAATGCCCTGTGATTATCTTGGATTCCAGAAAAAAAGATCTCAATTTTCATTTTCTCCACGTCCCTGTAATATTCTCAGTTGCCTGTCTACTTCCTAAACCTCTTTTTTAACCTTGGCAACTTCAAAGTCGTGTGGACTTCAACTTCCAGATTTCACTAGATGGCTGGGGAATTCTGGGAGTTGAAGTTCGTCCATCCTAACATTGTTAAGTATTCTGACTTTTTGTCCCCGGGTAAGTGAATTTTAAAGGAGGAAGGCATTTGAAAAAAGGTGCTATTGAAATCTACAAAGCAATCAAGTTTTTAAAACAAAGTATTATGAATACACAGAACGAAGAATTGAGACAATGAGGATAGTAGGCCTTTTAGGAACGTGTGTGTGTTTGTGTATGTGTGTAAAATGCACGCATTCCTCAATACCTTGATGTGTACCTTTAGAAGAATGTGGAAGAGAACAGATTATCTCTGTCAAATTGTCCTTCACTGGAAATCTGATTTAAACTGTTGAAAAAAAACATTTACAATCATTTTTTTAGAAAAATTTACATTTCAATTAGGGAAAGGCAGTGTACATATGAAGCACATATACCCATACACACAAATACACACATCTACAACCTTGACAATAGTTGACATGTGTTATTGTAGTTTATGATATTTTCATTAGAACTTCTTATCGCATCCATAATCTTCCATTACTTTCCATCTCACTTCTGTTCTTTAGAACAATTTTGGTCCTCACATTATCCTATTTCTGATATGCAGCAAACGTTTTAAATCACTGGTCAATTTAATTGTTTTAATTGTCACTTGTTTTAAAGTATATATATTTTGATATATATGTTTTCTTAAGTTTTTGCGGGTACTTGCATGTATGGTATTCAGCTTTGTTCGGGTATTTTCCCACGTCATAGTAGTTGTGCTTTTAAAGTTGTAGCAACGTTTCGGCAGAATCTCATCTGCCATCATCAGGCTTCTGTATTTTGATATATACTGTATATATTTGTATGGTGCTCTTTGCTATTGTATTTGTATGTGATGAAGTTGGTTGTAGACCACCCTGATGTTCCCCAAAAGAATGAAGGGGAACATAGGTCATTTTAAATAATAAATATGTTTCAGACTTTTTTTTTCCTTTTACTTGATTCTGAGAAAATAAGTATCCAAGAAGGGATTTGGTAAAAATAGCTGAATGCTGGCTGATGGAGACATTTGAAGGTAAAAAAATCCAGATGTGGGATATTTTCCCTAAGCCTTGTAAAAAGAAAGTTGTCAGACCTGCCTCATCTCGAACCCCTAAGTAAGAATGATCCTTAATTCCATTCGCTGAGAAAGGTCGCGTTTACTACAAGTGAATTGCAGTAGTGCACTTGACTTCTAGGAAACTATACCTTTCTCAACAAATGGAGTTAAGGATTGTTCTTAGAGGTTCAAGCTGAGGCAGGCCTGACAAAAGTCACATTTTACACTGAAATCTGCAACTTTCGAAACTCCTCCCTGGATCATAGTGAGCAAAGTCAAATTTGTGGGTGGTTGTGGTACTTCGAAGAACTGAGTTAATGCGCTTTTGGATGCATCCTTGTACTGTCCCGTGCCACATTCTCTTCAATTCAGTGAGAGACTCAAGTTTGAAGTTCAACTGAATCTACGTCCCAAAAGTGCTTGTTCAAATGGCAACTGGACTTTCTTGGGGTTTTTTATTTATTTATTTTATTTTATTAGTCAAGCAAGTATTAGATAACAGGTATAAGTATAAACATGATTATGAATACACAAAATGGCTACCAATACAATAGAACAGAATAGAATTCTTTATTGGCCAAGTGTAGTTGGACACACAAGGAATTTGTCTTTGGTGCAAATACTCTCGGTATACATAAAATAAATTCGTCAAGAATCATCAGGTACAACACTTAATAATAATCATAGGGTACACTAAGCAATCAAATCATACTAGGAAACGGTCAATATAGATCATAAGGGTACAAATGACAAAGTTACAGTCATACAGTCACAAGCAGGAGGGGATGGGTGACAAGGAGTGATTAGAAGATTAATAGTAATAGTAGTGCAGACTTTGTAAATAGTTGAAAAGTGTTGTGGGAATTATTTGTTTAGCAGAGTGATGGCTTTTGGGGAAAAAATGTCCTTGTGTCGTTTTGAGGGAAGGAGTTGAAACAGTTTATGTCCAGGATGTGAGGGGTCCGTAGATATTTTCACAGCCCTTTTTTTGACTCGTGCAGTATACAGGTCCTCGATGGAAGGCAGGTTGGTAGCAATTGTTTTTTCTGCAGTCCTAATTACTCTGTGGAGTCTGTGTCTGTCTTGTTGGGTTGCAGAACCAAACCAGACAGTTATAGAGGTGAGGATGACAAACTCAGTAATTCCCCTATAGAACTGGATCAGCAGCTCCTTTGAGCTTTGTGAGTTGGCGCAGAAAGAACATTCTTTGTTGTGCTTTTTTTTAATGACATTTTTGATGTTAGGTGTCCATTTTAGGTCATGTGATATAGTAGAACCTAGAAATTTGAAGGTCTCTACTGTTGATACTGTGTTGTCTAGTATTGTTAGAGGTGGTAGTATGGGAGGGTTTCTTCTAAAGTCTACCACCATTTCTACGGTTTTGAGTGTGTTCAGTTCCAGATTGTTCCAGTTGTACCACAAGGCAAGCTGTACAACCTCCTGTCTGTATGCGGATTCGTTGTTGTCTCGAATTAGACCAATCGCTGTTGTGTCATCAGCAAACTACAGTATTTCAACAGATGGATCGTTTGAGATGCAGTCATTGGTATATAGGGAGAAGAGAAGTAGAGAAAGCACACAGCCAGAATTGTACAGAATAAAAGGAACATTAGGACAGGGACGGTAGACGCGTTGGTGCGCTTATGCACGGCCCCTACAGGAAAGGGTGAGGTCAACAATAGACAGTCTAAGGTTAAAGTTTTGGGGGTTTGGGGAAGAAACCACAGAGTCAGTTAGTGTATTCCAGACATTGACCACTCTGTTGCTGAATTCTCAATCAACCAGGTCCTGGTTGTGTCAACTCAGAATATTTCTCTCCCTTTTCACTCCATAATAGCTTAACTCTACTTAGAATTCCCATAGTCCTCAATTTACGACCACAATTGAGCCCAAAATTTCTGTTGCTAAGGGAGACATTTGTTAAGAGGGTTTTGTCCCATTTTACGACCTCACTTGCCTCAGACGTTAAGTGAATCGCTGCCGTTGATCAGTCAGTAAATCGGCCGTTCAGCGAATCGGGCTTCCCTGCCAACTTTGCTTGTGAGGTCGCAAAAGGGGATCACCCGATCCTGGGACACAGCAACGGCCATAAGTATGAACCCGTTGCCAAACCTCTGAATTTTAATCATGTGACCCTAGGGATGCCGCAAAAGGTCATAACGGTGAAACACAGTCAAAAGTCACATTTTTCAGGGCCTGCTGTCGTAATTTCGATCGGTCACCAATGAGGCAAGGACTACCTAGATTTCGTTCATTTCTTGAGATCGGTTTCATTTGGAAGGATTTTTTTTTTTTAAAAAGCACCAGGGGTCTTCATACTTGACAGCTTTAAGACTTGTGGACTTCAACTCCCAGAATCCCTCCTCCAGTCATGTTAGCTCAGGAATTCTGGGAGTTGAAGTCCACAAGTCTTAAAGTTGCCAAGTTTGAAGACCCTTGAAGTACCATATTATTACAGAGACACCCGGAACGGGTTAAATTCATCGAGTTGAACACTCCTAGAGTGGGGGGAGCAAAGGAGAGCCCTCCACCTCGCTTGGAGAAAACTACCGGAAGTGCCGTGTAGAAGAAAGGGGTGAAGCCACTTCCGGTGCCCTTTTTCCCCACCTCTTCCTGGTGGGAAATCTCATTTTTGAATACAAGCTCTGGATCTTCTTAGCTTGGGCGGCCCTCCGCGCCTGTGGGAAGCGTCTCCTCTGGCTCAGAGGGCGGAAAGGCATTGCATTGCATTGCAGGGAGAAGTGAGTTGATGGAAACGGGGGATGTTTTGGCTGGAGGAGAGCAAGAAATATTCCAGAGGAAGAGAGGCTATAAAAGAAAAGCAGAGGCGACTGGAGAGAAAATGCTGCTGCGGGGGTGGACCGGGAAGAAGCATTCCAGGGAGGACCGGGGGGGCAGGCGATCTAGGAAAGTGATGCATTCTTTGCATCCGAAACTTTATGGTAGTCTGCAGCTGGATCTGGAGGTTCTTTTAATTTAGGGCAGGGATCCCCAAACTTGGCAGCTTTAAGACTTTGTGGACTTCAGCTCCCAGAATTCCTGAGCTAATATGACTGGAGGGGGAATTCTGGGAGTTGAAGTCCACAAGTCTTAAAGCTGTCAAGTTTTGAAGACCCCCTGATTTAGGAGATGGTGGTAGCACAGCTGCCTTTCATTTTACAGGCGTATTGATTGGTCCTATTGTAGCCAGTCTCTGATTTGGGTACCATAACAATAATATTTGCATTTTTTTTTTTGATTGATGTGTGCCATTATGAGTCTCTGTGGCGCAGTGGTTAGAGTGCAGTCCTGCAAGCTACTTCTGCAGCCAGCTGCCTACAATTTGGCAGTTCCAATCCCACCAGGCTCAAGGTAGACTCACAGCCTTCCATCCTGCCGAGGTGGGTAAAATGAGGACCTAAATTGTTGGGGACAATAGGCTGACTCTGTAAACCACTTAGAGAGGGCTGTAAAAGCACTATCAAGAGGAATATAAGTCTAAGTGCTATTGCTATAAAGTCTCCTAGCGACACATAGGTAGATTTTCACCATCCTGTTCTTCTACAGTGACTGTCTTTTCTTGGAAAAAAATAAAGAACAATTCTGAACAGGAGACCAATCTAATAGAGATCCATAAAGGTTTTTTTTTAAATAAGTGTTTATGTTTACAAGTTTGTTGTGCAGAGGAAAATTCAAGAGCAAAACCGGGGGGAATATAAGGGATAGCTTTCTGAAATAATGGATTATCCTTTATAATAAAGGACATATGATATCCCTAGATAGATCTATAGATAAATAATAAATAAATAGATAGATAAATAAATAAATAAATAGATAAATATATGGATCGATAGATTGTTCAGGTCTTCCAATTATGCTCCCATCACCATTGACTTGTCGAAATAAATAAATAATAAATAATAATAAATAGATAGATAAATCTATGGATCGATAAATTGTTCAGGTCTTCCAATTATGCTCCCATCACCATTGACTTGTCGAAGCCAATGGGGAAGGTCACGAATAGCGATCACATGACCGCAGGATGTTGTAACTATCATCAATGCGTGCTGAGGTCCGAGTGCCCAAATCGTGATCATGTGATGGTAGGGACTGGTCATAAAACGAGCCATGGGTAAGCCAGGATTCTCTGTAGCCTCCATGATTGAAAATATCTCTTCCTCCCCACGCAGGTCGATTAGAGAAGTTCCTGTCATTCGCCAGCTAGCTGATCTGGGCCACCTTCAGAAGAAGTGCTGAGAGACTAGAAGACAAGACAGTTGGAAGAAAAAAAGACATCGTCCCATTTTCCCCCCCTCGATGGATGAGCAGGTGGCCGCAGGACTGAGTGCTTGGGAAAGAATAGAGAATCTTTCCAAAGCTCCGCTGGTTGCACAGATGAACAGCTCCGAAGAGCTGCTGATGGAGGCACCACCACATCACGTGAAGGAGGAACCCGCCGAGGGTTTGCAAGATCCCTGGGAGAACCAGTGGCAGGAGTTCCTCAAGACCTTGAAGGCACCAGACTTGGAGTGGGGGGCTCCACAGATGCCTGATCGGCTCACTCCCTGGGACGATGCCAGAAGCTTCCTGGCCTCCTTTGAACAAGTCGCAACCGCTTGCCGATGGCCTCGGGATAAGTGGGTGGCCTTTCTCCAGCCAGCCCTGAGTGGAGAGGGCAAGCAAGCCTTCGGCCTCCTCCGTGTTCCAGAGAGAGCAGACTATGAGACGGTGAAGGCCGCCATCTTGGAAGAAGAGGCTGCCGCCAGGGAGAGGCAACGCCAGCACTTCCGGCAGCTCCGCTACCGGGACACGGAAGGCCCGAGAGGCGTTTGTGGGCAACTGCGGGCACTCGGCTGTGGGTGGCTGAAAGTCGAGAGACGCACAAAAGACGAGATTTTGGAACTGCTGATCCTGGAGCAGTTCCTCAGTATCCTGCCGGTGGAGATGCAAATTTGGGTCAGGAAACGTAAGCCCGGCAGCTGCACCCAGGCAGTGGCCTTGGCTGAGGACTTCCTGTCGAAGCAGAAAGAGGCCGCAAAATTGGAAACGAAGGTGGGAGGATTTTAGCACCCCTAAAACAGGGTTGATGACCGGGGCGTGGCACAAAGGCAACACAGTCACATAAGTAAGAAGAGTCCCTTTAGTACCTCCAACTTTGCCCCCAATGTCCAGGTTACCTTTGGCTGGAGAAAAAACTCTCCCAAGAGTAGAGGAAATTCAGTCTGAAAACAAAGTACATTACAACTGTAAATAAAAATCCACACAAACCACACTGCAGTAATTAACTTGACAGGGCAGGAGAAGGAATTGCAGACTTGAAAGGCCAGCAAAACACACACAGTTGGGAAGACGCCAGGAACCCAGATAAGCCTCGCCGATACCAGATAAATTCACGATTTGCTCCCAACAACTTTGCTGTATGCAGCTTCCCTTTTTAAACACAGCTGCAGCTAATGAAGGGAGTCAGGGCCCTTTCCTCCCCCGTAAGCCACACAATCCACATTGCTCCTTTCTCCATTCCTCCCTGTGTGTCCTAGGATGAAGAGGGAGTGGGCCTGGGTCTTCCTCTGAATTCCTTCTTTCCTGCTCTACCTCTCCCCTGTTCTGCCCAGCTGGACTTTGCCCTTCCCCAGTTTCTTCCACAGCCAACGGAGCTCCACCCCCACTCCCTGTCAGCTGCTCAGCCTCCCCCTCCGAATCAGATTCCAACAGGGGCATGACACAGGGAGAGGGGAGGTTGGATGTGTTAAAAGAGGCCAAGGGGAGTTGCAACCATCTGCTCAAAGTCTCTCTCTTTACACAGGAGGTCCTCGACTTACAACGGTTTGCTTAGTCACCATTCAAAGTTGCAATGGCTCTGAAAAGAGTGACCGATGACCGTTTTTCACATTTATGACCATTGGAGCATCCCTGCGGCCACGTGACTTATGCTTGGATGCTTGACTCACTTTTATGACAGTTGCAGTGTCCCGAGGTCACATGATTCCCCCTTTTGCGACCTTCTGACAAGCAAAGTCGGTGGGGAAAACAGATTCACTTAACAACTGCAGTGATCCGCTTAATAAAGGTGGCGAGAAAAGTCATAAAAATGGAGCAAAATTCAGCGAACACATTTCTTACTTAGCAACATAAATTTGGGTCATAAGTTGTGGACTACCTGTATCAACTTTGGCAATGTTAACACTTCGACATCTCAGGGTCTACCATCTTGTCAGTTTTGACCAAACCCTCTCTGTCTCAGTAGTCCTTGACTTATGACTGTATGAAGTCTGTCCGTTGCAGTCATAAGTCTAATGATGGAAACTGATCAAGGAGAGATTCAACCTGGAAATAAGGAGAAACTTTTTGACAGTGAGAACAATCAACCCATGGAACAGAAGTTGCTCTCAGAAGTTGTGGGAGCGCCATCACTTGAGACCTTCAAGAAGAGATTGGACTGCCATTTGTCAGAAATGGTGTAGGGTCTCCCGCTTGGGTGGGGGGTTGGACTAGATGACCTATAAGATCCCTTCCAACTCTGATTATCTGTTATCTGATTTTATTACCTTGTTTGCAGTCGTTAAGCAAACACTGCAGTCGTTGCATGAACCCAATGATTCACTATCAGTGCAGATCTGCCAAAAATTGGAAGTATGTACCTTTTTTTCGGCAGAACCATCGTAAAATGCAGCCACATGACAGTGGGACACTGCAAACGGCCCTACAGGTTTAGTCATGTGACTCCAGGGGTGAGCGACCATTGGAACTTCACACCTGGGTCGTAAGTAGCTCCAAGGTTGGTCCATCGTAACTTGAAACGGTTGCTAAGCAGCAACTGGTCGTAAGTCAAGGACTACCTGTAGACACTGAGCATTCCTAGACAAGTTCTTTTCATTCATCCTCAATGGGGAAAAAAAATCTCACTGGTCTCTGGGCATCGGCTCCCTCCCTGCGTTCAAGCCCCTACCGTCTCAATTAATCCTCTCTTGGATGCTCTTTTAGGTGCCACCGACAGAGGAGTCTGTGGAACCTTCTGAGACAGGACAAGCTCTGGATTGCTGGGCTGCCCAGCTCAGCAGAGACACCAAGGAAGGCGAGAGCAAAGAGGCAACATGGCTGTGTAAGTGTAATGACCCGGGGCATGATACAAAAATAAAACCAAGTCACAAAAATATAATAAAGTTCCTTTAATGCCTCCAACTTGGTCCCAATGTCAGATTATCCTCGGCGGGAAATCAAACTCTTAAAAGAGTTTACGAAGGGAGTAAATGCAGTCTGCACCCAAAGTAAAGTTAATTCGAAATTAAAAAAAATCAAACACAAACCACACTGAAGAAATTACTATGGCAGGCATGGATGATTAATTGCAGACTTCTACTGGATAATGCAGCCACCCCAGTTGGGAGGAAGCCAAAAACACAGATAATCTCCGACAAGAATAAAACATGCTTTGCTTCCAGCACTTGGCCATACAGTTTGTCCTTATAAACAGTCCTCACAGCTGCAGCCCATGAAGGGGATCAGGGCCCCTTCCTCCCCTGTAGACCACACCATTCATGTTTCTCCCTTATCCTCTCCTCCCTGCATGCCCTAGGATGAAGAGGGGATGGGCCTGGGTCTTCCTCTGACTTCCCAGCTGGCCTGTGTCCTTCCCCAGTTTCCTCCACAACCTCCAGAGCCACACTCCCACTCCCTGCTGGCTGTTCCTCCTCTCCTTCGGAGTCAGATTACAACAGGGGCATGACAGTAACGTTCTGTGTTTCTTAGAAGGGTCAGCTTCAGTTTCTTTTCTTCTGTTGCTGCTGAGACACAACAATTTTGGACTAAGGCCTTCTTCAAATGCCACCAGTGTGGTGCTGATCTTTTTACTCTTAAATATCTACTGCCAAGCCTGTTGACTTTGGCCTGTTTTTAAAACCGCATTTTGGGCTTCTGAAGTAAAGGAGAGGTGTTTCTTCAAACAAAACTTTTAAACATCCAAAGATCCTTTTAAAAGACGCAAGCTGCTTTTAGATGAAGAGTACAGTACATAGAGGCTTTTAAGACATGCTCTACTTTATTGTAAGGCTACATTAGCAGAATCTTGCAAGTCTGAAAGTACAGGTAGTCCTCGACTTACAACACTTCATTTAGTGACTGTTCCAAGTTACAACAGCACTGTCTCCCGTGGCTGACCCCCTCCATGACCAATCAGATTTAAGCAAGATGTTTTAGGAACATTCACTTCAAGCGTAGGTTGGTATGCAGCTGCCTTCTCCCAACCGGGTGACCTTGAAGCAGCATCTCAGGGAGATAGAGCAGTTACTTTCACTTTTCCACAAGCATTTGCCCTCCCATCCACCCTCCCCAAAATTCATGGCAGATTGTCACCATGTAGTAGCACATAAGCCAGCATAAGTTGGAAGCTGACCCACTGCTTCTTTGAGTTGTTTTATGCTCTGGCTGGTGTAAGTGTTGATGGTATCCCGCCACCACGTTCTTTGACGGGCTGGTTGCCTTTTACCGCTAACTCTTCCAAATAATAATTGCTTTCTCCGGTAAATTCCTCTGCATGATGTAGCCAAAATAAGTAATATGCAGTTTTGTGATTTTGCCTTCTCGATCAGGGGGTCGCCAACCTTTTGGACCTCAGGGACCACCAAACTCATCATTTTAAATCCCGCGGACCAGAGACCCTGGGAAAATCACCCCCAAAGTCTGCAGGAAAATTCCCCACTCCGTTTTCCTACCGATCGATCATTCTTTATTTGGGATCGCAGGATACCGTCTCCAGCTCCATTCTCAGGGGGAGAGAGAGAGAGACAGAGAGAGACTTTTGGCTTCATGCAAGGAAAGCAGCAGAAGCAGCAGAAGTCTTTCTTTCTCTCCCCCCAAACTCCTCCAGAAATGAGTCTTTGTGAGACTTGTTGCACCGGTGCAGCCTCTTGGAGCAGGAGGCCTTGCAGGGTCCCAAAGACTCATTTCTGGAGGAGTTTGGGGGAGAGAAAGAAAGACTTTTGCTGCTTTCCTTGCCTGCAGCCAAAAACAGAAGAAGAAAGAAGCGGAAAGAAGCAGCCCGGTGGCCAGGCGTGGGGTGAGTGGGGCAAGTTCTCTTCTTCGCCCTTTCCCCCCTCCCCTCACTACCTCGTGTTGTTCGCAATGCAAGCGACGCAAACCTTGTGTTCCCACGCAGCCTGGATTAATTGCTTTGGGAGGTGCTTTGGGGATGACACTTCGCTACGGACCACCAAAATGTTCTTGCGGACCACCAGCAGTCCCCGTCCCACTGGTTGGCGACCGCTGTACTAGATCCTGAATGAGAATGTCTTGTTTCCTTTCTGCAGGTGATGAGCAGGTATGGGAGAAAGAGGTGACCTCCATTCATCCCAAAGGACAAGAACAGAGGGCTCCCAAGGATGTTTCTCTGGAAACAAACAAGGATTTCCCATACTGTAAGAATGGTGCGATGTTGGAAGGTCCAAGAGAAAGGGGGAACGTGCCAGCAACGGGCCTTGAGAAGGGGGTGGACCTGTCTATGTTGTGCATTCATGATCCGAGCAGTGCTTCAGAACAGCAGAAATTCCTGGGTGACCAGGTGCAGCACCCCAAACTGGAGGTTCCCAGAGAGAACTTTGGACAAACCTCGGATCTTCTTCCGCGTCAAAGTACAGATACGGCTGGGAAATCGTATCCATCTTCACAGGGTGGGAACAGCGTGATATCGAGCCAGGCCTTTATAACCCAGTCGGGAGTTTACGCGGCTCCGGGAAGCATGAAATGCTCCCACTGTGATCAACGCTTCCACTCTGCTTCAAGGTTCAAGGAGCATTTGAGCATCCATAGCGGAGGGTCTTCATTGAACTGCTGTTATTGCGGAAGAAACTTCGGGTCCTGTTCAGTCTTACAGGAGCATCTCCGAGCGCACGCGGCAGAGAGGCCGTACCGATGCCCGGACTGCGGAAAGCGTTTCAACCAGAAGCATTACTTGACCATCCACGAGAGGCTGCACAGCGGAGAGAAACCCTACCAATGCGTTCACTGCGGGAAAAGCTTTCCGGAGAGATCCCGGCTTCTCATCCACGAGCGGATCCACACGGGCGAGAATCCCTTCCTTTGCTCTGAGTGCGGGAAGGGCTTCAACCAGAAGGGGAACCTCATGACCCACATGAGGCTGCACACGGGAGAGAAACCCTACAAATGTGCGCTTTGCGAGAGGCGGTTCAGCCAAAAGGCAGGCCTCAGCGCCCACGAGAAAACCCATGTAGGCCTGAAAAGGACATTTTGATATAGGCTGCTTGGCTGATACCTCGCATGGATGAAACTTGTTTTTCTGACCCACGCCCTTTTCCAACAAATCAAACACAAATCGAAAAGGAACAGAAACCTTGTAATGCTTTTACAAAATAATTAGCTGTGATAAGCACAAGCCTTGCCAAATTGTGCGAGACTTGCCAAAAGATAACAGACAATAAATAATTTGCAATATAAGAATCTTCAAATACAAACTCAGGATACTGGAATGTCCACAAGGCTGGAGTTTCAAAACGTCTTTGCCTTCTGCAAAGTACGTTCGTTTCACAGCTGGCTTTTATCTTCTTGAAGGAGGGGCCATTACCTTGCAGCCTTACTCCCGAGTCGCCCGTGCTATTGTAGCTGCTTTTTCCTCCAAGGAGCCCTGCGCGCACTTGGCACAGGCTCCTTGGGAACCCCCTCATCGCTGCTGCCAGCCCGCCCCCAATCCCTGAAGGCAGCAGTCCACTCCCTAAAGGTCCTGGCCCCTCATCTGAGTCCTCGCTCTCCTCAGCCCTCTGCACCTGCTGCCGGCTAATCACAACAGTTTTAGAGGAATATCACAAGCCTTGCATCACCTTCAGAATTGCAGCGAGATAGCTAGGAAAGTGTAATTCCAAACCTGTGTTTCTCAACCATGGAAACTTTTAAGATGCTTGGACAATTCCCCAGCCAGCATGGCCACTGCTAAAAAAGATTAAGAGTTGATGTCCAGTGTCATAAAACTATTTCAGTAAAAGAGGAACACAGACAAACCACAAGCAATAAGTTCTACTTTGAGATCAGAGGTTTTATTTCATGAGCAATTTGGAACATGAGCAGCCATCATAACACAAATTATATCAAACAATTCATTGCAATAAAGTCTACTGACATGGTTGAGTCCGGCAAGGAGTAGCCATGGCCAGTGGCCCTGAACATATCCCAAGACATTCTTTTTATACTTTTCTGCACGCATTTTACAACTTACTTCTCTGTTCTTTCTTCCTGACAGTCTCCACATACACCCGTGAACATCTAAAGCCTCTATCCATCGGCTACTTTCTGTTCCCTATTCCTCACGGTTTTCAAAACTACGTGCTTTGCAAAATCACAATCCACAAAACAGCAGGATTACAAATAGTTCTGGTACATTTTGAAATCGTCCTGTCTAAAACTTTGGTTCATGTCTCTTTTATTCTGGGGTCTGCTATCATCCAAGGGCCTTGTTGAATCTGATAGACCAATAGCCTATTTTTTTATTCCCGTACCGGATATCTTAAAAGTTGCTACGGTTGAGATATACTGCCTTAGAAGCTTAGACAGTTTAGCTGTCATGCCCCGGTCGGAGCCCGAGCTCGGAGCCTGAATCTGCGGGGGAGGATGAGCCGGAGCTAGAGCTGATGGAGATGAGTGGCTTCATTGGCTTCCGAGGGATGTGGGGAGGAGCAGGCCGAGGCAGCCCAGCACCCCTCAGGATTGGGATGGGTTGTTAGCAGGGAGGAACGGGGGCAGGATGATCGAGAGAGGGCAAGCAATGGGTAGGAGGAGCAACAGAGCTCAGGCGATGAGCAAGGACCGCCCACTCCTGATCCCTGAGCACGGAGAGTGGAGAGCAGGCTGGAACAGCACAGGCCAACCTGACGACTCGGGAGGAGAGCGCCCTGCCCCTCTTCACTATGCACACCTGGGGACAGAGATTTAAGGAGAGTGCTGTGTGCGGAAGGGGCATTTGTCAGGTACAAATGCTGAATTGGTAGAGTTTGGTGTGCCGATACAGACATTTGGAGTTTGCGGGACTGTTCGCTTCTTCCTGACTTGTGGACTCCTTGTTTTCTTCTTGACTTCGTGGGCCCTTGTTTGTTCCTTGTTTCGTGGACTCATTTCCATGTTCCTTTGCTTTGCTGGACTGGGCGCAGTCAGAGGCTGCCGTGTGTGAGTATGTGAGTGCGCTTTGCCCTGGGACTTGCCAAGAATGTGGGAGCGTTTGAGGGTAAATTTGGAGCGTTAAAGGGGGAGTTTGAATGCTCAGCTGGCTGGGTGACTTTTGTGCGTTCTCCCGGGTCATCACAGCAGCACCTTTTTTCTCTGTAAATGGAAGTTGCACTTCCATTGTGGAGACATCTGGGAGCAGCTTCCAAAGCAGCTTTGGGCAAAGCTAGGAGAAATTTGTGGTTGCCTTTAAAAAGACATTTTAGTGCAGAGGTCCCCAACCTTGGTGTGATGACCCAGGGTGTGGCACAAAAGTAACAAAGTCACAAAAGTACGTAAAGTTCCTTTAATACCTCCAACTTGGCCCCCAATGTCCAGTTATCGTCGGCTGGAGAAAAAACTCTCCCAAGAACAGTTTTTAAAGGGAAGAAATTCTGTCCGAACCCACAGTACATATAAATTATAAATAAAAACCATCACAAACCACGCTGCAGCAATTAACAAGACAGGGCAGGATAAGGAATTGAAGACTTCAAAAGATAATGAAACACATACAGTTGGGAGGACGCCAGAACTCAGATAAGACTTGAGAAACCAAAATAATTCATGCTTTGCTTCCAGCAACTTTGCTGTGCATAGTTTGCCTTTTTAAACAGTTTTCCCAGCTGCAGCCAGTGAAGGGGATCAGGGCCCTTTCCTCCCCGTAAACCACGCAACTCACGTTGCTCCCTTATCCATTTGTCTCTGCGTGCCCTAGGATGAAGAGAGGGTGGGCCTGGGTCTTGTTCTGAATGCCCAGCCAGAGTGTGCCCTTCCCCCGTTTCCTCCACGGCCACCGGAGCCACACTCCCACTCCCTGTCAGATGTTCCACCTCTCCCTCGGAATAAGATTCCAACAGGGGCATGACTCCCGGGCTGCGGCCTGTTCAAAACTGGGCCACAGGAAAATTGGGCAAGCACACGCACACGGAGCTCCACTTGTGTAAGCAGAGGGCGCTTGCTGTCATGCACGAAGCTCCACTCACGTGAATGGAGCTTCAAGCACGAGTGACCTCCATGCAAGCTTTGCACGTGAGCACAACCGCCCTCCATTCAAGCCCCTTCCGCTTGCACGCAAAGCTCCAGTTGCACATAATGGGCATGTGCACCGTTCACCCAAATGGAGCTGTGTGCGCATGCGCACACCTGCCGCTCACATGCCTTGCCACCCCCACATGGCTGGGCCTCCAACCTGAAAGGTTTTTTTGGGGGGGGCACTGTTTTACTGCATTCTGAAGCATCTCTTTCTAAGAACATCGTGTATGTGTGTCTCTTCAAGTCAGACTTGACTCCTGGTTATATTTCCTGGAGAAAGAGAGTAGCCAACCACTTTTATATTGCAATAAAATTGAATTTTAATAGGTCCTTGAAATTCCCAGGAGTTGAGATTGACTGGACAAAGTCTGTATTTTTAAATAACGTGATAACCGTGATTGATGATGATGATGATGTTATTTCAAAGCGAGAAAACTCAGTTGTGCAAAAGTGAACGTTGGTGCCAGCCTGCCTTGAAACAAAACCCAGATAAGGTTGTCCTCCAGGCTTATTGCTAACCGTTTGGTTGAAGCATTTTCCTAGTATGTTGGTTCCCAAAATCAGAGTTATACAGTAGCTATTTCTGATTGTCTATTTAGATTTATGCATTTCCCTCATTGAAAAATTACTTTTTTTATTTTATACTAAATATCAGATAATTTTGTAATTACCCTGATGTCTTGTCTTTCTTTCTTTTAGTGCACACATAGATACCAATCACTTTGTTCACTTTAGTGGTTAGGGACATTATCCAAAGTACAGGGGGAAAAAAGAAATATTCAATTTGATTTCCTACAGCCTTTAGCCATAAATAAAACTGCAACAAAAGGAAAAGACAGCGTCAAAATAAAGAAAAAGAGATAAACCTATACAGTAGAACAATCCATTTTAAATCTTACCATGCATCCCCTAAAACAAAACTTTGTAACATTGGGACTTGGAAAGAGCACAGAAAAGAACAACAGGGGTGATCAGGGAACTGGATGCTAAAACATACAAAGAACGGTTGCTGGAATTGGGTATGTCTAGTCTAGTGAAGAGAAGGACCACGGGAGACATGATAGCAGTCTTCCAATATCTCAGGGGCTGCCCCAAAGAAGAGGGAGTCAAGCTATTCCTCAAAATACCTGAAGACAGGACAAGAAGCAACGGATGGAAACCAATCAAGGAGAGAATCAACCTAGAACTAAGAAATGTCCTAATAGTTAGAACAGTGATGGCTAACCTTTTTGGGTTCTCGTACCAAAAATTGTGCGTGTACTTGCACGCTCGCGTGCCAGCACCCAGAAGGCAATGCATGCCCCCCCACCCCCCCTACGCATGTGCGCACAATCCCCACCCAACCCGGTCGCCCCCTTACCTGCACTGCGCCTCACAGCCGGTTTGAGGCCTTTTTCGGCCTCCCAGAGGACTTTAGGAAGGCTTCTGCAGGCTTTTCAGGACAAAAACTAGGCCCGTTTCATCATTTCCAGTATTTCTGGAAAAACAGGAAGTGATAAAACGGGCCTAGTTTTCGGCCTGAAAAGCCTGCAGAAGCCTTCCTAAAGTCTCTGGGAGGCCGAAAAAGGCCTCAAACCAGCCGAAAATCACCTGTGAGGCACACACATGCACAGTGAGGTAAGTTTGCCTGCAGCTCGCGTGCTGGCACAAATGACTGCGTGCCACCTGTAGCACGGGTGCCATAGGTTCGCCATCACAATTAACAATTATCCAGTGGAACAGCTTATGTTCAGAAGTTGTGAGTGCTATATTTCCCCATATCTAACTGTTTGTTCCTTCTTATATATTATAGGATAAGAAAATGCTTCTATAGTCGATAACCAGAATGAAAAGGGTGAGCTTAAATCAATGCAAAATCTAGAGGAACAAGGTATAAAGATGAATTGGTTTTCATATGTGCAAATACATTCAAGTTATGATAAAGATCTCAAAACAGAAGGATTCTATGATAAATTGACTGACTTAGATAAGATTTTGACAGGTACTGATGAAAAGGTGATTAAAAATCTGTATGGTTATTTATTAGAAATTAAACTAGAAGAAGAACAAGTTAAAGAAACTATGATTGCTTGGGGGAAGAATTTTGGATATGGGATTGATTTAGAGAAATGGCAAAAATTGTGGTCTCAAAATTATAAAATGACAATGTCAACAGCATATAAAGAAAATTTGTATAAGATGTTTTACAGGTGGCATTTCCCCCCGACAAGAATAGCAAGAATGTTCAAGAACAAATCCGAAAAATGTTGGAAATGTCATCAGATACCTGGCTCATATTACCATATGTGGTGGACTTGTGCAGATGCTAGAATATAATGGACCAGAATCCACATGTGGTTGGAAAAAATGACAAAAAACATATAGATTTGAAACCAGAGATATTTTTATTGGGAATTTTACCTGATACATATAGCAAAGATTTGAAATACCTGATTGTAAATGTATTAACAGCGGCTAGGATTGTATTTGCTAAAAACTGGAAAAATGAGAAAATACTATCGCAGGAGGAAATTATTAAGAAAATATTGGAATGTGCTGAAATGAGTAGATTGACATTTGAAATCAGAGAACAAGAGGATAAACAATTTTATAAAATTTGGGATCTTTTCTATCAATGGTTAGATAATAAAATACAATAATGAAATATGTAGAATCTTAGAAAATAATGAATATATAAAGATGTATTTTTTTTTCTTTTTTACTATATAAATTTTTTTTAGGATAGATTCGGGAAGATTATATGAATTGTTATAAAATGATACTAAGTAAATTATAGTTATCTTGCAAAATATGAATGAATAAAATTATTGTCAAGTGATTGATTAATAATGATATTAGGGTACTTAATTTCTGATTGAGAATATGAGTTATTATGCAATGTAACTGTAATTGATGACTGTGAAATGGATGCACAAAAAATTTGTAAACCAACCGGCATACTGCTTGTATACTCATGGAAGAAAGGTTGATGTTTTTGTGTTTTGTTTGTTTATGTTTGTCTTTAAAAATCAATAAAAAATTTTTTAAAAAAGAAGAAGTTGTGAGTGCTATGGAATAGAATACAAAAAGGAGCATGAAATTGAGTTTTGTGTCTGTATAAAGAAATTCAACCCGGGACCATGCTATTTTCAAAAAAGATGTTTTACTTGTATTTTGCATGTGTGAAAACCCAAATAAAACTTTATTAAAAAAAAGAAGAAGTTGTGAGTGCGCCAAGATGAAGTTTTTAAGAAGAGATTGTCTGAAATGGTATAAGGCCATGATGGTGAACCTATGGCACATGTGCCGGAAGTGGCGTGCAGAGCCATCTCTCTGCACACACCAGCCGTTGCCTGTTGCTCTTCTGGGTTCCAGCATGTGCTGGCCAGCCACCTAGCCTTCCGGTTTCTAACGCGCAAGCGCACGCAAAGACCAAGCAGCTGGTGCGCATGCTTGTTAGAAACTGGCCAGCCACTGGTTTTTGTGCGCGCGTGTGCATTAGAAACCAGAAGATCAGGGGGCCAGTGTGCATGCACACGCTGGGAGCTGCTCTTCCAGTTTCCGTGGTGCATGTATGCACCATCGTTTTGGCACTCGGTGCCTTTTCGCTCCTACCATCACTGGTATAAGCCATCACTCTGCTAAACAAATAATTCCCTCAACACTGTTCAACTATTTACAAAGTGTACACTACTATTACTGTTAATCTCATCACTCCTTATCACCCATCCCCTCCCACTTGTGATTGAGGACTATAACTTCGTTGCTCGTATCCTTACGATTTATATTGACTGTTTCCTAGTATGATTTGATTGTTGATTGTACCCTATGACTATCATTAAGTGTTGTACCTGATGATTCTTGATTCTTAACGAATGTATATTTTCTTTATGTATACTGAGAGTATTTACACCAAGACAAATTCCTTGTGTGCCCAATCATACTTGGCCAATAAAGAATTCTATTCTATTCTATTCTATTCTATTCTATTCTATTCTATTCTATTCTATTCTATTCTATTCTATTCTATTCTATTCTATTCTATTCTATTCTATTCTATTCTATTCTAAAGTTTCCAGCTTGAGCAGGGATTTGCACTAGAAGGCCTCCGAAATCCCTGCCAACTCTGTTATTCTATGTTGTTCATGATAACGTCATAGATTACATAAAACATCTGCAAGCAGAAATCAACACAGAAACTGTCCAAATCTCCAGGGGTTGCTGCTAGAAGTGGTGACACAAGATTTTGATGTAACATCGTACAAAACCTGTGATGGAAAAAAACATGTCTTGATTCTACCTCTTGTGTGCAGAGACAATCAACCAGGGGGAGTTTGCCATATCTGTTAGGAGTCACTGTGTCGTGGCCCATCAGCTGCCAGCAGAGCTAGCTGCAGAGTCAGATGAGGAGGAGCTGAAGGGAGAGCTTCGGAGCCTTTGGAAGACTCAGATATGGAAACGGCATCAGAGACAGAGCTGGGGCCTTCCGTCCTCTCCCAGGTTGAGAGGCAGCTGTCTTCAGGGCCTGAGCTGAGTGAGGGGGAGGAACAGTTGGGGCCCATCCCAGATGCGTATATGCATAGAGAGGAGAGGAGAGCAAAGGAAAGCAATAAGCCGGATCTCAGGGAGAAGCATATGCAAGCGATAACCAGCGCTTCCCCTGGCTGGGAAATATATAGGAGGAGTTTGGGAGTAGCTGGTTATCACAGACAACCATTCATTTCTAGTATACAGCAAACAATTCAGATATCTTGAATAAACCTAGGTTTGTTGGGACTAATCACATTTGATTTTTCCTTTATCCCTGTGAATAAAAGACTGTTACTGCCCTGTTATAAAAAGGAGGTTGTTTTACTGGGGGGAAAAACCACCCCAAACCCCAAGACGAATGTCCCTACCGCTGGAATCAAATACAGTAGAACCTCTCGTCATGAATGCTTCTGACCACGACTAAATCAGGTGACGACCAAAAATTTCACCAAATGTTTGCATCTGGTCGCGAACAAATACTCGGGTGGTGATCTAACACAGCCGCGGCAATCTCCCCTTCTGTGGCGATTTTCCCTTCCGCGCCATTTTTTTTTGTACGCGCATGGGCAGTCCGTCTTGCTTCCCGTCACGACCAAATTGGGTTGTGACCAAAGTCATGGAACGGGTTACGGTCATGACCGGAGGTTCTACTGTAAATCATTAGAACCGTCATTTTAAAAAAGCACAACAAAGAATGTTCTTCCCACGTCAACTCAGAAGGCTCAGATTGCCTGAGGATCTGCTGATACAGTTCTATGGTGGAATTATTGAGTCTGTCATTTCTACCTCAATAACTTATCTGGTTTGGCACAGCCACTAAACAGGAAAGTGATGGCGATCCTATGGCACGCATGCCGGAAGTGGCACCCAGAGCCACTTCTGCCAACATGGGAGAGGTCACCTGGAAGAGCCCCACTGCGCATGTGCGTGTGTCTCCCGCCAGCCAGCTGATTGTTGGGTATCTGCCATGCATAGGGGTTGCATGCACAGAGGTGTGCGGTGTGTGTGGGGGTCACAGGCATGTGCAGAGTGTGTGGTGCACGTGCAGGGGGTTGCACACGCATGCACGGGGAGGCGGGAGGAGTCGCACGCACATTACATCATGGGTGCAGGCACGGAGCGCATTTTTGTCAGGGTAGGTGGAAAAGGGTAGCCATCACTGGTAGAGACTTTAATAGATAGGGGTTTTTTTTTGTCCACCCACAGAGAGAAGGCTTTCCTAGGATCAAATCGTTCACTTCTCTCCACAACCAGGAAAACATTCAGAATTAACAGATTTAACAGATTTTAACAGATTTGAGAGATTTTAACAGATAATCAGAGTTGGAAGGGACCTTGTAGGTCATCTAGTCCAACCCCCCCCCGCCCAAGCAGGAGAGATGACACTATTTCTGACAAATGGCAGTCGATTCTCTTCTTGAAGGTCTCAAGAGATGGCGCTCCCACAACTTCTGAGGGCAAAGCTGTTCCATTGGTTGATTGTTCTCAGAAAGTTTCTCCTTATTTCCAGGTTAAATCTCTCCTTGTTCACTTTCCATCCATTGTTCCTTATCTGGCCAACAGGTGCTTTAGAACAGTGGCCCCCAAACTTTTTCGAATCAGGGACCGGTTCACGATTATTTATTCTTCCACGGACTGGTACCTGAGTAACGTGAGACTCCACCGCCATCGGGACGGCTCTTCGTTCGAAGCTGTCGAAACAAGATGGTGGCGCCCAAGCTTTGAGGCCCGGTAAGAAATGATCCACGGACTGGTACCGGTCCGGGGACCGGTGGTTGGGGACCCCTGCTTTAGAAAATAGCTTGACCCCTTCCTCTCTGTGGCAGCCCCTCAAATATTGAAAGACCGCCATCATGTCTCCCCTGGTCCTTCTCTTCACTAGACTAGCCAGGCCCAGTTCCTGCAACCGTTCATTGTATGTTTTAGCCTCCAGTCCCCTCCAGGCAGTTCCTCCAACAATTAAGCTTTATGAATGACATTACTTCTATATCTATTGAGTAAACTGGAGTATTCCATTTAATATCCATTTACAGAAATCCGGCCAACCTATTCACAAACAAAACACCTTCAGCCACAGCTCCCCCAGGCTGGAGTTGACCGGATGAAGAATTTACATCCCACCCACCCAAATTCTAAGGGCAGGACACAATGGGATTAACCCACCACCATTGAACTAGCAAAAGACACAAGGTTCACTGCAGTTCACAACCCCCTGGACCATCCCAGTCACCAAATCCCAGACCTTATAAAAATCCATCCACTCACTCAGCCATTTTGTCAGCCACCCCAGAAACATGCTGCTGTCACTGAAATTTCTGGAAAACCAAATAAACAGACACCTCTTTTCCTTGCAGCCAGCCTCCATTTTATTTCCAGAGGTTTGTTTTTCCTCCCGGCTTGAAACGGGACTGGATTTTGCTTCCAGTAAGTGCAAACTACTTCTTTCCTGTTGCAGATAAATTAGCTAGAAAGGTTTGTATCAGTAGTGAAATTCAATTTTTTTTACTACTGGTTCTGTGAGTGTGGGTTGGTGGGTGTGGCATGGCTTGGTGGGCATAGCTTGATGGGCATGACAGGGGAAGGATATTGTAAAATCCCCATTCCCTCCCCTCTCCTAGGGGAAGGATACTGCAGAATCCCCATTCCCTCCCCACCTCACTAACCTGCTTTCCAGCTCCGTTCTCCTGTGCAGGGCAACAAAAGAAGACCCAGCCAATCAGCTGGGACTTGGGAGGCAGAGAATAGATGGGGCAGAGCCAGTCAGAGGTGGGATTGGCTGGTTTTTTGAACTATTCAAAGTTTCTGCTACTGGTTCTCCAGAACTGGTCAGAACCTGCTGAATACCACTTCAGGTTTGTATACTTAATTATCAGCCTTATAATTTAGGGACAGAAGGCCAGGACTGCTATATTTTAGAAATGAACCACCTTCTGGGAGGACCATCCTCTGTGAATATTTTATTTCTCCTTGCCTATTGCTGTTAATAATCACGGGCCTTTGTTTCCCAAAAGCGTATAAAAGCTATGCTGTGTATTGGGAGATCTCAGTTTGTGACATAAATCCACCTCTTTGTGCTGCGCAGAATAAACAGGTTGCGGTTTCCTGCCTTGTGTGATAATTGGCTACTTCCCAAATTCAGCATTTGGCTGGGGCCAATTCAAGTTTTGGCCCTCACGTTGGAAGAAAAAAATCATATCCGTTTCCAAGGCGGCTTTATTTGAAAGAATGCCAGATAAAAACAGTCGTTCGAAGCAGAAGAGAACGTTATTTAAGAGAGCACAGTACAGGCAAAGTGCCGGATTAGTTATCTGAGATGGCCCCTAGAGTCAAATTTCCTTTGGTGATTTCTTTTATAATTTCTTTGTTCTTTGAAAGCCCGTGAAATTTAAGTATTCTTAGAAAATGTAATTGACTGGTTGTTTAAAAAGGCAACACTCTAGGGACCGACATTCTGGCCAGGTGTAGTTTGTCCCACTTATTTCCTGTGTAATTAGAATATAAAATAGAAGCGATTATCTTTTGTTGTTTAACGGGTGGAAACTCCATCACCCTGAATGGAATATTCACCTGAATAGGCTGGCACTGTTTGGCCAATTTCAATCCTTTTTTGTCAAGTTTGTTCCCTTTGTTTCACATTTAATTCTTACCCTCTTTGAGCTGGAAACGATGGGGAGATTTAAATGAAGTGGAACGAAAGATTGAATGTTAGGAGAGGTTTTCTTTCTTTCTTTCTTTCTTTCTTTCTTTCTTTCTTTCTTTCTTTCTTTCTTTCTTTCTTTCTTCTTTCTTTCTTTCTCTTTCTTTCTTTCTTTCTTTCTTTCTTTCTTTCTTTCTTTCTTTCTTTCTTTCTTTCTTTCTTTCTTTCTTTCTTCTTTCTTTCTTTCTTTCTTTTTTCTTCCTTTCTTTTTTCTTTTCTTTCTTTCCTTTCTTTTTCCTTCCTTCCTTCCTTCCTTCCTTCCTATTTCTTTCTTTCATTCCTTCCTTCTTTCTTTTTCTTTCTTTCACATTTCATATGAAGAACCTGCAGCCTTGTGTTTGGCAAAGGCTAAAACATATGAAGAGTAAAACATACGAAGAACGGTTACTGGAATTGGGCCTGGCTAGTCTAGTGAAGAGAAGGACCAGGGGAGACAGGATAGCAGTCTTCCAATATTTGAGGGGCTGCCACAGAGACGAAAGGGTCAAGCTATTTTCTAAAGCACCCGAAACAATGGATGGAAACTGAACAAGGAGAGATTTAACCTGGAAATAAGGAAAAACTTTTCTGACAGTGAGAACAGTCAACCAATGGAACAGCTTGACTTCAGAAGTTGTGGGAGCATCATCACTTGAGACTTTCAAGAAGAGATTGGACTGCCATTTGTCAGAAATGGTGTAGGGTCTCCTGCTTGGGTGGGGGGTTGGACTAGATGACCTAGAAGGACCCTTCCAACTGATTATCTGTTATCTTTTAAAGACATTTGTTAAAAGCTCTGTTGCTCTGTGTAATATTGTCCATTCCAGAGTCCTATGGTGAGTGTTAAACTCCCATAAAGGTAAATCATGCATTGTCCTAAGGCATGTACAGAAACCCAATGAAATTAGGAGCCGAGCTGATAAGTATATTTCAGGATAAATAAACTGTCAGCCTGTGGGACATCAACCTCAGTATTCCACCTCCAAACAGTGACTGACTATAAATCCCTGAATGTTCACTAGCAGGGCATGAAGGCTACTCCAAATAGTCCCCAGTTTACAACAATTTGTTTAATGACCATCCAAAGTTACAACTGTACTGAAAAAACATGACTTATGGTCAGTTTTCACCCTTACGACTGTTGCATCATCCCCATGGTTACATGGTCAAAATTTGAGCGCTTGGCAACTGACGTGTATTTATGACCGTTGCTGTGATGACCCAGAGTGTAACACAAACATAACAAAATCCAAAACGTAAATAAATGTCCTTTAATGCCTCCAACTTGGCCCCACTGTTCAATAATTCTCAGTTGGAGATAAAACTTATTCAAAAATAGTCTTCAAAAGAAAGCAATATAGTCCAAACTTAATGAGCAGATAGAGGTGAAACAAAAAACCAAAACAAACTACAATGAAGGAATTTCCACAACGGACCAGGATAAGTAATTACCAACTTCAAGGAGATAACAAGGCACAGTCTGTTGGAAGGATGCCAATCAAGATAACTTCAGCCCAAATAACACACGCTTTGCTTCTGGCAATGCTGTGTTTTAACAGTCTCTCTTATATACTATTCTCCCCAGCTGCAACCAATGAGGGGGATCATGGCCGCTTCCTCTCTCGTAAGCCATGTTGTTTTTTTCTCCATTCCTCCCTGCATGTCCTAGGATGAAGAGGGGATGGGCCTGGTTCTTCCTCTGACTGCCCAGCCGGCCTCTGCCCTTCCCCAGCCTCCTCCACAACCTCCTGAGCCAAACCTCCACTCCCTGTCGGCTGCTCCTCCTCTCCCTCAGACTCCCACTCTACCAAGGGCATGACAGCTGCTGCATCCATGATCACCATTGGTAAACTTGCCAGGCAGTTTCCAATAAGCAAACTCCACGGGGGAGCTTGTTTCACTTAATGACTGTATGATTCATTTAATGTGCAGTGATTCACTTAAAAACTGGGGCAAAAAAAGTTCCTAAAATAAGGCACAACTCAAATTAACAACTGCCTCATTCAGCAACAGAAATTTTGGGCTCCATTGCGGTCGTAAGTTGTGGCCTAACAGTATTGAAGTTGAGATGTATTGCTTTGTGTATTGAGATGCCATGTTCCATGATCTTCAGGAAGTCCTCAACTTACGAACTAAAAAAAGAGCCTGTCATTTCTGTTGGTAAATGAGGTGGTGGGGAAGTGAGTTTTGCTCCATTTTAACAACTTTTCTTGCCACAGTTATTTAAGTGAATCACTGCAATTGTTAAAGTTGTAAGATGGGTATTCATTGAATCCATTGACTTTGGGTGGGGGGGATAGGACTAGATAGATAGATAGATAGATAGATAGATAGATAGACAGACAGACAGATAGAAAGAAAAAGAAAAAGAAAAAGAAAAAAAGAAAGAGAGAGAGAGAGAGAGAGAAAGAAAGAAAGAAAGAAAGAAAGAAAGAAAGAAAGAAAGAAAGAAAGAAAGAAAGAAAGAAAGAAGAAAGAAAGAAAGAAAGAAAGAAAGAAAGAAAGAAAGAAAGAAAGAAAGAAAGAAAGAAAGAAAGAAAGAAAGAAAGAAAGAAAGAAAGAAAGAAAGAATTCTTTATTGGCCAAGTGTGATTGGACACACAAGGTATTTGTCTTGGTGCAAATGCTCTCAGTGTACATAAAAGAAAAGATACATTCATCAAGAATCAAGAATCATAAGGTATAACAATGATAGTCCTAGGGTACAATAAGCAATAAATCATACTAGGAAACAGTCAATATAAATTGTAAGAATACAAGCAACAAAGTTACAGTCATACAGTCACAAGTGGGAGGGGATGGGTGATAAGAAGTGATGAGAAGATTAATAGAAGTAGTGCAGACTTTGTAAATAGTTGGACAGTGTTGAGGGAATTATTTGTTTAGCAGAGTGATGGCATTTGGGGAAAAAACTGTCCTTGTGTCTAGTTGTTCTGGTGTGCAGTGCTGTTATAGCAGGGATCCCCAACCTTTTCGACGCCACGGCCCGGTTCCGGCGTCAGCTGGGCGCCGCGGCCCGCTTCGGCGTTAGCTGGGCGCCGCCATCTTTTTGACGAAAAATCACTTCCGGTGACGTCATCGAGTGATTTTTCGTCAAAAATGGCGGCGCAGCGCTCCGGTGAGCTTTTTCGGTAGAAATGGCTTTCTACCCGGAAAAGCTCATCGAAAGGTTGCGCCGCCATCTTTTTGACGAAAAATTGCTATTTTTACCAAAAAGATGGCGGCGCCAGCAACCAGCGGCCCGGTAAGGCTTGTTCCGCGGCCCGGTACCGGTCCGCGGACCGGCGGTTGGGGACCCCTGCTGTATAGCATCGTTTTGAGGGGAGGAGTTGAAACAATTTATGTCCAGGATGTGAGGGGTCTGTAAATATTTTCACAGCCCTCTTTTTGACTCGTGCCGTATGTACAGGTCCTCAATGGAAGGGAGGTTGGTAGTAACTGTTTTTTCTGCGGTCCTAATTATCCTCTGAAGTCTGTGTCTCTCTTGTTGGGTTGCAGAGCCAAACCAGACAGTTATAGAGGTGCAGATGTCAGACTCAATAATTCCTCTGTAGAACTAGACTAAATGATCTACAAGATCCCTTCCAACTCTGATTATCTGTTATTATCTGTTATCTGCTTGTCAGAAGGACAGAAAAGCTAATCACGTGACCCTGGGATACAGCAACCGTCATAAATACGAACCAGTTGCCAAGCGTCTGAATTTCGATCACCTGACCACCGGGATGCTAGAACGGTTGTAAAATGTGAAAAATGGTCATAAGTCGCTTTTTTCAGTGCCGTTGTAACCTTGAATGGTTACTGAATGAACTGTTACAAGTCGAGGACTACCTGTTTAGAGCATCCATGAGTACTTGAGTTTTTCATGCCTTTAAAAGGCAGGGGTCATTCTTTTGAAGGCAGCAAAGTCCACATTTTGGACGGAGAGGACCGCTGGTTTGAAAGAGGGGTCGAAGAGGCCATCTACGGCATCATCTACCTCCAATCCACAACACGGTCCTTTCAGCAGTTCCAAAAAGGGCAGGGCAAGAAGCCATGGGTGGAAACTAATCAAGGAGAGAAGCAACTTAGAACTAAGGAGGAAATTTCCTGACAGTGAGGACAATGAATCAGTGGGACAACTTGCCTCCAGAAGTTGTGGATGCTCCAACACCGGGATTTTTTAAGAAGAGATTGGACAACCATTTGTCTGATGTCGTGTAGGGTTGCCTGCCTGGGCAGGGGGTTGGACTAGAAAACCTTTAAGGTCCCTTCCAACTCTGTTATCCTATTCCTATTCCTATTCCTAATCCTAATCCTAATCCTAATCCTAATCCTAATCCTAATCCTAATCCTAATCCTAATCCTATTCTATTCTATTCTATTCTATTCTATTCTATTCTATTGTTGGAAGAATTATCCTTCTGGGTTCAGTTCCAAGTGGGGGAAAAAACATTGGAAACATGGAGGCTGTTTGGAAAGATGGTTTAATGGCGGACAGGACCACATGGCTTGGAGCTCCAAAGAAGGAAGGGCTGAGGTGCTGAAAATACCTGGTTTTATACCCTCTGTTGAGATTTGAATTTGAGCTTGGATTCTGATTGGTGGTGAGACTCCCATGGGTCCATGCAGGGGCAACTCTGTAGGCTGTCCCGAGTCCCAGGCTTGGTTGAGCCTTGCTGGATGTTGATGTAATGAAAGGGCTTTGGGCAATTCCTATTATAGTTCTACCTGGAGATCTTTGTTATGTAAAATAGGCTGGCCTAGGCCAGAGTAATGCAAAGGTGTGGGGGTTTCTGCTTCTGAGTTTCTACTCTTTTTTGTGGGGGGAATTTTGACTTTTTAATATTTCCTAGAATATTTCATTTTTCTAGGAGAGGGGTGGGTGATAACTTCGTGTTGTGGCTCCGATTCCCGAGCCTGTGCTGTTAGAGGAAGAGGACTCGGAAGATGAGGAGGAGGAATTGGGAATGCCTTCCTCCCCAGGACCTTCCTCTCTGGCAATGCCTTCCTCCCTGATAATGCCTCAGGTTTCAGCAGACAACCGAGAGGAACAGCCTGAGATTAATCAGGAGGAGGAGGGCATATCGGAGCAGCCTCTGACAGGGAGTCAAGTAGACGAATGTTGGCTTGATCCTAGGCAGCGTCGTAGGAAGAAATGTGAGCTGCAACGTAGGAGGCGTGGGCGAATCAGAGAGTGAGCTGAGTCATTGAGACACACCCCACAGGGGATAAAACTGGGTGTGTTTTCTCCGGAAACTTTGTACGGGACAAAGTTTTACTTCTCTTCCAGGTTTCGTTGTGACTGTTTCTTGTGGTCTGCTTTGGAATCTTTAGTGAGTTATTTTTCGTGTTATCTTTTCGGACTTGGCAGGCAGAGTGTGTTGGACTGCCAAGGACATTGTCAGTATAAAGGATTAACTCTGTAAAGACTGAGTCAGCTTGCCTGCCTGTGTTTGGATTCTTTCATCTTTCTCGGAAAGAGGAAAGGTGAGACTTAACAACTTCCTATTTCTATTCTATTCTATTCTATTCTATTCTACTCTACTCTACTCTAAAGCACCACACCCATTTGCACAACTCAGGTGACTCTGAAGACACAGATAAACCTGCAGATGGCCTTAAATGACTCCCTAAAAGGATGCAAATGACCAGCTGTCTGCAGGGAGTATAAATCCTTCCATTTCCCCACCATCTAGTCAGAGTTCATCTTGGATGAGAAGCGAAACGCCTTCAACGGGGGGGAAAAAAACAAACCCAGAAAGTCCAATTGCCTCTTGGAAAAAAAGCACATTTGGGATATCGGTTGAGCTTTCCCTCCGGCCTCCAGGTGGCGGAATAAAAATAAACACACATTATTGTTTGGTCCTCTCTGTCTCCCTCTCCTCTATGGTGCCTCTGCTAGGATGCACGCCAGTTTCGCAAGGAGTTTGCAAATTGCGCCCGGTGTTTGCTGCCAGTTACCTGTTTCCATTGTGAAAGCGAGCCGCGGCTTTTGCTGCTGCTGCATCCCATCGTGGACGGAAGGAACCCAAAAAAGGTATTTCCTTTCTTTTTGAAGCCTCGCCTCTTTTTTCTTTTCTTTTCTTTTCTTTTCTTTTCACGGGCTATGGCTCCCCCTAAACAGGGTTGCAGCATTATTTCAAGAATCATTCCTGATCAGAAAATTGAAGGTGATGCGATTTGAGCATTTGAACGGCTCTTAGAAAGATATCTTGCTTTTTAATTCGAAGGATGGGAATCAAAGCACGATCCCTCTTTTTTTTATTTTTATTTTTTAAAGTTTCCAGTCCTTAAGATGGCTCTTGGTCTGATAAACGGGGCTGTCTCCTGGGGATGGATATCCCCAGGTTGTAGAGTTGAGAGTTGATTGCTTGCCAAGGAAAAAGCTCTTTGTGTTTTACATAAATATATTTGTGGCTAAATTGGTTTTACCAAACAAACAAAAAAGGAGATTAAATAGTATTTCTGTTAAAGAAAGCACAGTCCAAGTCTTTTTATATTATAGGTCAGTTCATATTTATTGTTTGTATTGTTTGTATTTCCTAGTATGATTTGATTGCTTATTGTACCCCATGACTATCATTAAGTGTTGTACCTTGTGATTCTTGACAAATGTATCTTTTCTTTTATGTATACTGAGAGTATTTGCACCAAGACAAATTCCTTGTCTGTCCAATCACACTTGGCCAATAAAGAATTCTATTCTATTCTATTCATATATTGTACTAGTCCATCGTTTTAAGTTAAGTTTAGTGAACTGTGTCCATGTAGCTGGTTGTGGTTTATGCAATAAGCTATGATAATTCTTGCTGTAGCCCATGTGTATTAATCAGATTAATAGTGCAAGAATATCTTCATTATACTGAAGCAATGTTTTACAAACTGCTAACAGCTATACATAATTTCTACTCTAATTGGGGTTTTTTTTCTTTCCTCTAAAATAACTTTTTAAAATTGTTCTCCACTTTTCCTTCTTCCACAAAAAACGTGTGAAAATGTAATAGCCATCTCTCTGGCAAATATTTTGTGCATTTGCTATTATAATTTAGCAGTTATGAAAAGAGGGAAAAAATTAGATGATTTCCATAAAGGGATCTTATTTTATTATAGCCCAGAATCTGTTGCAGAGTAATAACAATTTCTATGCTATAACAGCATTTCTAGAGTCCTTTATAGAAATCATTTAACCCTCATCAAAATAAGTTGACGCCATTAAATCAAAGGAGAAATGGACCATCAATCGGAGTGATAACTGAAATGTGAATTATTGGTAAGATTTATTTCCCAGCAGGGGAAAACCTTTGTCAGCTGCTCTAGTTCCTGATGCAATTCTTGCATCAAGATTGACAAGACTGATCTGGAGGCATCCAGTCAGAGCAACAACAGCAATCTCATGGGAACAGAAGGAAAAGGGAAGATTTGGTTGCCAAATATTTTCAGTGTTTATGAAGGAAGAACTAAAAAAACCCTCCTCTAATACCTTTATATGAACACGTTAAAATGTATTAAGTGTATTTATTTTGTTTATCATAAAAAATAAAACAAAAAAAAATACATCCATCACTAACAACGAAAAAGAAACAAATTGGAGTACAGAAAAAGAAAAATGTAATATCAAGTATCAAACAAATTTAAGATTAAATATATAGAATCCACCCTGGCTGGGTGCTGAAAAAAAGGGAGAAAAACAATAAAACCAGACAATTTTATAAGAGTCTAGAAGCCGTTTGTGGACTTTCTACGTGTTAAGTACAATAACAGATGGTTAACAGAGGGATTTGAAGATAAATAAAGTGTTTAGCCTAACTTATTGACTGTTCTTTTTTTTTAAAAAAAAGATTTGTATATATTATGATTAGATATTGGGTCGGTTTGAGTATTAGATAGAAACCCCCACACCTGGAATATTTGTTTAATATACATCCATCACTAACAATGAAGAAACAAATTGGTGTACCAAAAAAAAAAAGGAAAAATTGAGTATCAAGTATCAAACAAATTTAAGATTAAATATATAGAATCTATGCTGGCTGGATGCTGAAAAAAAGGGAGAAAAACAATAAAACTAGACAATTTTATAAGACTCTGGAAGCCATTTGTGGACTTTCTACGTGTTAAGTACAATAACAGATGGTTAGCAGAGAGATTTCAAGATAAATATAATGTTTAGCCTAACCTATTGACTGTTCTTTTATAAAAAAAACATTTGTACATATTATGATTGGGTCGATTTGAGTATTAGATAGAAACCCCCACACCTGGAATATTTGTTTAATATACATCCATCACTAACAATGAAGAAACAAATTGGTGTACAAAAAAAAAAGGAAAAATTGAGTATCAAGTATCAAACAAATTTAAGATTAAATATATAGAATCTATGCTGGCTGGATGCTGAAAAAAAGGGAGAAAAACAATAAAACTAGACAATTTTATAAGACTCTGGAAGCCATTTGTGGACTTTCTACGTGTTAAGTACAATAACAGATGGTTAGCAGAGAGATTTCAAGATAAATATAATGTTTAGCCTAACCTATTGACTGTTCTTTTATAAAAAAAACATTTGTACATATTATGATTGGGTCGATTTGAGTATTAGATAGAAACCCCCACACCTGGAATATTTGTTTGTTTAATATAGGTGGTGTTTTGTTTTGTTTTGTTTTTTTGTTAAATAGGAATGGGAAAGCTTATAATTATTTGTAGAGCCTCTACGTCAGGGGTGTCCAACCTTGGCAACTTTAAGACTTGTGGACTTCAACTCCCAGAATTCCTCAGCCAGCAAAGAATGCTTCCCCAAGCAAAAGTGATCAAAAATGCTTGTTCAAGTGGAACCCTGAACATATCATAGGACAGTGCAACAGTTGGGGAAGAGAGGAACTTGGGGACAATGTACTTGGGGGCAATAATATTAGCATATTATGGTATAATATGCTAATTGTTCCTGGGACAAATGTGCTGATTGATGCTAGATATCGGTAGTCCTCGACTTAGTTTATTTAGTGGCCGTTTGAAAGTTACAATAGCAGTGAAAAATGTGACATGATCATTTTTCACACTTGTGACCATTGCATTGCAGCATCCTCAGGGTCGCATGATCTAAATTCAGACGCTTGGCAACTGACTCATATTTACGACAGTTCCCATGTCTTGCAGTCATCTTCTGACACGCAAAGAACATGGATGGAAAGAAAGAAAGAAAGAAAGAAAGAAAAAGAAAGAAAGGAAAGAAAGAAAGAAAGAAAGAAAGAAAGAAAGAAAGAAAGAAAGAAAGAAAGAAAGAAAGAAAGAAAGAAAAAGAAAGAATTAATTCTTTATTGGCCAAGTGTGATTGGACAGACAAGGAATTTGTCTTAGTGCAAATGCTTTCAGTGTACATAAAATAAAAGATACATTCATCAAGAATCATAAGGTACAACACTTAATACTAGTCATAGGGTACACTAAGCAATCAAATCATATTAAGAAACAGTCAACATAAATCGTAAGGATACAAGCGACAAAGTTACAGTCATACAGTCACAAGTGGGAAGAGATAGGTAATAGGAAGGATGAGAATAATAATAGTAATACAGTATTACTAAGTAATTTGACAGTGTTTTGGGAATTAGTTGTTTAGTTGAATGATGGTGTTTGGGAAAAAACTATCCTTGTGTCTAGTTGTTCTGGTGTGCAATGCTCTATAGTGTCGTTTTGAGGGAAGGAGTTGAAACAGTTTATGTCCGGGATGTGAGGGGTCTGTAAATATTTTCACAGCCCTCTTTTTGACTCGTGGAGTATATAGGTCCTCAGTGGAAGGCAGGTGGGTAGTAATTGGAATTGGCAGGTTGGAAGCCGGATTCACTTAACTAACTCAACAATTGCAGTGACTCACTTTAACAGCTGTGGCAAGAAAGGCCGTAAAACGGGGCAAAACTAGCTTGGCAATAAGTAACAAATCTCACTTAGCAATAGAAGTGTTGGGCTTGATTGTGGTTGTATTTTGAAGACTACATGTATTGCTAAGTAATATTGGCTGAACTCAGGCAACATGGATAAGGTCATAGGATGCCCTAAAGGGGGTTGGTTTAAGGTGGGCTTATGGAGAATTAACTATAAAAGCTGTATTGTTAAAGGAATGGCTTTGGCACTAGGCCTATTGGGATTGATCCCTTAGGGTCCTTTTTCCGCACAGGGTAAACTCTTTGCAATCACTACCTTGGTGTGTGTTTCATTGGGCGTGGCATGCCAGGTGCGTATCCAGCTTTCTGGGGCAACATTTATAAAAGAAAAATCCAGGACCTCGTCTATTTGGTGATTTAAGGACATAAGAAGAATCCCTATTAAATCTGGATAAACTAATCCCGCTTTCTTTTTTTTCTGCAAGATCTAATCTGAATCGGTCACCAAAGGTTTATTCTTCCACGCTTTCAGGTTCATGCTGGAGCCCATCATTGGAGAATTTCTCTTCATATTCTGGAAAGACCGAAGTTCCCTCATGATGGGCTCCAGAACAATTCCAAAAGCTTGGAAGAATAAACTTTTGGTCTGGATAACCAACTCAGATTGGATCCTGCAAGATTATCCTGAGACGTGTATATATTTACTTTGTGTTTTTTTTTTGTTTTTTTTTCTAACAGTGGTTATTTGCCTTCTCTTGAACTTCTCAACTTCACCTCTGGCATTTTACGGCTCTTGATCTCCATAACTTGATCTCCTCTACAGGTATTTCATAGCACTGTGACTCTGAGGGGGAAAAGTGATCCAGTGGAGAAAAAAAAAATTGGGGTGGTGGGTGGTGGAGTAGCTTCATGAGATTCCTTGGGAAACTTCCAAATGTAAAATCCTAAACCCACTTTTTTAAGGGAGGCCAAATCGCCACTCGGTTGTCTGTGTTTTCCATTCTTCAAGCAAAATAGCTAGGGAATGTATTATTTAAGGCACCAGAGCAGGAGGAATGAGCTGCGGCCCCTATTTAAATCGATCAGTAGGTACTCAAAGGTGCTTTTTCAGGAGGCAACTGGACTTTCTTGTTTTTTTTTTTTCCTTTGAAGACATTTCACTTCTCATCCTTCTTCAGCTCTGACAGGATAGTGGGGAATGGAAGGATTTATATTCTCTCTACCAGTGGTGCCTAACCTTTCTGGGCTCCTGTGGCAAAAATTGTGTGCGAGCGCTTGCGTCCCAGCACCTAGAAGGCAAGGTGCACCCCCCATGCCCCCTGCACATGCGTGTGCAATCTCTCCCCCGCCACGCCCTTACCTGCACTGTACCTCCCAGCTGATTTTCAGCTCATTTGAGGCCTTTTTCGGCCTCCCAGAGGCTTGAGGAAAGCTTCTGCAGCCTTTGCAGGCCAAAAAAATGGGCCTGTTTGGTCACTTCCGGTATTTCCGGAAATACAGGAAGTGACAAAACGGGCCTATTTTTCAGCCTGCCAAGACTTTCCTCAAGCCTCTGGGAGCCGAAAAGGCTTCAAACAGAGCGAAAATCAGCTGGAAGGTGCGCGCATGCGCAGTGAGGTAAGTTTGCCTGCAGCTTGTGTTGCCAGCACAAATGGCTCTGCGTGCCACCTGTGGCACACGTGCCAATAGGTTTGCCATAACGGCTCTATACAGACGTTTAGCTATACAATTTGGGATGAATACCCTTTGAATGGTGTGGGAGTAGGAATGGATTTCCTGAGGAAAAATTGCAGACTACAGGAACCATTTGCACCACTCAGGTGACCCTGAAGACACAGATAAACCTCCAAGTGCTTCAAGGACCCTCTAAAAGGATGCAAATTACCAGCTGTCTGCAAGGAGTATAAACGGGTGGGCTGCTACTGGTTTGTCCCGGTTCAGGCAAACCGGTAGCTAATTTTATCCTTTTTAATTACTGGTTTGGCGAAACGGTAAATCTGACCCCTGGCTGGCCACGCCTACTCCATCCCGTTTCCCAGGAGTCTCCACGTGGCCCATTTTGGATGCCAGGTAAGTACAGGGCCTGCACGGAGGCTTGGGGAGGGCAAAAAACAGGCCTCCCAGAGGCTCCGGAAGACTGGAAACGGGCCTGTTTCCAGCCTCCAGAGGGCCTCGAGCCCGGGGAGGCCGTTTTCGCCCTCCTGGAGGCTTGAGGAAAGCCTCCGGAGCCCAGGGAGGGCGAAAAATGGGCCTCCTGGAAGTCCCGGAAGGGCAGAAATGCATCTGTTTCCAGCCTCCAGAGGGCCTCCGGAAGCCGGGGAGGCCATTTTCAGCCTCCCAGACATTTGAGGAAAGCCTTGGGAGCCCAGGGAGGATGAAGACATCCCCCCTAACATGGTGCAGGAGGTGATTAAGCCACACTCACCATGGCCATGCCCACCCAGGAACCGGGCAGAGAACCGGTTGCTAAAATTTTTGCAGCCCACCCCTGAGTATAAATCCTTCCATTCCCCGCTATCTAGTCAGAGCTGAAGAAGCTTCTTGGATGAGAAGCGAAACGCCTTCAAAAGAAAAAACAGGAAAGTCCAGTTGCCTCCTGAAAAAGCACCGGCCCACTGCTTGGCACCCACTGCTCCAAAGTACCTGAAGACAGGACAAAATCCAATGGATGGAAACGAATCAAGGAAAGAAGCAATGTAGAAATAAGGAGAAATGTCCTGAAGTTAGAATCGCTCAGTGCAACGACTTGCCTTCAGAACTCGTGGGCGCTTCATCAGTGGAAGCTTTTAAGAAGAGATTGGACAGCCATTTGTCTGGAATGATATAGGGTTTTCTGCCTGTGCAGGGGGTTGGACTAGAAGATCTCTAAGGTCCCTCCCAACTCTGTTATTCTGTTACAGGGACATGGCAAAACAAAAATAGTTTGCTGGAACACATATTAGCTGCCAGCAAAAAAACAAAACAAAACACAGTTTTCAAACCCAAGATGGCTTGTTGAGTTAGGGATATTATCCTCACCAACGAACAAAACCTGGACATTTTAATATGTTCTATACATACTGATTAAGGATTCTCCAGCTTCATATTTATTTTTTCAGAAGATTCAGGGTTTCCTTTTAAAATAGTTTTTTTAAGAAGATAATTAACAGATAATCAGAGTTGGAAGGGACCTTGGAGGTCATCTAGTCCAACCCCCCCAAGCAGGAGACCCTACACCATTTCTGACAAATGGCAGTCCAATCTCTTTTTGAAGGTCTCAAGTTATGACGTTCCCACAACTTCCAAGGGCAAAGCTGTTCCATTGGTTGATTGTTCTCAGAAAGTTTCTCCTTATTCCCAGGTTAAATCTCTCCTTGTTTAGTTTCCATCCATTATTCCTTGTCTGGCCTTCGGGTACTTTAGAAAATAGCTTGACCCCTTCCTCTCTGTGGCAGCCTCTCAGATATTGTAAGAATGGTCCTTCTCTTCCCTAGACTAGCCATGCCCAGTTCCTGTAACCGTTCTTCATATGTTTTAGCCTCCAGTCCCCTAATCATCCTGATTGCTCTTCTCTGCACTTTTTCTAGAGTCTCAACATCTTTTTTATAATGTGGTGACCAAAACTGGATGTAGTACTCTAGGTGTGGCTGCTTTCAAGCAGTTTATAAATATTGTCTCTGTTAGTTTGTCCAATTTATTTGTGACCTGCTGTATAATGTTCCCCATAATTGACAAATATTGTGCATTATACTTCTTTCAATACAAATATTGTCAATATACGTTTAACACGTTTTGCGTACCCTTTCTTTTTCACTTTTGAAGATAGTGATAAAATGTATTCTCCCAACGAAGAATATTTGCAAGTTAGACCGCTGTAGAAGAGAAATTTAAAATGAGAACAGACAACAAGGAATAAGTAACCAAGAGTAATGCTTTTAAAATTCCTGCATGTTCCAATTCTAGCTCCATCCCTTTTTGGAGAAGAATAAATTTTTGAATTATTCCACATTCAATCTGTACTGGGATAAAAATGGAGATTTAACAGGTGATCTGAAAATCATTAGCTGGGTGGTTTTCCCAAGATAGGTCTCACCAAAACCGACCTGGGGAGTTTTGAAAGACAGAGATTTGTATCAGCTCCGCCCCACCCTTTCCCCTCCCCCACTTTCTTCTCCTCCTTCCCCTCCCCTCAGAGGCCCCCTGAGTCGGGAGTTGCTACTACCCGGCGCGGCTCCAGTCCCGCGTTGCCTCGGGAAGGGAAAGGCAAAAAAGGGAAGAGCCGCGGCGGCGCTGCTTTGCAAAGAGGACTGGCGAAGGCGAAGCGGTTTTGCAAACGATTCCTGGACGCCCGGATGTCAATAAACGTTTTGTTTTTGTTTTTTTGCCCGGGAAGCCCATTCTCACGAGTTTAAAAGGCTCGTGTAATAATACGCCTTCTCTCTCCCCCCCACCCCCGCAACGGGGTGCGTTTCCACGACTCCTCGGACCGCTTCTCGCTCTTTCAAAAGTGTGAGGCGGGGAGTCAGTTGCAGGAAAAACCGAGCCAAGGAGCGGGGGACACAAGTCGCAACCGCAAGGCTAGTGGCGGGCGGAAGAAGACTATTATTCCTGTTATTCTCGCGCTGTGGGGATAGTGACTTGGGTGTTTGAGTGGGTGTTTTGTGGGTGTGTGTGTGGGCGCGCGCGTGCGCGCTGATGCCGGGCGAGAGCTGCCTTTGGGGTTACAGAGCCCGCCCGCCTCTCGCCGAACTACCCGCGCCGGACGCAAAAAAAAGTTCTCCGTGGGGAGGAAAGTGGACCCACGTCACGCCCCGGGTCTCTTCTCCCGC
Source organism: Notechis scutatus (assembly GCF_049901735.1). Classification (NCBI taxonomy): domain Eukaryota; kingdom Metazoa; phylum Chordata; class Lepidosauria; order Squamata; family Elapidae; genus Notechis; species Notechis scutatus. The sequence goes on along the minus strand of NC_142010.1, from coordinate 11,509,651 downwards.
CCCCCCCAGCTGCCAGGTGGATCAGCCCGGAGGAGCCCTGCCGCCTTTAGCCCGCAGCTCGGAGGATCTCATGCAGGGGGGGGGGCGAGGAAGAGCCCGAAAGCACCAGCTGAGGCTTCCGTGCAGGGAGGGGTCGCTGGAGAAGACCTGGGGGGGAGAGAGGAAAGAGAGAAATGGGGGTGGTGGTGTTAGTTGAGGTCAGGGCGGGGAGCTGATCGGGTGCTTAGCGGGTGCTTAGGCAACCCCTGCACCCCTGGCTACTTTTCAGATTTTATTTTATTTTTTTCAGAGGGGAATATCATGCCTGAAGTTCCCGTAACCGTTCTTCGTATGTTTTAGTCTCCAGTCCCCCTAATCCAGTTGGAGTGTGCAAAATATCTTTTAACCTTTTGGCATTTCATCCTAGATACTCGAGTGTGCTGCAAGATAATGTGAAAAAAAGAGCGGAGAAATGAAACTCCCTTATCTATGGAAAAGTGAGGATTTGCTGGTAAGATCTATCGTAGCCGTGTGTGAGTTTCCATCTTTCCCTCTTTGAATTTTTTACAACCTTTTTTTTTTTTAAACAAGTTTTATTAATTTTAAAAACAAACACGAATACATATAACATAAGACATAACATAAAGAAAATAAAAAATCATCTTTTCTGAAGGTTGCTCAATCCCGGGTCAAAACTCTTTATACAGACACAACTTCAAATTCATATTCATTTTATATATCATTCATATCTTATTACCATCTTCACTTTTATATATAGTTTCTTTTCTCTCTTAAATTCTCTTAATTTTATTTTATTCATCTCATCTCAGTTCAAATCATAATATTTATTATTCTTTGTCTGTTTATTTCCAGCTATCCATTTGCTTTCTTCCTTAAAATAAAATAAAAAAAAACTTCTCCTGTCCACTAATTGGAGTATAACGCCTTTACCTCTTTCCTCTACATTTATAATATTTAATATAAAACACCTAACTTACATTGGGATCCTGCTTGGTACATTCAAAAATTATACAATATTACCACTACCAGAACTAATCTATTCATTAATATTCATATTCTTTTATAACATAAAAACTTAGCACATTGCTTTTCAATTAATTAACATACTTTTGTGGGAGGACCTACTTTCCAATTATTCTCCCCCCATCACATATTTTAAATCATTATTTCATTAAGGTAATCCTCCTTCTCCTCCTCTCCCCAACATTCTTTTATACCTTAACCATTTTATTCATTCAATTTAATATCATATCTTTTTAATAATAGTCATATTTTCCACAGTTATTCCCCCCCCACATCATATCTCCAATCTTTATTTCGTAAAATGTTCCCCTTAACACCAATTTCACTAAGTTATATTAAATATTTTACCACATTTTAAATTACACTTTATTTCCAACCTTCTAAAAGTTATTTCTAAGTACAAATATAAAAAACAATCTTGTGTACCTTTAGAATCCCTTCATCAATAAGATTACCACAATTTTTTACAACCTTCTTGTTTGCAAGGCTACCCTTCGAAGTGCCTCTCGGTCCAAAATTTGCTAGCGGGTGGATAAAAAGCAAGTTGGAGATCCTTGCAAGAGCTGAGTTCAAAAGATGGGCTCTGGAGGTGCCAGGAGAGCTGCATTGTCCGTAACTGCAAGCGGCTGGTCAAATCCGGGTGGTTTTTCCAAGATGCAGATAAAACATCAACATTGTGTGTTCTATCCAGTTTATGCCTCAGAACAGGCAATCGAATATTTAGGATGCAATAATGTTATAATTGAGTTGGTTTCCCTTAAATTGTACATCAAGCCTGCAGATTTGTTAGAAAGATGGGTCTTCATTTACAAAAATGTTTTTTGAATAATCACTGTAAGTCAGGGATTTACCCGGTATCAGTTGGCCTGATATATGAAGAGAAGGCCCTTGTCGGAGGGGGCTTCAGCATTTCAGAATCAAACCCAGAAAAGTTTTGGAACCTGTGAAGGTAGAAATCTAGCATCTGCCTACAACCATGTACAACAGGGGCACTCCAATTGATTCCGTGCCACCTTTGTTAGGACCAAAGGTGTATTATACACCTTTGTTTACATAGCTCTGTTGAGGTAATCTTTGGCTTATGACTGGTTGCTTAGCAACCATTTGAAATTACAGCAGAACCCGCCGCCTTCCCCAAAAAAAAAGTTACTTACAACCCAGTTCCAAAGTTCTTATAGCTCCACAGCCTGGTCACGTGACCAGAACAGAATAACAGAGTTAGAAGGATCTTGTAGGTCATCTAGTCCAACTCCCCGCCCAAGCAGGAGACCCTACACCATTTCTGGCAGATGGCCGTCCAGTCTCTTCTTGAAAGCTTCCAATGATGAAGCTCCCGCAACTTCTGAAGGCATCTTCTCTTACATCATCAGTTGATTGCTTTCACTGTCAGAAAATTCCTCCTTATTTCCAGGTTAAATCTCTCCTTGTTCAGTTTCCATCCATTATTCCTGGTCTGGCCTTCAGGTGCTTTGGAAAATAGGTTGACCCTTTTCTCAAATATTGGAAGACTGCTATCATGTTTTCCCCTGGTCCTTCTCTTCACTAGACTAGCAATATCCAGTTTCTGTAACCATCATAGGTTTTACTCTCCAGTCCTCTAATCATCCTGGTTGTTCTTCTCTGCATTCTTTCGAGAGTCTCAACATCTTTTTTATAGTGTAGTGACCAAAATTGGATGCAGTACTCTAGGTGTGGTCTTACTAAGGCTTTGTAGAATGGTATTAGTACCTCACTTGATCTTGATTGTATTCCTCTGTTAATGCAACTTAGAATTGCATTAGCTTTTTTGGCGGTGGCTGCACACTCTTGGCTCCTGTTGAATTGGTTGTCCACCGAATTGGTTGACCACATTTTGAATGCTCAGCATTTTGAAGCATCCCATGTTGACATGATCATGATTTGTGTTTTGACCCCCTTTAAATGAGCGCTCACCTTCGCTAAGTTGAGGCTCAGACCCTCAACTTATTTTATCTCCCTTCCTCGGCCTAGGAAGCCTGGCTAAGATTTTGAACCCGGACCAGCCTTTTTAGATGTTGGAGTAGGGCCGTGATGGCGAACCTGTGGCACGTTTGTCACAGGCGGCACGCAGAGTCATTTGTGTGGTCACGCAAACCCCAGCCAAACTTCACCTGCCCTGCGCATATGCACGTGACTCCCAACTGATTTTCGGCCTGTTTGAGGCTGTTTTCGTCCTCCCGGAGGCTTGAGGGAAGCCTCTGCAACCTCGGGAGGCTGAAAAACGGGCCTTCTGGAAATACCACAAGTGCTGAAATGGGCCCATTTTCGGCCTTCCGAGGCTGCAGAAGCTTCCCTCAAGCCTCCGGGAGGGCCAAAATGGCCTCCCCCAGACTCCAGAGGCTGAAAACAGGCACTTCCGGTATTTCGGGAAGGCCTGTTTTTCGGCCTTCCGAGGCTGCAGAAGCTTCCCTCAAGCCTCCGGGAGGGCCAAAATGGCCTCCCCCAGGCTCCACAGGCTGAAAACAGGCACTTCCGGTATTTCCGGAAGGCCCGTTTTTCGGTCTCCTGAGGCTGCAGAGGCTTCCCTCAAGCCTCCGGGAGGGCCAAAATGGCCTTACACGGGCCGAAAATCAGCTGGGAGGCATGCGCAGTGCAGGTAAGGGGGCAAGGTTGCACGGGGGTGGCAGGGCACCGTTGCATTGTGGGTGCCGGCACGTGCATGCTTTCGGCACGCCACCACAAAAAGGTTCTCCATCACTGGAATAGGGTAACACATTGTTCTGCCATTTTGCCCTTGCAGAGAAAAACGGAATCGGAGCGGGAGAATATTGTCTGGGAATGGAAAGAGCTACAAAGGTTTCTCCGAGATCAGGAAGAGCTCTTGTTAAGGCAGTTGGAAGAACTAGAGAAGGACATCATCACCAGGCGAGACGAGCACCTTTCCAGAAATGACCGTGGCAGAGCCAGCCGGGGGAAAGGAGAAAAGGAGCCTCTGTCAAAGGTGGTCAATTAAAACCCGCTTCCCAAAATGAAATGTGATTTTTTTTGTTTTTTTGGCCTTCTTGATTTTGACTTGGAAAGAGCAACCTGCTGCTTCTCAACGTATACGGGCAGTTGAGTTCAACATTTCTTTGGCTAAGCGAGACAGTTGTTGAGCTGAGTTTTGCTCCATTTTACGACCTTTCCTGCCACTGTTGTTAAACAAATCGCTGCAGTGGTGAAGTGAGTCACACAGCGGCTCAGGGAATCCGGCTTCGCCGTTGGCTTTGCTTGTCAGAGGGTCGCGAAAACGGATCGCACGACCGTGCGGGACCCTTCGACCGTCATAAATGTGAACCAGTTGCAAAGTGTCCAAAGTATGGTCATGTGACTACGATGCCGCAGCGGTCATAAGTGTGAAAAATGGTCATAAGTCCCTCTTTTCAGTGCTGTTGTAACTTCAAAACGGTCACTAAATGAAGGTGTTAACTCATAAAATATTTCTGTGGTCTTTTAGGGTTGCCAACAGAAAGGGAGGGGGAAGCAGTGGGCAGCTTGCATTCCATAAATGTTTTCAAGAATAGTTTCTAGGTGACAGAAGTTTTTGCCGCGCAAAATTCTAACTGGAGAGCATGATTGATGACTCTGGGCTATGGATGTGTCCCATTGGAGAATATGAATTATGATGTACCCAGGAAGTGGGGGAAAACCAGGTCAAGAGTGAGAGTGAATGATGTGTCTCAGAGTCGGCTACATTCAGGCAGCGCCGGCATGTTTACTCCTAATAAATCTTTATGTTTGAAAATCTGGCTAGAGACTCATGATTTAAATGTAGGTAACTACCGGAGCCCTGACAGAAGGGTTGTAAGTTAAGGACCTCTGGGCTGCTTATAAAAATGGCTCCTTCAAAATAATCCTTAAGAGACAGCATTTAGCCAACTATGTCTGACATCAGAGACCTAAAGTAGAGTCAAGCTGACAGGCAGTCCTCGACTTACAACAGTTCATTTAGTGGCCGTTCGAAGTTACAACAGCGCCGGAAAAAGTGACTTATGGCCATTTTTTCACACTTACGACCGTTGCAGCATCCCCATGGTCACGTGATCAAAATTCAAACGCTTGGCCATTGACTCATATTTATGACGGTTGCCCCTTCAGACCAGCAAAGTCAATGGGGAAGCCAAATTCACTTAACAACTATGTTACTCACTGTCAGGATTCCAACAATCTCTCTAATTAAATCATGATTCTCGAGCCAAACTTCAAAAGATTCATTAGAGGCAACATACTGGCACTGCCCTGTATGAAGCCAACTCTGGCATACGTAATTTACAGCCTGTGACCCTGTTTCCCCCCTCCCCCTGGGTGTTTCATAATTCATATTCTCCAATGGGACACATCCATAGCCAAGAGTCATCAATCATGCTCTCCAGTTAGAATTTTGCACGGCAGAAACTTCGGTCACTTAGAAACTATCTTTGAAAACATTTATGGAATGCAAGCTGCCCACGGCTTCCCCGTCCCTTTCTGTTGGCAACTCTAAAGAGACCACAGAAATATTTTATGAGTTAACACCTTCATTTAGTGACCGTTTTGTCTCATAAACCCAGATTCTCCAATTGAGGACGTTCACGGGCTGGGTGTCATCATTCACGTTCTCCAATGAAATATATTTGTGGGCAAAAACTCTGGTATTTTATTTAAAGTCTTTTAAAGATAAGAGTTGGAATGTACTTTCGCTTTCAAACTGCTCTTCCGATTTCCTTCCTCCCCTCCCCCCCTTCCCTATGGCAACTACTAAAACAGGCATAGGAATGTTTTATGAGTTGGCACTCACTTAACAACTGCAGTGATTCACTGAACAACTGTGGCAAGAGAGGTGGTAAGGCCCTATTGTGGTTGTAAGTCGAGGACTACCTGTATATGTCTACTAATCAAAATGAGTTGAGTAAAACATTGTCGGGAAAATATTTTGAAAATTATTGGATTTAATTCATTAATGATGTGAATAATTAATCACACTGCATCTGTGGCCACTTTAATTAAAACCATTTCTATGTTTGTATCAAGTGTTCACTTGCACTTAAAGAGGAAAATGATTAATGCTGTTTAGTAATTTTTTAATGGGGAAATGGTTACAGAAGAATAGAATCTGAATTATTCCCAGAAGTCTTATCATGCCTGATACATTTTTCTTTCTGTTTTCTTCCTTCCTTCCTTTCTTTTTGCTGCAGAATCTCAGAAGGGCAACCAAAGGGTATGTTTATGTAATTAGAATTTAGAACTAATTTTATTGTCACTTTAAATGTACATTAATGTTTATATAATTGTGTCGGTGGGTTGTATTCATTGAATTGAATTGAATAGAATAGAAATTGAATAGAATTAGAATAGAATAGAACAGAACAGAACAGAACAGAACAGAACAGAATACAATAGAATAGAATAGAATAGAATAGAATAGAATTCTTTATTGGCCAAGTGCGATTAAACACACAAATCATTTCTCTTGGTGCAAATGCTCTCAGTGTACATAAAAGAAAAGATACATTCATTATGAGTCAAGAATTAAGGTACAACACTTAATAATAGTCATAGGGTACAATAAGCAATCAAATCATACTAGGAAACAGTCAGTATAAATCGTAAGGATACAAGTGTCAAAGTTACAGTCATACAGTCACAAGTGGGAGGGGATGGGTGATGAGTGATGAGAAGATTAATAGTAATAGTAATGCAGACTTTGTAAATAGTTTGACAGTGTTGTGGGAATTATTTGTTTAGCAGAGTGACGGCATTCGGGGAAAAAACTGTTCTTGTGTCTACTTGTTCTCGTATGCAGTGCTCGATAGCATCGTTTTGAGGGAAGGAGTTGAAACAGTTTTATGTCCGGGATGTGAGAGGGCTGTGAATATTTTCACAGTCCTCTTTTTGACTCCTGCAGTGTACAGGTCCTCAATGGAAGGGAGGTTGGTAGTAATTGTTTTTTCTGCAGTCCTAATTATCCTCTGAAGTCTGTGTTTTTCCTGTTGGGCTGCAGAACCAAACCAGACAGTTACAGAGGTGCAGATGACAGACTCAATAATTCCTCTGTAGAACTGGATCAGCAGCTCCTTGGGCAGTTTGAGCTTTGTGAATTGGCACAGAAAGAACAATCTTTGTTGTGCTTTTTTGATGATGTTTTTGTTGTTAGGTGTCCATTTTAGGTCATGTGATATGGTAGAACCTAGAAATTTGAAGGTCTCTACTGTTGATACTGTGTTGTCTAGTATTGTAAGAGGTGGTAGTATGGGAGGGTTGACCTCGGAATGATTCCTTAACTCTTGTGCCCGTATAATTTGCATTGATTATATTCGTCTGTTTTTAATGGTATTCTTTTTTTTCATTGTATTGTTAGCAACCAGGATAGGCAAGCATGTAAATTTCATAAATCAATAAAAGGGAGGTAAGAAGGAAGTTTGACAGGCCGAAAAAAATGGTCAGTATCAAATTCTGTCCAGAGTCTTTGCTGTGAAAATGGGCAGCCATTTTTATCATATGAACAGACAAATTGGTGTCGCCTGAGGGAAGCAAAGAATAATATAATATAGCTCATCTTTATTGTATTTTTTTTTATTTGATTCCTAATAGAAAGCAGCCAAGAGTCTGAATTTTGATTATGTGAACATGGGGGATGCTGCAATGGTTATATAAGTGCAAAAAAACGGTCATAAGTCACTTTTTCCGGTGGCGTTGTAACTTCAAATGGCCACTAAACGAACAGTTGTAAATTGAGACCTGCCTGTATTCTTTTGGCAAAAAGCTTCTTTGTGCTTGCGTATGGAATGTTACTGTGTGATGAATCCACTACAGGTAGTCCTCGGCTGAGTTCATTTAGTGACCGTTCAAAGCTACAACAGCCCCGAAAAATGTGACTTACGATCATTTCCCACAGTTATGACCTTTGCAGCATCCACATGGTCACAGGATCGAAATTCAGATGCTAGGCAACTGATTCATATTTATGACCGTTGCTGTGTCCCAAGGTCATGGGTTCACCATCTACCACCTTCCAACAAGCGAGGTCAATGGGAAGCCAAATTTAATTTTATTGGGTTGCTAACTTATCGACTGCAGCGATTCATTTCACAGTTGTGGTAAGAAAGGTCGGAAAATGGAGCAAAACTCACTTAACCAATGTCTCACTTAATAACAGAAGTGTTGTGGCCCGCTAGAGGAGCTGGAAGTAGACTTGGACAGTGAGGAGGTTGGTGTCATGCCTTTGGTAGAATCGGACTCTGAGGGAGAGGAGGAGCAGCCGACAGGGAGTGGCGGTGTGGCTCCGGAGGTTGTGGAGGAGGCTGGGGAAGGGCAGAGGCTGGCTGGGCAGTCAGAGGAAGAACCAGGCCCATCCCCTCTTCATCCAAGGACACACAGGGAGGAAGGGAGAAGGAAACAACTTGGCTTACGAGAGAGGAAGCGGCCATGATCCCCCTCTGGTTGCAGCTGGGGAGAATAGTATATAAGACTGTTAAAACACAGGGTTGCCAGAAGCAAAGCGTGTGTTATTTGGGCTGAAGTTATCTTGGTTGGCATCCTTCCAACAGACTGTGCCTTGTTATCTCCTTGAAGTTGGTAATTACTTATCCTGGTCTGTTGTGGAAATTTCTTCATTGTAGTTTGTTTTGGTTTTTTATTTCACCTCTATCTGCTCATTAAGTTTGGACTGTATTGCTTGCTTTTGAAGAATATTTTTGAGTACATTTTATCTCCAACTGAGAATTATTGAACAGTGGGGCCAAGTTGGAGGCATTAAAGGACATTTATTTACATTTTGGATTTTGTTACGTTTGTGTTACACTCCGGGTCATCACAGTTGGGGAGGAACATGGGCCAGTCCTGGAGTCTGGGGAAGGCTCAGACGAGTACCCTGAGTCAGGGCAGAGATGGGGCCAGGGCCTTCCGACAGTTATCAGCTGCCTTTGGAGTTGGAGATCAGTGAGGCAGAAGAGCAGCTGGAGCCTGTTCCCAATGTGCTCATGTGCAGAGCTGCCAGGAGAAGGGAACAGTTAAAGAACAAAGGTCGACTCGGGAGTAAAGGCTCAGGTAGACGATGAATGGCCTCTCTCATAGGGAATAAAGAGGAACGAAAGGGGAGTGGTGTTTGCAGGAGACAATTAGTTTAATTTATTAGAGTGAAGATCTGTTCCCGACTTCTTGCCAAGTAATTGCTGCTACAGTGTGGTGTTTTGAAGATACCGTTCTGGCAACTCTCCAAGCCTGATCAAGGCCTGTAGTTGTGAAATCTCATGAAAGACTGTTTGCCGGGACTCTTCCTGCTGGAGAGGAATTCCCTGTATAACCTAAATAAAAGGGGTTTTATTGGGATGAGGAGGACGATCTTCATGATCTTGGGAAACCTAGGTCAGAACAAGACGTTTGGGGCTCGGTTGAGGTTGTAAGTTGAGTACCACCTGTATAGGAGGGCTGATTTCAGCTTATGACAAGAGAAAGTATCAAAATAGACAAGAAATGACAACTAGGAAATCGGTCCTAGATTGAAATCGGGTATAAAGACCGTTGTTTAAATCCGAAAAGGCTCTTATTTCCGCCCCCTTTTCCTCTTTTTAATCAGCAGGAAGAATGGGGTATTTTCTAAATGTCAGAGAGACTTCATGGAGGTGGAGTGCAGGTTCAACCGCTTTTTGAGAAAGAGGATTGAACTAAGAGAAGTTTTATGTACATTTAAAGGTGAGTTCAGACCGACAATGGAGATGTTGGTCTAGGACAGTGGTGGCTAACCTTTTGGGGCTCCAGTGCCAAAAATTGCGCGCGCAATTCCCCCCCCCCCGCTGCCCCCTCCCAGCTGACTTTCAGCCTGTTTGAGGCCTTTTTCGGCCTCCCAGAGGCTTGAGAAAAGACTATGCAGGCCGAAAAATAGGCCTGTTTTGTCATTTCCAGTATTTCTGGAAATACAGGAAGTGACAAAACTGGCCTATTTTTCGGCCTGCAAAGGTTTTCCTCAAGCCTCTGGGAGGCCGAGAAAGGCCTCAAACAGGCCAAAAATCAGCTGGGAGGCGCGCGCATGCGCAGTGAGGTAAGTTTGCCTGCCGTTCGCGTGCCAACACAAATGGCTCTGCGTGCCACCTGTGGGATGCATGTCATAGGTTCGCCATCACAGGTCTCGGAGCAAAAAGATCCTGGTTGGGTCCCTTCGCAGCCACAGAAACCCCGGGAGGAATTGGGGGCCAGCCCCTCCCTTTCAGTCCAAAATTCAGGGTTGGGGAGAGAGGAAGGGGGTTGGAGTAAGAGTGGGGAAATCCAGGTTTTGGTTCCCCCCTCAGCCATTGAAGCTGCAGACAGGATTAGGTCTACTTCCCTCATCTAAGCCTGTTCTGTCCCAGCTCTCCAAACACCGCAAACCCTCTGAGGAAAAAATCAAAAGATTCCTTTATTAGGAATGCTGGCAGCGCCGACAGAAAGTTTTTCTTGCAGGCTAACAAGTCCGTCCAGCCGAAAGATGAGTAGTTGTCTGCCCAGGGGTGGGCTTCAAAAATTTTAGCAACGGGTTCTCTGCCCGGTTGCTGCATGGACGGTCACTAAACGAACTGTTGTCAGTCAAGGATTACCTATAATCCCTGGTGGGCTTAAAATGGAGGGCCGTGGTTCTTATCTCTCTCCTCTTATCTCTCTCCCCTTTCAGAATTGCTGAAGCTGGAAATGGAGGAAGAGGCAGATGAATATGTTTTACCAGGTAAAACTACAGTATATTAAACTACTTTTTAAAAATATATTTTTTCTTTCTTGTCTTGGTTGTGCTGCTATAACTAAGTCAGAACATGAAAAGTGCCAGGTGAAGAGTTCCAGAAAAATCCCCACCCCCAAAAAATGTTCAAGGCTGGATATTTCAGAACCATCTCTTTCTTTTGGGGTAATCAAACCCTTCTAGAACCTGAAGTTACTTATGCTATTCCAGATACAGCTTGGCTTCAATGAAGCATTTATAGACCTTTCTTTATAAGAGCCGTGGTGGCGCAGTGGTTAGAATGCAGTACTTGCAGGCTACTTCTGCTGCCTGCCGGCTGCCTGCAGTTGGCAGTTCAAATCTCACCAGGCTCAAGTTGACTCAGGCTTCCATCCTCCCAAGGTGGGTAAAATGAGGACCCAGATTGTTGGGGGCAAGAGGCTGACTCTGTAAACCGCTTAGAGAGGGCTGTGAAGCACTGTAAAGCGGTATATAAGTCTAAGTGCTTATTGCTATGGCTATTTCTGTGTCAGGAATCGTCTCGAGAATCTGCTGAAATTTGAGGGCCCCCTCCTCAGAGAAAATCTATTTAAAAGGCACAAAGTAAAATACACAGATATTGTGTTTATTTATTTATTTTAGGAAATGTATATTGCCGCCTATTTGCACATGGCCACTCAAGGCGGCTTACAGGAATATTAAAACCTCATATATAAAAGAATAAAACTAATAAAAGAGAATAATATCATAATAAAATAATATAATAAAATAACACACACACACACACCCTCCCCCGGCGGCAACAGATCACATGAGCCACTTAATGGGCTTCACCCCTCTCTTCGTTCCCTAGGCCCGCTGGCAGAACCAGGTCTTCAGCACCTTCCGGAAGAGTGTTAGAGTGGAGGCCATTCCAATCTCTGAGGGGATGATGTACCAGAGAAAGGAAGCCACCACAGACAAGGCCCTTCTTCTGGGTCCCACCAAGTGTATCTCCCTCGGGGATGGGACCCGGAACATTCCCTGCCTATCATGCCACTGTCAGAGTCTGAATCCGAGGAGGAAGACGAAAAGCTGACATTGGCTGTAGAGGAAACTGGCTGGGCAGAGCAGGGGAGAGGGAGAACAAGGGAGAGGGAATTCAGAGGAAGACCCAGGCCCATCCCCTCTTCATCCTAGGGCACGCAGGGAGGAATGGAGAAGAGAGCAACGTGGGTTGCGTGGCTTACGGGGAAGGAAAGGGCCCTGATTCCCTTCATCTACCCCTCTCCCCTGCTCTGCCCAGCCGGACTTGGCCCTTCCCTAGTTTCCTCCACAACCAATGGAGCCACACCCCCACTCCCTGTCATCTGTTTGTCTTTCTCCTCGGATTCAGACTCCGACAGAGCCGTGACATTGCCTCCCCGCTCTGGTAGGTCGGGGAGATGTGACCGGCAAGAGGCAGTCCCTTAGATAACCCGGTCCCAAGCCACGAAGGTGACAACCAGCACTTTAAATTGTACCCGGAAACAAATCGGCAACCAAAGCAGCTCCCACAGGAGAGGTGATATACATGTGCACACTGAGGCCTGCACAAAACCATGTATTAAGTGTAATAATTCTAGACGACAGGGTATACATTGTGTTAGAAAGGAGACCAATTCTGCTCAAATCCAGTTACCAACGCATTTAAATATTGGAAGTATGTGTTTTAACGGATCTATGAATCCATTAATTCCCTAAGAAAACAATACCCTTTTTAAATGTGTAATAATCCTAGACAATGAGATTTATTGAAGTTAACTTTTGGGGCCATTAACCTCTTCGTTGCCTACATACCTTATCAAATGAAAGGGTACAGAGGCTAGTGAAAAATAAAAGTTGCGAAATTTTGTTTAGATCCTTTGTTTTTCAATCTTGGCAACTTCAAGACGGGTGGACTTCAACTCCCAGAATTCCCCAGCCAGCTGGCTGGGGAATTCTGGGAGTTGAAGTCCACCCATCTTAAAAAACGGCTAGGTTGAGAAATACTGGTTTAGGTGGAATGGTGAGGATGGTACTTTCATTCAGGGCTGGGCTACTGGGGGTTCGCGAGAGCCCCAGATGAGATTCTGTGCCGTTCAGAGAACCCCCAAATCCCACTCCTGGCTGTCCCTGCCCACCCCACCCCGTCCCTCCCAGGAGTCCCCACACGGCCTGTTTTGGATGCAGGTAAGTGAAAGGTGCGCACACAGGCTTGGGGAGGGTGAAAAACGGGCCTCCTGGAAGTTTGAGAAGGCCGGAAATGGGCCCGTTTCTGACTTCCGGAGCCCAGGGAGGCTGTTTTTTTCCCTCCCGGAGGTGCGAGCAAAACCTCCGGAGCCCGGGAAGGGCAAAAACGCCCCACTCCCAGTGATGCAGGAGGACGACTGCAACCGTGCAGAGAACCTGTTGCTAAAAATTTCGAAGCCCACCCCTGCGTTCATTTCCTGTTATATCATTCTTTTTCGCCTGGGCTGTTTCTTTTGTGATTGTTAATACTTTACCCCCCCCAGCCCCCCCCCCCCCAAAAAAAAACATTTGAGAGTTTCTGACTCTTTTTGGTGGGGTGGGGGTCTTTCCTATCCCTGCGTTGCAATGGGATGCTCCTGGACGGATGAGTTGCCGAGTGAAACTGACAGATAAATGGCCCGAATTTCTGAAGAATATTTTCTGCTTTTCCCTCAGGAGCCCAAAAAAAATCCACGGGATACTTCCGCTTTCTCCAATCCTGCAGAAGGACTGGAAGGGAGCTGGCTTTGACCCAGCAGACTCAGGTGAGGGACATTCCAGGTGAGGAAGGGGAGGATTGCGAAGAAGGAATATTGGGGTGGCTGGCAGATTTTCTAGAGGGGTGACTTTCTCAGGGTTGTGCAAAATCAAAATTGCAGGTGGTCTTTGACTCGCAACAATTCATTTAGGTCAACACTTCTTTACTCTCCTAACATCGGGTAGGAGATACAGAAGCACAGCCAGCCGAACGAATAGGCTGAAAAATAGCTTTTATATGTGGGCTGTCGGACTTCTGAATGCAATCTAACACCACAATTAGGTTTAATATGATAGACTTGCCAGGGCCAGTGCAACGTGCAACATGTTCATACCGGTGTAATATAATATAATGTTACATATTGTTCCGACCAAGGCTTATTGAGACACTAACAAACACGTTAGTCCCCAAACCCTTTTTTCTTTATTTCAACGGCTGTGAATTTTAGTCATTCACAGCCCGTAATGAGTCTCCAACAGTTTGTAAATAATCCCGTGGAAGCCTGCCAAAGTCCTCCAGGATAAGTCTGAGAAGCACGCACCTTTCTTTATCTTCCGTGAAATGCTGCCAACGGCTAAATTTCTAATTAGTTATACAAGGCCAACCAGAGCACCAATTCAACACAGAGCTTCAGGTTTCAAACCGACAAGTACGAACAAAGTTGCTTCCTGCAAAGGTTTCCGTCCCTTTGCTCCTCCTTTATCTCTTATAGGAGGGGCCAATCATATCCAAACTTAACTCCCGAGTCGCTCCTTTTGTCTTAAATTGTTTTTGCCTTCTGGCAGCTCTGCCCATGCGCACACTGGGAACAGGCTCCCCTTGTTCCTCTGCCTCGCTGCTGCCAGATTCTGGGGGCTCTGGAGTCAGCACATAACTCCCAGATGGCCCTGGCCCCATCTCTGTATCGGACGCAGGACCCTCGTCTGAGTCCTCCCCAGACTCCAGGACTGGTCCCTGTTCTTCCCCACTGTCCAACTCTGCTGCCATCTCCGCAGGCTGCTGGCGGACCACAACACATATAGGTGTATGGGAATGTGTGTTAGTTATTACTTATTTGGGTTTAGGGATTTCTATTTCTTTCATTTATTATTAAGATGTATTTTGTGTTTCGGGAGGGGCTGCACCAAGGGAGGCTCATTTCAATTTCATGGTACACATGTTGTGCGTTGACAATAAAGGTTTGATTCGATTCGATTTCGTGACCGCTCGAAGTTACAACGGCACTGAATGAAAAAAGTGACTTAACGCCCATAGGACCGTTGCAGCATCCCCAGGGTCACGTGCTCCGAATTTGGATGGAATGGAAAGGTGGTTTTGTTTTATGTTTTATGTTTGTATTTGTTAATGTTTGTTGATAAAATAAATTAAAAAAAAACCTTTAAAAAAAAGAATTTGGATGCTTGGCAGCTGACTCATACTTATGACGGTTGCAGTGTCCCAGGGCCACGTGATCAGCTTTTGCAACCTTCTCACAAGCAGAGTCAGTGGGGCAGCCAGGTTCACTTAACAACCGTGTGATTAACTTAACAACCTCAGCGATTCACTTAACAGCTGAGGCAAGAAAAGTCTGAAAATGTTTGGCTTAGCAACATAAATTTTGGGGTCAATTGTGGTTGTAACTCGAGGACTCCCTGTATTTGCCTGCCTGCCCTACCTACCTACCTACCTACCTATCCATCTTTCTTTCTAAATATCTATCTATCTATCTATCTATCTATCTATCTATCTATCTATCTATCTATCTCTTCTTTCTGTCTGTCTGTCTGTCTGTCTTTCTGTCTTTCTATCTATCTATCTTTCTATCTATCTTTCTATCTATCTATCTATCTATCTATCTATCTATCTATCTGTCTGTCTGTCTGTCTATCTATCTATCTATCTATCTATCTATCTATCTATCTATCTATCTATCTATCTATCTATCTATGTCTTTCTGTCTGTCTGTCTGTCTATCTATCTATCTATCTATCTATCTATCTATCTGTCTGTCTGTCTATCTATCTATCTATCTATCTATCTATCTATCTATCTATCTAACTTTCTTTCTTTCTGTCTGTCTGTCTATCTGTCTATCTGTCTATCTTTCTATCTTTCTATCTATCTATCTATCTATCTATCTATCTATCTATCTATCTATCTATCTATCTATCTATCTATCTATCTATCTGTCTGTCTGTCTGTCTATCTATCTATCTATCTATCTATCTATCTATCTATCTATCTATCTATCTATCTATCTCTATCTTTCTATCTTTCTTTCTGTGTCTGTCTGTCTGTCTATCTTTCTATCTTTCTATGTTTCTTTCTGTCTGTCTGTCTATCTATCTATCTATCTATCTATCTATCTATCTATCTATCTATCTATCTTTCTTTCTGTCTGTCTGTCTGTCTGTCTGTCTATCTTTCTATCTTTCTATGTTTCTGTCTGTCTATCTATCTATCTATCTATCTATCTATCTATCTATCTATCTATCTATCTATCTATCTGTCTGTCTGTCTGTCTGTCTGTCTGTCTGTCTATCTATCTATCTGTCTGTCTGTCTGTCTGTCTGTCTATCTATCTATCTATCTATCTATCTATCTATCTATCTATCTATCTATCTATCTATCTATCTGTCTGTCTGTCTGTCTGTCTGTCTGTCTATCTATCTATCTATCTATCTATCTATCTATCTATCTATCTATCTATCTATCTATCTATCTATCTAACTATCTATCTATCTATCTATCTATCTATCTATCTATCTATCTATCTATCTATCTTTCTTTCTATCTATCTTTCTATCTTTCTATCTTTTCTATCTATCTATATCTATCTATCTATCTATCTATCTTTCTTTCTTTCTATCTATCTTTCTATCTTTCTATCTTTTTCTATCTATCTATCTATCTATCTATCTATCTATCTATCTATCTATCTATCAACTGAAGCAAAAACAACAAAGTTAACTACAGGTGGGAGGCAGTTGGAAGGGCCTATTACACGTGCAAGGGCTAACTTGATTAATGATATATAAAGGCATAGATCTCTCTAATGGTAGTTTAATACTCTGCCAATGTCAGCAGAGGCTGACAAAACTTAGTAAGTATAATAAATATAATTTTAGTTCTGGAGATGGCAAGATGTCTGTTTCTTCTCTTATGAGTATACCTGGAACTCGTATTTTTGGAATGGTTTGTAAGATATAGATATGTATTTATAATCCCATCAAGTAATCCCAAGAAGCAGTTGTGGCAGTGAGTGTGTCAATTCTAAGTTTTAATACAATGCAATAGCCTTACAAACAAAAAGCTCTTTTGGAATTCTCCATAATTTTTAAAATGGAGGAAGGGTCCCGAGAGGAAAAAAAAAAAAGTTGTAAGAAACCCTGTTCTAGAAGAATTAACCCCTATGGAAAAAGATTCTCCCTCCCCAAGAAGAATCAATAATACGACACTGATATTGGAGTCCGGATAATAACGGTCGATAGCTTAGCAGTGTTTTGTGACGGAAAAGAATGCTGTATTTTAAAAGAAATAACAATTGTTTTATAGTTACCAGTTGTGAAAAGAAAAACAAGGGATCTTGCAGATGCTTGAGTCTTGAGTTTTGGAAGATCCCAATACAGGTACTCCTCAGCTTATGACCACAATTGAGCCCAAAATGTCTGTTGCTAAACAAGACCGTTGTTAAGTGAGTTTTGTTCCATTTTACCTTTCTTCCCATAGTTTTTAAGGGAATCACTGCGGTGGTTGAGTTAATTTACTTTATTGTCATTGCACCTGGTACAACGAAATTAAATGCCATCTTCAGTGTACGGTATACATAAAAAAATAAAACAAAAACACACATCCTTCACATTCTGTGCAATTGAATTGAAAACCCCTGATATTGCATTCATATTGCACTATGCAGTAGAATTCAATAGAGTTACTGCTCTGGGATAGAAGCTGTTTTTCAGCCTATTTGTCCTTGTTTTTATTCTCCTGTACCGTCTGCCAGATGGTAATAGTTTTAAAAAAAAAGGGTTCTCAGGATGAGATGGATCTTTGAGAATGTTTTCAGCTTTCTTAAGGCAGCGGGAGCTATAAAGCTCTTCCAAAGAGGGGAGAGGGCAACCCATGATCCTCTGGGCAATGACGTTAACCCTCTGGAGTGCTGTCCTATCTGCCACTGGGCAATTGGCAAACCATGGTGCAGCAGTAAGAAGGTCTATGATGCAGCAGTTCCCAGCATTTTTCATTCAGTTGTTGTTTTCTGAGGAGTCTCAGGTAGTTTAACCTCTGCTGGGCCCTTTTGACCAGGGCTGCAATGTGAGCGCCCCAGGTCAGGTCCTCTTTTAGGGTAACACCCAGAAACTTCAAACTGACCACTTGCTCCACTCGGTCTCCATTGATAAGCAAGGGATGGATGTCTGATCTCTTCCTTCTAAAGCCCACTATAAGCTCCTTGGATTTATTGTCACACGATTCTTAAGCGAATCCCTGGATTTTGCTTGTCAGAAGGTCAAAAAGGGGATCCCCTTGCTTGTGTCTAATTGACCACCTCTCCCAATCCATTACATAGAGCAGGTGCTCCTTTTGTTTTGAATGGCTCGTATTTTGCCTGGTTTCTTCCCTGTTGAATAAGCGTCTGCTTGTTTCCTTCTAGCCCGTTTCTTTCGAGGAGGTCGCTGTGTGCTTCTCCCAGGGAGAATGGTCTCTCTTGGGCCCCAGTCAGAGAGTCTTGTACAAGGAAGTGATGCAGGAGAATTATGAAAATGTGACGTCTCTCGGTAAGAATCTCTAGGTTTTGTTTTTCTTCTACTAGAACAGGGGTCCCCAAACTTGGCAACTTTTAAGACTTTTGTGGACTTCAACTCCCAGAATTCTGGGAGTTGACGTCCACAAGTCTTAAAGTTGCCAAGTTTGGAGACCTCTACTCAAATCTTCAAGATACGTTGGGTTGCCACTCTTTTCACAGCCATCCGATGATCGGCTGGGGATGATGGAATGTCCTGGAAGTTGCTTGGCTGAATCGTAGAATCTTCTTCATAGGGTTGGAAGACACTTTGAAGGCCTTCCAGTCCAACCCTTTAACCAACCCTTTAGCTTGTCTCGTCCTTGGGCGCTGTGGAGAATTAACCCCAGCCTTCTTCCCTTAAACCCGCCCAATGTTTTCAGCCATTCTTCATCAGATTTACAGGGAGTCCTTGCAATGCTTTTTTGACCCCTTTCTGAATTAGCTAAGTATTGTCCTGTTCGGCAAGCAGACCTCCTAAATGTACTCTTAAAATTCAGGCGTTTGGGCAGGGGTGGGCTGCTGAGGGCTCGCAGGGGCTCAGGAGATCCCCTAGCGAAGACTCAAAAAGCCCCCAATAACCTTAGAAAGACAAGCAGCAAGGGAAAGCTCTTAATGGGCTTAATTGAACTTCTGGGCGTTCAGCCAAGAGCATTTCACACCTTGTAAAAGTGTTGCAAGCTAGATAAACAAATCCACTCAGCGCTTGGGCCATTGAGAAAACCAGATAACATAGCCGGTAGCCTCTGAGGGGATTAATTCTCAAATAATAAGAATCACATAACTCACCAGAAACTCCACTTAAAGACTCCAAGATCCCTCTCACAGTCATTGCTATTAAGCCTGGTTTCACCCAGTCTTTTATTTAAGTATTAAATGCACAAAATAATAAACAACTTTTTGGTATATATCTTTTTTTTTTTTGGTAGTTAGGGCAAAGGAGTGACGTCCAGTTGGCCACACCCACCCAGTTACATGACCACCCAGCCAGTCATTAGGGCAGAGAGCCCCTTGCTAAAAAAAATTGAAGCCCACCCCTGAATTTGCGGTAGTGAAGAATCCCTGTTTCTGTCCAGAACTAATTGACTTAGATTGTTCCCCTGTAGGAGAAGGAATAGCAGAATCTGGGGGCGGAATCAAAAGAGGAATCAGCCTAGAATCACTTACGTTGCCACAAATGCTCTAAGTCCAACCCCTCTTGAATTCTGTTGACCCTTATCTAAGTGCCAAAATAGTGCTGTTACTTGACTAGATTCCTGTGCATAGACATGAGCAATAAACTAACTTAATTGGAATTTAGCATGTGGCCCTGGTATCCAGACAGGTCTCAAAGATAACTATTTTATCCATACAATAAAATCTTTTTTTTTGTAAATTTTATTGAGTTTTCACAAAGAAAAAAAAATACAAATGAAACATCTTTTTTGAAAGTAGCGTAATCCCGGGTTACATTTCTTCGTACAGACACAAATTCGACTTTATGCTCATTTTTATATTCTATTCCATCTCTTATTACTATTTTACATTTTCAGCATAGCTTCTCCCCTCTTTTAATTTTCTCAATTTTATTTTAATTATCTCATCTCAATTCAAATCATTATATTTATATTTTTTTGTCTGTCCTGTTTCAATTATCTATTATCTTTTCTCATTAAACAAAATTTCTCCTGTAGTTGGAGTATGACGCCTTTATATCTTTTAAGTTTATCCATTTAACTCTTATTTAGGCTTCAATATATACCCTAAAGTTATAACATTCAATGTAATACATAACTTCCATTCGGATTCTGCTTGGTACATTCTTAAAATACACACTATATTCTTAAAAAAAGAAAAAAATATAAATGTATGTAATTAAAACAACACATTCCATTCCAATTCAATTCTATCATTAATATTAATATTCATTAAAAAACTTCTTTACCATTACTTTTCAATTAAATATCATACTTCTATGGGAACAATTGTAAGCTTTCCATCATTAATTCCCCCCCCCCCTTCACTTATATTTTATAAAACATTAACTAATTAAGATGTTCCCGTTCCTTCTTAATTCAATTTACCCATTTATTTTATTTCACTTATTTTATTAACAAACATTTCACTTAATTACACTATTTTATCCCTCATTTTAATCATACATTGTTTCAAATTTTCTAAAGTTATTTCTATTACTAATATAACAATACAATCTTATGTACCTTTACAGAATCCCTTTTTCAGTTAAATTTTCACCCATTATCTCTAAATAGGTCCTGTTTCTCTATATCTTGTTCCGGTCCTTGGTAACTTCTTTTCCTCTTCCCCTTCCTTCTCTCTCCCCTTTTACCCCCTTGTCTCTCTACCTCTATTTCTCTCTTCTGTATTCCCCTTTTCTGTTGCTTTCCAGTATTATACTTATTTTTCGAATTATTTTTCTTTTCTTTGGTTGTTTTTTTAAGTCTTAAATTCTCCATTCTCTTTTCCCCCTTTCCTTTTTCTTCCCCACATAAAATTACTTATTCATTAAAGATGGCTTCTTCTTTGTCCCAGTCTTCTTGTTTTACAGACGTTTCTTGTTGTTTCTCATAGTTCCAAATCTCTAATTTCTAAGAATTGAAAAACGAAGCCAAAAGAACTTCCCTTCTTGTGCATCTTCTTTGTACTTTTTAAGCTCCATTTTCAATTCATCTAAAAGTGATGCCATTGTATAAATTTTTAAACAACCACCCAATTAATTTTAGTCATTCAAATGTAACAACCAAGAATCGAACGATCACCAAATAATCCAAATACACGCAGGCTGTTTCTTTTTGCTCTTTTTTTCACTTTCTCTTCCTGGGGTTACTGTTTAGTTACAAAGTTTCAGTCAAAATGTATCTTTTAGAAGTCTTATTGAAGTTTTACTGTAGATCCTTTTTAATTCCGGGCAGTCTCCTCCCTCTTCCAAATCCTGCCCTTATTCTTTTTCTCTCCCTTCCTGCTTATGAAAAAAAAAAAATTAGTGTCCAGAAGTCTTTATTATCCCTTTGACATTTTGTTTTATTTTCAGCTTAATTGCCTGTTGATGTCAAAGCAGATTTTTCCGGTTTCTTATTTAAGTCTCTTAGTTGTCAGTATAGGGAAGGGAAGAGAAAAAAAATCAAACCTTTCCCTTTTCACTTTCCTTCGCTGCTTCCGACTCTTCTTTGGGAGCAATGTTATTTTTTTGTAAGTTTAAATTCCAGGGTACCTTAGTTGTTGCTTTTACAATTTAACCCGGTCAGCCAAAACTTTCACTTCTTATCTTCCTCCTGCACATTCTTTTCCGGTTGAGTTCTTCTTCGTGGTGGCCATTTCTGACCACCGCTGTAACCGCCTTTGGGAAAGGGAGTAATGGCCAGCTGAGGAGGAGAGATGCGGCTCTCCTCAACCCTGCTGGCAGTCTCCCCCTTCTTCACCACCTCTACGGGGTGGCTTAGCCCCGAAACCAGCCGGCTCGGGGCGCTCCAGCGGCGAGCCCAGACCGAAACCGCGCACAATCGCGGATTTCTGTCTGTCACCGAAGAGGCTTCAAACCGGAAGCCCATACAATAAAATCTTGATATGGAGATGTATTATAAAACATATTATTAAAAAGGTCCTTGTTCACAAATCATTTTCCTGACCAAAAAAATAGTAAAGAAGCAACATTCTGAATCCTATTTCTTCTACCCTGCTGTGCAACTTCTATGCCATCAGAAAGCTAATCAGATAACAGATCATCAAAGTTGGAAGGGACCTTGTAGGTCATCTAGTCCAACCCCCTGCCCAAGCAGGAGATCCTACACCATTTCTGACAGATGGGAGTCCAATCTCTTCTTGAAAGTCTCAAGCGATGGTGCTCCCACAACTTCTGAAGGGCAACTTCTGTTCCATTGGTTGATTGTTCTCACTGTCAGAAAGTTTCTCCTTATATCCAGGTTAAATCTCTCCTTGTTCAGTTTCCATCCATTATTCCTTGTATGGTCTTTGGGTGCTTTGGAATATAGCTTGACCCTTTCCTCTGTATAGCAAATATTGGAAGACTGCTATCATGTCTCCCCCTGGTCCTTCTCTTACTAGACTAGCCAAGCCCAGTTCCTGTAACCATTCTTCATATGTGAACAGTTGCCTCAGTTAAGACTGTCACCACTTAAACCTCTAAGTAGAAATGATGCACGGCTCCATTTGCCGAGAAAGGCCATAGTTTTATTAGAAGTCAAGTGTATTGAAGTAATCCATAGCCATAACTAAGAATCGCGCACCAAGATCCCTAAATTCAACTTTTCCCTCCCATTACTGTCTCTCATGCTGATCTCCCCCTGACCAATCAGGTTCAAGCAAGGTGTTTTAGGGATGGTCATTCAAGCTGTCATGCCCCTGTTGGAATCTGATTCCGAGGGGGAGATTGAGCAGCTGACAGGAAATGGGGGTGTGGCTCCAGTGGCTGTGGAGGAAACTGGAGAAGGACACAGTCCAGCTGGGCATTCAGAGGAAGGCTCAGGGCCACCCCTTCTTCATCTTAGGGCATGCAGGGATGAACAGAGAAGGGAGCAATGTGAGTTACGGGGGAGAAAATGGTCCTGATTACCTTCATTAGCTGCAGCTGGGAAAACAGGATAAAGAGAGTGATTGCGCACAGAACCTTGCTGGAAGCAAAGCGTGCATTATCTTTGTCAAGCCGTATCTGGGTTCTGGCATCCTCCCAACGGTGTGTGTTTCATTATCTTTTGAAGTCTGCAATTCCTTACCCTGCCCTGTCTCGTTAATTGCTGCAGCGTGGTTTGTGTTGGTTTTTATTTATAAATTATATGTACTTTGGGTTCAGACTGAATTTATTCCCCTTTAAAAACTGTTCTTGGGAGAGTTTTTTCTCCAGCCGATGATAACTAGACATTGGGGGCCAAGTTGGAGGTGTACCTACTTTTGTGACTTAGTTGCTTTTGTGCCACGCCACGCGGCATCACACAAGTGTAGGTTGGCATGCAGCTGCCTTCTTTTCCTAGCCGGGTGACCTTGAAGCAGCATCTCGGGGAGATACAGCCGTTACTTTCATTTCCCCCCAAGCATTTCCCCTCCCATCCACCCTCCCCAGAGTTCATGGCAGACTGTTACTGCATGGTGGCATACGGGGGCAACTGACAGAGACATTTAATACTGTTTTTTATTCTACACTCACGTTGCTGTCCCATTGCTGTTGTTCATTTTGTGCTGAGACATACAGAAGGATGGTTCAGTGACGTAACCTAGATTTTATTTTCTTGGATTTTATTTTTGTACTAGTTCTCTCGCTCACCGGTTTGGGTCCAAATTCGTGGATGGAGGAAGAAGATGAGGCCGTTTTGGGTCTGCACTCTCAACTTTCTGAGAAAGGGGACAATCAAGATGTCCGCATGGCAGGTGGGAAAAATGAAGTAGGGGTCATGTTAGCAACATCTATGGCAAGGGTGTCAAACTCAAGGCCCGGGGGGGCGGATACGGCCCACAGGTTGCTTCGATCTGGCCCGCAGGGTCACCCCCGAAACCGCAAAGGAGTGGCCTGCTAGGCCTCCTCCAGCAAAGACGGAGCTCGGGAGGGGCCGTGTGTGGTCCTCCCGAGCTCCATTTTCACTTGCGGAGGGTTGCAGAAAGCTGTCAGAGCCGAAAACGGAGCTTGGAAGCCCATTTTCACTGGCGGAGTGTTCAGGCCACTACAGGCATCCGCCGACAAGAGTGACATCATGCTGACCGTGCCTACCCCAACCCCCGCGGTCAAGCACAATCCTGATGGAGCCCTCAATGAAATCAAATTCGATTTCATGACGCCCCTGGCCTAGGATAAACTCTGTCAACTCATAAAAACATATTTTATGGTCGTTTTAGAGTTTCCAAAGAAAGGGAGTGGGGGAAAGGGGTTTGAAAGAGCAGTACGGCAGCTGGGAATCGAAAGTCCATTCCATGCATAGTTTTTCAGAGATTGTAACTAGGTGACTGAAGTTTCTGCCTTGCGCAAAAATCTAACTGGAGAACATGATTGATGACTCTGGGCTATGGATGTGTCCGATTGGAGAATATGAATTATGATACACCCAGCGGGTTGGGGGAAAACCAGGGTCAAGGGTGACAATGGATTACGTGTCTCAGAGTCAGCTACACCCAGGCAGTGCTGGACATGTTAACTCCCAATAAATTCTGATTACTTTGGGAAGTTTGGCTCGAGACTCACGATTTAATTGGGGTAACTGCCGGAATCCTGACACTGTCCCTTTGATCTGTTCAAAGGCTGTGTCTGCGAGTGTTTGAATGTGAAATGGTGAGGATCAGCTATGGAACTCAACAGCTAACAAAGCATGTTTTCCAGAGTCTCTACATCTTTTTTATCAATGATGACCAAAATTGGATGCAGTATTCTAAGTGTGGTCTTACCTAGGCATTGCCAAAGTCCAGTTGCCATGGCTCAACTTCCAGACTGATTTAAAGTGATTTGAATTTAAAAGACTTTGCATAACCTTAAGAAATAGCTGGATAAGCGATAAGCTCTGATAGCATGATGTGAATGAGCTAATCGCTTTCAGCTCCTATATGAGATTTGGGTGTCAATTGATTGCTGGAGCAGTCACTTACTCACTGAGTTGTTTTTCCATTGTTTTATGGTAGCATCCCAAGAGCAAGAAAAAAGCAAGGAGAAGGAGAAGATGGAGAAAAAGAAGACTGAAAAAGAGAAGGAGAAGATGGAGAAAAAGAAGACTGAGAAAGAGAAGGAGAAGATGGAGAAAGAAAAGGAGAAGATGGAAAAATCAGAGAAGGAGAAAGAGATGGAGAAGAAGGGGATGGAGAAGAAGTCAGAGAAGGAGAAAAAGAAGGAACAGAAGGAGAAAATGGAGAAGGAGAAAGAGAAACAAAAGGAGAAGAGGCAGACAGAGGAGGAGAAGATGGAGAAAGAGAAAGAGAAAATGGAGAAGGAGAAAGAGAAGGAAAACAATCCCCATCCAGCAAATGTTGAAATTATAAAAAGTGCCGTGAGAAAAGACACAGGGCTTTGCCCAGAGGAGCCCACAACTTGTCCTCGACGCAAATCTAAAAGACAGAGCGAAGCTGGACAAAAGACCAGAGAAGAGAAATCAATTCTTTTTCCAGTGGACCGTCAAAATATCAGCAAAGGAAGGAAACCAAAATCGTGTCCCAAATGCGGGAAGGAATTCAATCAGAGTCTCCTCCTCCTGAAACATAAGCAGATGCACCAAAGGACCACGCCCTACCAGTGTTCAGACTGCGGGAAGGTCTTCAGCCAGCACGCCCATCTTATCAAACACAAGAAAGCGCACAAAAAGGAGAAACGGTTCAGCTGCCCCGATTGCGGGAAGACGTTCCATCGGAGCTCCCATTTCTATTCCCACCAACGGACCCACCGAGGGATCAAACCTTTCAAGTGTTCGGATTGCGGGAAAAGTTACACCCGGATGCCCGACCTTCGGAGGCACCAGAAATCCCACACAGGAGAGAAATCGCATCAGTGTTTCGACTGCGGGAAGAGCTTTGGCTTGTATTCCTCTCTCATCAAGCATGAAAGAACCCACACGGGGGACAAGCCGTACAAGTGCTCCCACTGCCCGAAGAGTTTCTGCCAGAGGACCCACCTCACTGTGCACAAGAGAACCCACACGAAGGACAGGCCCTTCAAATGCTTGCTTTGTGCCGCCAGCTTCGTCCAAAAGGTGCACCTGATTTCACACCAGAGGTCCCACACTGGAGAAAAACCCTTCCGCTGCCACAGCTGCGGCAAAAGCTTCAAACGCAACTCCACCTGCGTGAAACACGAGAAAAGACATGAAGAGAAAAGCGCAGAGCCTCCGCTTCCTCTCAACGTTTCCCCGTCCACGCTTCCCCTCAGCGCTTCGCTTCCCCTCAGCGCTTCCCCCACTCAAAGACCCAGCTGGAGGTCCAGATTGAGAACCATGGGAAGACTTGAAAAAGCGGCGGCTTAAACCCCATCTTAGCAAAAAGAAGAAGGAAAGAAGAGCAGTGGGTCTGACCTGGGAATATCTTGCGACGGGATTTCCCAGTTAATATTGGGAAACTTAAGAGGAACGGTGGAAGACTTCAAGCAGCGTTTGGAAAAGCCATGGTAGAGGAAGGGAAGGGTTAACCCTTCTTCTCTCCTGGGTCATTTCCTGGATCCAAATCAGTGGTGATATGCTAGCGGTTCAGCCCGGTTCACCTGAACCGGTAGTAAAAGTCACTACCAGTTCAGCCTAACTGGTAATTTAAAAAAGGCCTCCAATCATCTGAGACCTAGAGCGGTAGCAACTAAGGTAGGATCCCACTACTGATCCAAATGGTGCTTCTTCCCTGCCAAACTACACAGAGATGCTTGCTGGGAAAAGTCCAGGAACACGTGTCCTCCTGCCATTCCTCTCCCCCCCCCCCCGCAAATCTACTGGCTTTGTAGGATTTAAATCAGAGAAATGAGTTTGCGGGAATGGGTTAGATGTCTCTTCCAATCTTTTTTTTTTTTAAACAAATTTTATTGATTTTCAAAGACAATACACAAACAAACAAAACATAAAAACATAAAACATCTTTTCTGAAAGCAGCTTGATCCCGGGTTACATCTCTTCGTACAGACACAAATTCAAATTCATACTCATTTTATATACCATTCCATATCTTATTGCCATTTTACATTTTCTATGTAGCTTCTCCCCTCTTTTAACTTTCTTAGTTTTATCTCAGTTCAAATCATTATACTTATTATTCTTTGTCCTGTTTCCAGCTATCTATTATCTTTTCTCTTTAAACAAAATTTCTCCTGTACACTAATTGGAGTATGACGCCTTGATCTCTTTCCCCTAAATTATAACAGTATAATACATAACTTCCATTTGGATTCTGCTTAGTACATTCTAGAGTTACACACTATATTTTTAAAAAAGAAAAAATTATAAATATGTAATATAATTAAAACAACAATCCATACCAATTCAAACCTATCATAATTTTCTAACATTATTTCTAATACAAATATAACAATACAATCTTATGTACCTTTGCAGAATCCCTTTTTTAATTAAGTTTTTACCCATTATCTCTAAATAAATCGTGATTCTTTACATCTTGCTCCACACCATTGAAACTTCTCATCCCTTCCTTCCTCCCTTGCTTCTTCTCCCTGTCCTTTTCACCCCCTTGTCTCTCCACCTCCATTTCTCTCTTCTGTATTCCCCCTTTCTGTTGTTTTCTAACATTATATCCACTTTTCACCTTATTTTTCCCTTTTTGGTTGTTTTTTTAGATCTTAAAGTCTCCATTTTCTTTTCCTCCTTTCCCCTTTCTTCCCCAAATAAAGTTACTTGTTCATCAAAGATGGCTTCTTCTTTATCCCAATCATCTTGTTGCACAGTCAGTTTCTCATAGGTACAAATCGCCATTTCTAAGAATTGAAAAAGAGATCCAAAAGAGCCTTTCCCTTCTTGTTCCTCTTCTTTGTATTTTTTAAATTCAATTTTCAGTTCATCCACAAGTGAAGCCATTGTAGAAAGAAAAGTTTTTTTTTCCAAACAACCACCCAAGTGTTTTTAGTCCTTCAAATATAATTTCCAAAAGTCCCCAAGTCACCAAACAGTCCAAATAAGCTGTTTCTTTTAAGACTTTCTTCTTTCTTCACTTTCTTTTCCTGGGGTTACTGTTTAGTTACAAAATTCCAGTTAAAATGTATCTTTTAGAAGTCTTGTTGGTATTTAATAATTCTTTCAAATTCTAGGCAGTCTCCTCCTTCCTTCCAATTCCTGCTTGAATTATTTTCCTCTCCCTTCCCACTTACAGCAAAAAAAAATGTTTTTAAATGTTCAGAAATCCTTATTATCCCCTTGGCATTTAGTTATCCAGTTTAGTTACCTATTGATGCCAAAGCGGGTTTTTCCGATTTCTCATTCGTTTCTGTTCGCTGTCAACGTTAGGAAGGAGAGTGGGGGGGAAAAAAGCTTTCCCTTTCAACTCATTCGCCGCTTATTCCAGATCTTCTTTGGGAGCAATGTATCTTTGATTAAATTTAAATTCCAGGTTATTTTACCTTGTTATCCCGGTCAGCCAACACTTTCACTTTCTCAGCTTCCTCCTGCACATTCTTATCCGGATGAGAGCTTCTTTGTGGCGGCCATTACTGACTGCCGCTCGACCGCTTTCGGAAAAGGGAGTTAAGCCATCTGAGGAGGGGGGGGGTTGCGATCCCCCATGACCCCTGCCGGATCTCCCCTATCTTCAGTTACCTCTACGGGGTAACTATAGCCCCAAATCCTGCTGGATCGGAGCACTCCAGCGGTGAGCGCAGTAGAAACCGCGCACGATCATGGATTCCTGCCGCCGCTGAAGCCCTGCAAACCGGACGTCCCTTCCAATCTGTTTTGAAGGATCTCGGGTTGATTTGTACACACAAATTATCTCTGAATGATTGATCCATTGGGTGATTGACTAGGATCAGGGATGGAGGGAGGGAGGGAAGGAAGAAATAATAACCGAGAGCCTGCATATTAGGTCTAAAGTTGGCTGGCACGAAGCAAAACTAAGGGATTTACTGCTCAGGGTTGGAGATTTTATTAAAATGTTGTTTATAAATCTAGCTTTCAATGGGTACAGCTGTTCTTGGATGCGGCTATTCCCTGTGGGGAATCAGAATATACTGTAGCTTGAATTAGTTATGGTACCCTCTACTTATTTTGTTATAGGTGTTGTGTGCAGTAATGTTTTTAATTGTACTGTATTTCTCTAGGAGAATCTTGTCTGTATGGGATCCTTGTTTAGGAGGCCAGTTAGTTGTCTGTTGGTAAATAAATGAGTTTACGCCTTGATCCAAGGCAGTAGATTCAAGGGTGTGTACTGCTCTTATTTCCTTGCGTTTCCTTTCTCAGCTAAATACAGCATCATATTAGAATAACAATTAGACCCCTTAGGCACCTCTCATACGCAGGGTGGTGGGATTCAATTTTTTTTTACTACTGGTTCTGTGGGTATGGCTGGTGGGTGTAGCATAGCTTGGTGGGTGTGGCAGGGGAAGGATACTGTCAGCACTCCAGAAAACCTCCACTCCAACAAATAACTCTGAGACAGACATCCTCTCAAAAGTTCTTTTTTATTTGGGTAGTAAACTGGCACATCTGGGAAGTTCTGAACCTGAAAGTTCGGGGTTTCCTTGCAATAAGTAAAAAGTTAAAAACTCACCCCCTGCACCTATCATTGCATCACAAGCCCCAATCACCATCCGTCCCAACTTGAGACGTCCTCTCACCCAGGTGCAGAAATCACATGACCTTGACTTAGAAAAAAGAATGCTATTATGTCTAACCACACACACACACTCTCAAGAAATTCCCCCCTCCCATTTTCCCAGGCTCAAGAATGTGGCAACGTGGAAGCGTCTGATGCTAATATGGCTTCCAAAGCTGACTGATAACTGCAAAATCCCCGTTCCCTCCCCACCCCACTAACCTGCTTTCCAGCTCTGTTCTCCTGTGCAGGAACAACCAAAGAAGACCCAGCCGATCAGCTGGGACTCGGGAGGCAGAGAATAGATGGGGGCCGGGGCAAGTCAGAGGTGGTATTTGCCAGTTCTCCGAACTACTCAAAATTTCCGCTACCGGTTCCCCATAACTGGTCAGAACCTGCTGAATACCCATCTCTGCTCATATGTCAAAGGTGCTTTGTCGAGCTCCAAAAAATGCCTTTTGTGCAAGGGTGGGATTCTACCGGTTCGGCCCGGTTCAGGCGAACTGGTAGTTACCGCGACTATTTGGCCCCATCCACCCGTCCTTGTCCTATTCTGTCCTTTATTTCCGGGGTTTTCAGCTGAAAAACTGTTTTTGAAACGTGAGCATGGACTCTCGCCGAACTGGTTGTAATTTGAATTTGAATACTTTTATTGTCATTGTACGTTTATACACAACGAAATTCAAATAACACCCAGAGACCAGACTCAACATGCAGACACACATGACAATCCCCAAACACCTCCCCACCCGCCAAAATTCCCCGCCCCCTAAAAACACACAGGCATCCACACAACAGACACAGTAATACTGTTTAGGAGCTCACTGATGGTGGTCCTTAAGTGCATTGTTTTAAGTGCAATTATAGCTCCGGGCTAAAAAACTGTTCAGAAAACAGTGTGGTCCAAGTTTTAATTGTTCTGGATCTTCTGCCAGAAGGCCGCAGTTCATAAAGTGTAAGTACCGGACTTTTCCCCTTCAACCGAAAAGAATGAACTTCCGAAAGCTAGGTACTTCAAAAGGAAGTTGGACCTTCTCCCGTTGTTGGGTGTTTATTGGGTTTATTTGTTAAGAGTTTTACTCCACTGCAATTTAGAAGCGTCTCTGCAGCTCGCAAAGACAACAGAAGTACAGTAGAAAATAAAAATAGAAAGATACAAAGAAAAACTAAAAACGTGAAGCGTTCAGTATCACTATACCAGCTCTCCACCAATTGAGCCAGTGATGGCAAAGGGCTAATTCCAAACCCTCTAATTGGCTAATTCCAAACCCTCTTAAAAACTGGTGTTTTATCTAGAATAGAATAAAAACTTCATTGTCACGTTAAATGTACACTAATAAGCATACATTAAAGGGCCTGGAAACTAAAACACACGAAGAACAGTTTCAGGAATTGGGTATGTCTAGTCTAGAGAAAAGGATGTCTAGTCTAGAGAAAAGGACTAGGGGATATGATAGCAGTATTCCAATATTTGAGGGGCTGCCACAAAGAAGAGGGGGGTGTCAATTTACCAAAGCGAAGTAGGCAACTCAAGAAACAATGGATGGAAACTAATCGAGAGAAGCAACCTGGAATAGAAAGCTTCCTAACAATGAGAACAGTTAACCAGTGCAACAGCTTGCCTTCAGACGTTGTGGGTACTTCATCACTGGAGGTTTTGAAGAAGAGGCTGGACAGTCCCTTGCCTGATATAGTATACGCCAGGGCCTCCTGCTTGAGCAAGGGATTGGACTAGAACAGTGGTCGCCAACCGGCGGGCAAGAAAATTTTGGTGGTCCGCAGAGAAATGTCACCCCCAAAGCAATTAATCCAGGCTGCGTGGGAACACAAGGCTGCGCCGCCCACATAGCCTGCAGGAACACAAGGCTTGCGTCCCTTGCATTGCAAACAACACGAGGTAGTGAGGAGGGGGGGAAAGGGCGGAGGGGGGGAACTTGACCCACTCGCCTCATGTGCCTCGCCTGGCCACCGGCTGCTGCTTTCTGCTTTTGCTTTTGGCTGCACGCAAGGAAAGCAGCAAAAGTCTTTCTTTCTCTCCCCCAAAGTCCGCCAGAAATGAGTGGGACCCTGCGAGGCATCCTGCTCCAAGGGGCTGTGCTGGCGTGACAATCTCACAAAGACTCATTTCTGGCGGAGTTTGGGGGAGAGAGAAAGAAAGACTTCTGCTGCTTCTGCTGTTTTCCTTGCATGAAGCCAAAAGTCTCTCTTTCTCTCTCCCCCTGAGAACGGAGCTGGAGACGGTATCCTGCGATCCCAAATAAAGAATGATCGATGGGTAGGAAAATGGGGTGGGGGATTATCTTGCAGAGTTTTTGGAGGATTTTCCCAGAGTCTCTGGTCTGCAGGATTTAAAATGATGAGTTTGGTGGTCCCTGAGGTCCGAAAGGTTGGCGACCGCTAGACTAGAAGTCCTCCAAGGTCCTTTCCACCACATTTCTGATTGTTTGGTTGGAGAAATGAACTGAAAACCATAGACTCCTAGGGTTGGAAGGTATCTCGGAGGTCTTCTAGACTAACCTCTTGTCCAGGTCAGGAATCCTCCACTATTTCAGAGAAATGGCTGCCCAACCTTTACTTGAAAATCTCCAGGGATGGAGATCCCATAAATTCAGGAGACAGATTGGTCCACTGTTTCACAGTCGGGAAATTCCTCCTTATTTTGAGTTTGGATATCCTCCTGCAAAGCTTCCACCTGTTGGTTCTTGTTCTATTCTGGGTCATTCCCAAAAATAAACCCATCCTTTTTTTCCCTTGGGACAGCGCTTCAAATAGGGGGAGTCAGCCTATTCTTCAAAGCCCCAGAAGGCAAGCCAAAAAGTGGGTGGGAACTAATCAAGGAGAGAAGCAACCTGAAATTCAGGAGAAACTTCCTAACGGTGGGAACAATTAACCAGTGGAGCAACTTTCCTCCAGTCCAGAACTTGTGGGTGCTGCAACACGAGGCATTTATTCTGAATGACAGAAGATCTCATGTTTTGGAAAGGGGTTGGACTAGAAGACCCCCAAGGTTCCTCCCAATTCTGTTCTGTTAAGGGAAAGAACCATTCCGATTGAGCATGTCTAGTTTAATGAAAAGGACTAGAAATGACATGATGGCGGTGTTCCAATATCTGAGGGGCTGCCACAAAGGAGAGAGTCAAGCTATTCTCCAAAGCAGGGGTCCCCAACTACCGGGCCTCGGACCAGTATCGGTCCGTGGATCATTTTGTACCGGGCCGCCTATTTTGCTTGGGCGCCGCCATCTTGTTTTGACGAGGCTTGAGAAAGTGCTTCCGGGTAAGCTTGTCATCGGTTGGAAAGTGGCGTTTGGGTGCTGAAGGAATCCTCGCGCCTTAGTGTCAAGGGGGGGTTCGGACGAAGAGCCGTCCCGATGGCGGTGGAGTCTCGCGTTACTCAGGAGGAGATTAAGAAAGAGCCCGAAAAGCCCATCGACCGCGAGAAGGTACAAAGGAGGAGTTGAAGGTGGCGGGGAGAAGCGGGGGACGGCTGGCTGGCCGGTCGCTCGGCTCGCCTTGCCTTGGTCGTGCGTGCTGATGCCGGTACCGGTCTGTGGATCATTTGTACTGGGCTGCGGTACAAAAAAGGTTGGGGACCACTGCTCCAAAGCACCTGCAAGCATGACAAGAAGCAATGGATGGAAACTAATCAAGGAGAGATCCAAGCTAAAAATTAGGATAAGTTTCCTAACGGTGGGAACAATTAACCAGCGGAGTAGCTTGCCTTCAGAAGTGGTGGTCACTTCATCACTGGAGGCTTTTAAGAAGAGACTGGACGGACATTTATTCTGAATGGTATAGAATCTCCTGTTTGGGAAGGGGGTTTGACTAGAACAGTGGTCACCAACCAGTGGGCCGGGGACCATTGGTGGTCCATGAGAAAACGTTGGTGGTCCGTAGAGAAATGTCACCCCCAAAGCACCCCCCAAAGCAATTAATCCAGGCTGCGTGGGAACACAAGGCTTGCGTCGCTTGCATTGCAAACAACACAAGATAGTGAGGGGAGGGAGGAAAGGGCAGAGGGGGGAACTTGCCCCACTCACCCCACGCGCCTGGCCTGGCCACTGGCTGCTTCTTTCCGCTTCTTTCTTCTTCTGCTTTTGGCTGCAGGCAAGGAAAGCAGCAAAAGTCTTTCTTTCTCTCCCCCAAACTCCGCCAGAAATGAATCTTTGGGACCCTGCAAGGCCTCCTGCTCCAAGGGGCTGTGCCGGCACGACAAGTCTCACAAAGACTCCTTTCTGGCAGAGTTTGGGGGAGAGAAAGAAAGACTTTTGCTGCTTCTGCTGCTTTCCTTGCATGAAGCCAAAAGTCTCTCTCTCCCCCTCCCCCTGAGAACGGAGCTGGAGATGGTATCCTGCCATCCCAAATAAAGAAAGATCAATGGGTAGGAAAACGGGGTGGGGAATTTTCCTGCAGACTTTTTTTTTGGATTTTCACAGTGTCTGGTCCGCGGGATTTAAAATGATGAGTTTGGTGGTCCCTGAGGTCCAAAAGGCTGGCAACCCCTAGACTAGATGACCTTTAAGGTCCCTTCCGTCTGTTAGAAAGCATACCATTCTGTCTCCCTTTTGCCTTCTCTAGTGACAGAATTAAATGTAAGAGATCCAGGGCAGAATGCTTTACTTAGAGCAGTGGCCCCCAACCTTTTTTGTACCACGGACCGGTACCGGCATCACAAAATGATCCACGGACCGGTACCGGCATCAGCACGCAC
Organism: Notechis scutatus; assembly: GCF_049901735.1. NCBI lineage: Eukaryota > Metazoa > Chordata > Lepidosauria > Squamata > Elapidae > Notechis > Notechis scutatus. The sequence goes on along the minus strand of NC_142010.1, from coordinate 11,475,514 downwards.
GACCAAGGCAAGGCAAGCCGAGCGACCGGCCAGCCAGCCGTCCCCCGCTTCTCCCCGCCACCTTCAACTCCTCCTTTGTACCTTCTCGCGGTCGATGGGCTTTTCGGGCTCTTCTCCTCCTGAGTAACGCGAGACTCCACCGCCATTGGGACGGCTCTTCGTTTGAAGCCGCCCCCCCCCCTTCGACGAAACTAAGGCGCGAGGATTCCTTCAGCACCCAAACGCCGGTTTCCATGACCAACAAGCTCACCTGGAAGCACTTTCTCAAGCACCGTCAAAACAAGATGGCGGCGCCCAAGCAAAGTAGGCGGCCCGGTACAAAATGATCCACGGACCGGTACTGGTTCGGGGCCCGGTGGTTGGGGACCACTGACTTAAGAGGACACAAAATGTGGTGTGGAAAGGGGAACCCAACTTTTCCTACCCATCCTTTATATATGAGCATAACCTTTCATAAAATATGAATTTCATTTATAAAAAATGCAAATAGCTTGCATAAATAAATAATAAAACATAGAAATGCAATAAACGTATCGCATCTACATCAGTATAAATTATCTAAAATGTAAACGAAATGTATTGGTATAAATCAATGAAAATATGTAAATAATATTTACAGATAATCAAGAGTTGGAAGGGACCTTGTAGGTCATCTAGTCCAACCCACTCCCACCTAAGCAGGAGACCCTACACCATTTCTGACAAACATCAGTCCAATCTCTTCTTGAAAGTCTCAAGTGACAAACATAAATCAGTATGAATTGTATGAATATAAATACATTTTATTTTATTTTTATAAATACGTCAGCTTAATGCATGTTGAATAAATACGTCCATGCAACCCATCCTTTTCTTGGATGGTCCTGGCGCGGCATTCCCAGGTCTAGAAGCCGCTCCCCCTCGTTAGAACCACAGGGCAGGAAGGGACCTTTGGAGGTCGTCTAGTCCAACCCCCGGGTGTCCAAGGCAAGGAAGCCTCGTTCCATCTTGCACAACCGGTGGTCCAAACGTCTCGCGACCTCCCTGCAACCCCCCACCCCCGCCCGCCCAGCAAACCTGCATCCTTTGCATCTTCTTGCAACTTATTTTTAAGGTGGGAGGGGGGTCCCCTGCGCACGGCAACCCAACCCAGCACTTCCTCCCCGGAGGATTGTTCCAAAAGGCAGCCGGAGATTTTCCGTTTCAGCGGAGGAACCCGAGTCCCAAAGTCTCCGGGCAATTTCCCAGGCTGATCTCGGCTGCCGTGGCGACTGTATCAGCGCGCAGCCGCAGGAATGGGAAGCCCGAAAGGAAGGCAGCAGTCGCGCCGGCGTTTCTGTAGTGTAGTGGTTATCACGTTCGCCTCACACGCGAAAGGTCCCCGGTTCGAAACCGGGCAGAAACAGTCCTTGAATTTTTTTTCTTAATTTTTTTTCCTTTCCTTTTCCTTTCTCTTTTCTCTTCTTTTTCCTTCTTTCCTTTCCTTTCCTTCTCTCTTTTTCCTTTCCTTTTTCCTTTTTTTCCCTTTGCTTTCAGTTTTTTCTTTCCTTTCCTCTTTTCCCTTCTCTCCCTTTTCCCCTTCTTTCCTTTCCCTTCCCTTTTCTCCTCCCTTCTTTTTCCTTTCCTTTTCTCTTTTCTCCTTTTTCTTCTTTCCTTTCCCTTTCATTTTTTCTCTTTTCTTTTTCCTTCCCTTTTTCCCCTTTTTTCCTTTCCCCTTTCTTTTCTTTTCCCTTTCTTCCTTTCCTTTCCTTTCCTTGCCTTTTTCTCTTCTTTTCCTTTCCTTTTATTTCCTTTTCTCTTCTTTCCTTTCCCCTTCCTTTTTTGCCTTTTTTCTCTTTTCCTTTTTTCTTTCCTTTTCTCTTTTCCTTTTTCCTCCTTTTCCTTTCCTTTCCTTTTTCCTTTCCTTTCTTTCTCTCTTCCCTTTCCCTTTCCTTGTCTCTTCTTTTCCTTCCTTTTTTCTTTTCTCTTCTCTTCTTTTCTTTTTCCTTTCCTTTTCTCTTTTTCCTTTTTTTTCTTTCCTTTCCCTTTCCTCTTTTTTCTTTTCTTTGCCCTCCACCGTCTCAGTCAATCCCACTGCTGCTTCCCCTGATGAGAAAACAAGAGGCAGAAAACAGACAGCCAAAGACCCAAGCAGAAGAATCCGGTGCTTTCTGGGTGCCTTCCTTTTTATCTACCACTTTCTGAGCCCCAAGGAATTCGAGACACGCACCACTGGCTTCCCCTTCTCTCCATTTGGGTCTGGAAAAACAAACATCTGGCATTTACTGTTGTCTTCTCTGAGGGTGGAAAGAACGAAACAAATAAATAAATGTTTGGATTCTATCAGCTGTGCTTCAAATCCATGTCTAACGATAGAAACAGATTTTTAAGGTTGAAAAAAATAGAAATATTTCACAAGAAGAGTTCTCCACTCCTCTATTCGTTGTAGAATACCTTATGCCACCAGACTTGAAAGTCTAGACCTGGAAAACCTTGAATTACGCCGTCTTCGGTCTGATTTAAGTACGGTATATAAAATCATACATTGCAATGACTTACCTGTCAATGAATACTTCAGCTTCAACCATAACAATACAAGAGCATACAATAAATACAAACTCAAGGTAAACTGCACCAAACTTGATTGCAGGAAATAGGACTCCAGCAACAGAATGGTCAATGTCTGGAATACTCTACCTGAATCTGTGGTTTCTTCCGCAAACCCCAAAAACTTTAACCTTAGACTGTCCACGATCAGCAATAGAGTGGTCAATGTCTGGAATACTCTACCCGACTCTGTAGTTTCTTCCCCAAACCCCAAAAACTTTAACCTTAGACTGTCTACTATTGACCTCACCCCTTTCCTAAGAGGTCTGTAGGGGGCGTGCATAAGCGCACTAACGTGCCTACCGTCCCTGTCCTATTGTTTCTCTTATTCTTCTTTTATTTTTCTTATATGTACCCATTTCATGTATTCACAACTATGTATACACTTATACTTATTATCTTGTAAACAATTGGCAAATCAAATAAATAAATAAATAAAATAAATAAATAGATTGACCTCACCCCTTTCCTAAGAGGCCTGTAGGGGGGCGTGCATAAGCGCACCAACGTGCCTACCGTCCCTGTCCTATTGTTTCTTTTTTATTTTTCTTATATGTACCCATTTCATGTATTCATAACTATGTATATACTTATACCTATTATCTTGTAAGCGATTGACAAATAAAAATAAATAAAAATAAATCTCCAGAAGTTCTAAGGCTGGAGGAGACTGTTCAACCTGATTTGATTTGACCAGTTTATAAAATCTGTTTTGTTCCAGTGCATGGGCCTTACCAGTGGTGGGATTCATATTTTTTTTTTTTACTACCGGTTCTGTGCGCATGGCTTGGTGGACGTGGCAGGGGAAGGATACTGTAAAATCTCCAGTCAGAGGTGGCATTTGCTGGTTCTCCGAACTAAAAATTTCCACTACCGGTTCTCCAGAACTGGTCAGAACCTGCTGAATACCCATCTCTGGTCCTTATCTATTCAAACCCAAAACTCTGGGGGGTCCTGATTGGGCAAAAAGTGGAGGAAGTGGTAGACCAGGGGCCTGCAATCTTAAACACTCAAAGAGCCATTTGGACTCGTTTCCCATCAAAATGAAAACACCAGGAGCCTCAGAACCTGGGTGGGCGTGGCCAACTCAATGTCACTCCCATCCAGTCACATGACTCACCCACGCCAATCCAGCTTTCGTGGTTCCCGGTGTTTTCTGTGAGAAATGGGTCTCTCTCTCTCTCTCTCTCTCATTCTCTCTTCCTTCCTCCCTCTCATTTCTGTTTTTGTGTGTTTTACCTCCTCAGGCCTGGTGAAAAGTGACTGGGAGGGGGAGGGGCTTGGCCAGCCAGTGGTGGGATCACCCAACAGGGAGCCACAGCAGAGGGCCCAAAGAGCTGCATGTGGCTCCAGAGCTGCGGATTGCTGACACCTGTGGTAGACCAAGCTCAAAAGTCACAGAAAGTAGATCACCTGGATAGTTTGCCTCCAACCTTCAGGGTACCTGAATGACTTGTAAGCAAGCAATTCTGATTAGACGAATGGAATAGAATAACAAGAGTTGGAAGGGACCTTGGAGGTCTTCTAGTCCAACCCCCTGCCTAGGCAGGAAACCCTACACCACTTCAGACAAATGGTTACCCAACATCTTCTTAAAAACTTCCAGCGTCGGAGCATTTCCAACTCCTGGAGGCAAGCTGTTCCACTGATTAATTGTTCTAAGCATCAGGAAATTTCTCCTTAGTTCTACGTTGCTTCCCTCCTTGATTAGTTTCCATCCGTTGCTTCTTGTCTTATTTAGCAGCCATCTAAAACCGGCGTTTCTTACCCTTGATCATTTTCAAATGTGGGGACTTCAACTCCCAGAATGCTTGCAGCCAACAACTTCAGGAGGAGGGGCTGGTGTCCACACAAGTAAAAGCAGACTGGCTGAGGAAGTCTGGGAGTTGAAGTCCCCCACACATGTCAAAGTTGCCAAAAACATTGATTTAAAGGGAGAAAAACCCTCCATTGGTTGGGTTCGTCTCGGCCTGCTCTGAGATTCTGAGGAACAAAAGCACAGGAATCTCTATTTCAACAAGTTTAGGCAATCCAGTGTCTTGCTAATGTTCGCAGGCTCCTTCATTCCAATCCTGTGATCACAGTGTGTGTATGTGGGGGTGTGGTATGGGGCAATGAAAATTGTTGTCCAGTGTCTCTGGAAGACAACAAACTCATCATTCCATTCTTCCAGATCAGTGGTTGCCAACCAGTGGGCCGGGGACCACTGGTGGTCCGCGAGAAAATTTTGGTGGAGAAATGTCATCCACAAAACAATTAATCCAGGCTGCGCGGGAACACAAGGCTGTGCTGCCCACATGGCCCGCGGGAACACAAGGCTTGCGTTGCTTGCATTGTGAACAACACGAGGTAGTGAGGGGAGGGGGAAAGGGTGGAGGGGGAACTTGCCCCACTCACCCCATGCTCCTGGTCTGGCCACGGGCTGCTTTTTCCGCTTCTTTCTTCTTCTGCTGTTGGCTGCATGCAAGGAAAGCAGCAAAGTCTTTCTTTCTCTCCCCAAACTCCGCCAGAAATGAGTCTTTGGGACCCTGCAAGGCATCCTGCTCCAAGAGGCTGCGCCGGCGCAACAAGTCTCACAAAGACTCATTTCTGATGGAGTTTGGAGGAGAGAAAGACTTCTGATGCTTCTGCTGCTTTCCTTGCATGAAGCCAAAAGTCTCTCTCTCCCCCTGAGAACAGAACTGGAGACGGTATCCTGCGATCCCAAATAAAGAATGATCGATCGGCAGGAAAACGGGGTGGGGGATTTTCCTGCAGACGTTTTGGGGGATTTTCCCAGGGTCTCTGGTCCACGGGATTTAAAAGTATGAGTTTGGTGGTCCCTGAGGTCCAAAAGGTTGGCGACCCCTGATCCAGATTATCCCTTTTTAATGTCCTCCACAATTAACGGAAAATCAACTTTTGCTGTGTTAACTTCAGAGATTAGGAGGAGGTCTTGGCTCTTGGCAACACAAAACTACCAGAGCAAGCTCACAATTTTCTGTCTGCCCCTAACACCACACCTTTCCCATGGTACAAAAACGCCAAGATAACCCACAAGACCAGGAACGCCAACAAAAAAAAGCAGGGTGAGAAAACGCAGGGAAGACCCAGGAAAATTCTGAGGAAAGAGAACGACTGCAGAAAGTGAAACATTTATTTATTTAAAGTTCACACAGCCACTCACTTTGTGTACTATAGGTCAGGGGTCCCCAACCGCCGGTCTGCGGACCGGTACGGGCGCGGAACAAGCCTTACCGGGCCGCTGGTTGCTGGGCGCCGCCATCTTTTTGGTAAAAAAGCAATTTTTCGTCAAAAAGATGGCGGCGCCAGCGTTGGTGAGCTTTTCCGGGTAGAAAGCCATTTCTACCCGAAAAAGCTCACCAGAAGCTGGCGCCGCCTTTTTGACGAAAAATCACTTCGATGACGTCACCGGAAGTGATTTTTCGTCAAAAAAAGATGGCGGCGCCCAGCTGACGCCGGAACCGGGCCGCGGCGTCGAAAAGGTTGGGGATCCCTGCTATAGGTGACTTGCAGAAAGAAAACCAATTAAAAATCTACTCACAAAAGTTCTGGTGCCTCAAAATAGGCACTTCTCTTGGCACCAACATTTAAATTTATGGGCCATCTGCCTCACAGCCCAATCCAACGTTTGGGATATTAGAAAATCAGAGCATCAGAATCGAGCTGGAAGGGACCTTGGAGGGCTTCTAGTCTACCCTCTTCTCAAGCAGGGGACCCTATACGAGTGATGGCGAACCTTTTTGTTGTGGTGTGCTGAAAGTGCGTGCGATAGTGCATGCGCGTGTGCCGGCACCCACAATACAATGCACCCCGCCCCCTGCACATGCGCACACAACACCCCCACCTGGTCTCCTTACCTGCACTGCGCATGTGTGCGCCTCCCAGCTGATTTTTGGCCCGTCTTGAGGCCATTTTGGCTCTCCTGGACGCTTGAAGGCCTCTGCAGCCTCGGGAGGCCGAAAAATGGGCCTTCCGGAAATACCGGAAGTGCCTGTTTTCAGCCTCTGGAGGGCCTCTGGAGCCTGGGGGAGGCTGTTTTCGCCCCCCTGGAGGCTCGAGGGAAGCCTCTGCAGCCTCAGGAGGCTGAAAACGGGCCCGTTTCAGCACTTCCGGAAGGCCCATATTTCGGCCTCCTGAGGCTGCAGAGTCTTCCCTCAAGCCTCCAGGAGGACAAAAACCGCCTCAAACAGACCGAAAATCAGATGGGAGGTGCGCGTATGCGCAGTGCAGGTTAAGTTTGGCTGGGGCTTGCATGCCCGCCCAAATGGCTCTTGTGTGCCAACCTGTGGCACGTGTACCATAGGTTTGCCATCACAGCCCTATACCATTTCAGACAGATCTTTTCTTAAAAACACCCTGTGATGAAGCACCCACAACTTGTAGAGGCAAGCAGTTCCACTGGTTAATTGTCCTCCCAGTTACAAAGTTTCTCAATTCCAGGTTGCTTCTCTCCTTGATTAGTTTCCATCCGTTGCTTTTTGCCTTGCCTTCTGGTGCTTTGGAAAAATAAGTGGCAACCTTATTTTCTTCTTTGTGGCCACTTCTCAAATACTGGAATATTGCTACCATGTCCCCCCTAGTCCTTCTTATCTCTAGACTAGCCATAACCCCTTCCTGCAACTGTTCTTCATGTTTTTGTCTTCGGGCCTTTGATCATCTTAGTTGCTCTTCTTTGCACTTTTCCCCCCGCCCCCAAAGTCTCAACTTCTGTTCTGTAATGTGGTGTATTCTAGGTGTGGTCTTACCATAAGGATTTATAAAGTAGTATTACCGTGTTTCTCATATAATAAGGCCGGGTCTTATATTTTTTTTTGAACCCCGAAAAAATGGCTAGGCCGTCTTTTCGGGGGGTGACTTAAATCCCCCCCCCCCTTGCATCTTCAGGCGGGCGGGCGACGACGGCTTGGATGTTGACCTCGGCGTTGATGGGGCACTTCGTATCGGGGTCAATGCAGGCAGCACGATATCCGGGTGTGCAACAAAAGTACTTCCTAACGGCAAGCCCTCCCACCATTCCCCGCCATTTCGCATGTTTTAATATAGGCCTTAATTTGGGGGGAGGAGCTTAATTTCATTTCATGCCTATAAAACATGCTGGGACTTCCTATTGGGGGAGGCCGTATTGTTGGAGAAACAGGGTAGTACTTTGTATGATTTTGATTCTATGCTTTTATATAAACCAAAGATTATACTGGATTTTTTTTGGCTGCTGCCGCCCACCGTTAGCTCAAGCGATCACCCACTAGAACTCCAAGGTCCCTCCCTTTGGGGTATTTACAAAGTTTGGGGCATGCGGGAGAGAAGTTGGAACTGAATGCATGACCTAATATTTTTTACAGAAGTACCTCCCACTGGTTTAACAAGGACCTTTGTGCAAAACGGAGATACAATAAGATAAAGAGAGTTCCACGTAGCTGGTTTTGGATCGGCGCTGATCCCAGAAATCTTCCCATTACTTTGCATAGTGGAATTGCCACACGGTACTGTACTTCTTTCCAGCCCATCCAAATGAGTCCATGTGTCAACTCATAAAATATTTCTCTGTAGAGTTGCCAACAGAAAGGGTTAGGGTTAGACTAGTTAGGTTTTCAAAGATAGTAACTAGGTGACTGAAGTTTCTGCCGTGCAAAATTCTAACTGGAGAGCATGATTGATGACTCTTGGCTAGGGATGTGTCCCATTGGAGAATATGAATTATGATACACCCAGGGGGTGGGGGGAAAACCAGGGTCAAGGGTGACAATGAATTATATATCTCAAGAGTTGGCTCCACTCAGGTAGTGCTGGCATGTTAAGTTCCAATAAATCCTTTTGAGGTTTTGGAAGTTTGGCTCGACGCTTATGATTTAAATGGGGGTTAACAGCCAGAATCCTGACACTATGCACTGTAGTGAGCTTAGACAGGAAATTCAGAGATAAAATAGCACCAACAGTCCTCAGTATATTTGTATGCAGGTAGTCCTCGACTTACAACAGCTCATTTAGTGACCATTCAAAGTTACAACGGCACTGAAAAAAGCGACCGATGACCATTTTTCACACTTCCAACCTTTGTAGCATCCCCATGATCACGTGATGTCTGGCAAATTCAGACATTTGGCACAACTGGTTCATATTTATGACGGTCGCAGTGTCCTGGGGTCATGGGATCCCCTTTTACGACCTTCTGGCAAGCAAAGTCAATGAGGGAAGAGTCAGATTCGCTTAAGAGCGGGGTTCCTAACTTGTCAACTGCAGTGATTCACTTAACGACAGTGGCAAGAAAGGTCATAAAACGGGGCAAAACTTACTTAACAAACATCTCACTATAAATTTGGGGCCCAATTGTGGTCGTAAGTCAAGGATTACCTGTCTTCTTATAGACAAAGTACAAGTTTGGTTTGGCTATCGATTTTTGACCGCCTTCTGGATTACCCAGAGGCTTAGATCCATAATTTAACACAATTTTTACTTCAGTTTAATATGCGTTTTAATATGCGCTCTGGAAAATGCTAAAATACACACATCATACAACTATGCACGTGCAAAGGAGCATATGGACGCACCCCCCACACACGTTAAGAAGCATGCCCAAAAGATGATCATACACAGTGTGATGACCCGGGGCGTGGCACAAAGGCAACAGTCACATAAGTAAGAAAGTCCCTTTGATACCTCCAATTTTGCCCTCAATGTCCAGTTACCTTCGGCTGGAGAAAAACTCTCCCAAGAACAGCCTTTAAGTGGAGGAAATTCAGTCTGAAAACAAGGTACATACAAACTGCAACTAAAAATCCAAACAAACCACACTGCAGTAACTAACTTGACAGGGTAGGAGAAGGAATTGCAGACTTGAAAGCCCGGCAAAACTCACACAGTTGGGAAGACGCCAGGAACCCAGATAAGCCTCAACGATACCAGATAAATTCACAATTTGCTCCCAACAACTTGCTGTGTGCACCTTCCTCTTTTATACACTGCGTTCCCAGCTGCAGCTAATTAAGGGAATCAGGGCCTTTTCCTCCCCCGTAAGCCACACAACTCACGTTGCTCCCTTCTCCGTTCCTCCCTGTGGATGAAGAGGGGGTGGGCCTGGGTCTTCCTCTGAATTCCCTCTCCCTTGCTCTACCTCTTCCCTGCCCTTCCCCAGTTTCTTCCACAGCCAACGGAGTCACACTCCCACTCCCTGTCAGCTGCTCGGCCTCCCCCTCCAAATCAGATTCCGACAGGGTCATGACACAATCTTTATTTTAGTTTAATATGCAGTTTAATTTGCACTCTGGAAAATGCTAACACACACACACAACTATGCACGTGCAGAGAAGCATACGCACGCACGCCGAACACACGTTAAGAAGCATGCACAAAAGATGACACCCCCCCCACAGAAGCATGTAGATAATAGACCGACAAAAGCTTAGGCACACTACACAAATAGGCCAACCGAGAAAAAAGCGGCACCAAAATAATTAAGACATTGTCCAGTCTGTTGAAAATCTGCCCTAAGTCAGAATGCACCGCACTGAAGGTAATCCTCGACTTACAACCAAGGGTGGGTTGCTGGGGGGGGGTTTCGCAGGGATTCGGGAGAGCCCCTAGCTGAGATTCTGTGCAGTTTGGAGACCCCCCCCAAATCCCAATCCTGGCTGGCTCCGCCCACCCCACCCCTCCCCTTCCATGAGTCCCCACGTGGCCCGTTTTGGATGCAGGTAACTTTAGGGCGTGCGTGGAGGCTCAGGGAGGGTGAAAAATGGGCCTCCCGGAAGTTCGGGAAGGCCAGAAATGGGCCCGTTTCTGGCTTCCAGAGAGCCTCCGGAGTCTGGGGGAGGCTGTTTTCGCCCTCCTGGAGGCTCAAGGAAAGCCTCCGGAGCCCGGGGAGGGCAAAAACACCACCCTCCCCACCATAGTGCAGGAGGCCAACTAGGCCACGCCCACCACGGCCACGCGCCCACCCAGCAACCGGGCAGAGAACCCATTGCTAAAAATTTTTGAAGCCCACCCTTGCTTATAACCGTTCGTTTAATGACCGTTAGAAGTTACAATGGCACTGAAAAGAAGTGACTTACGACCGCTTTCCACACATACAACCTTTTGCCGCATCCCCAGTCAGGTCATCGAAATTCGGATGCTTGGCACCTGATTTATGGCGGGGGTCACGTGATCAACTTTTGTGACCTTCTCACCGGCAACGTCAACGGGGAAGCCAGATTCTGTGCGACTAACGTAATGACTGCAGTGATTCACTCAACAACTGTGGCCAGAAAGGTTGTAAAATGGGGCAAAACTCATGGAGCAACTCTCTTGCTTAGCGACCAAAATGTTGGGCTCAACTGTGGTATCCCCTAGAACGGGGGGGTCTCCAACCTTGGTAACTATAAGACTTGTGGACTTCAACTCCCGGAATCCCAAAGTTGGCTGAGGAATTCTAGGAGTTGAAGTCCACAAGTCTTACAAGTTGTCAAGGTTGGAAACCGCTCCCCTAGGAACACTTCAGTCATTGCCACTTCTTCTCTTTTAAAGGGCTGTTTTGTTCTGATCGTCCTACTGGACCTTCTGAATGAACTGCAAATCAGTCATCCCCAATCTTGGCACCTTCTAAAGGTGAGCATTTTCTGGGCCCATCATGCTCAGCCATCAGGAGGGTTAGGGTTAGGGTTGAAACCATCATCCACCGTCAAGTACAGAGTTAGAACCGTGGTTTGTGGTTTCCTTCCTAGGTTTTCTGAACGGAGCTCAGAAACACGGAATATGTAAGTATATCGGTGAAGAGAAATTCAAGAAACAAGATCGGAAATAAAAACCAAACTGTGGGACCTGAAACAGTTATGCTGATCAGTGTTTTTCCTTCATTTTATTGTCTCTCTGTGCTCGGTTCTCTAGTCTACACCCTCCCGCTAGCATCTTCAATAATCACCAAATATGCTTAGTTCCCATTCAGCTATTTCGGGAGGGTGAGGATTGTCCAATTATCTCCTCTACTTCTTCAGTTATCTTCTCCCAAGATTAACCTCCTCCTCCTCCTTCCACCTAGGTGGTGCTACCTTTATCTACATCTTCAGATACTCCGAGCTTGAATGTCTATGGATTGATCATCCAAGTCACGGGGGTTTCAAAAGTACAACCTTCCGAGTGCTAGCGACCAGATGACTGCAAAGAATAGAAGTCCTTCCGTTCTCCGCCATTCAGTCAGAACTGAAAAAGGTTCTTGGATGCGAAGCAAAATGTTTTCAAGGGGGAACAATCCCAAGAAAGTCTAGTTGTCTTTTGAAAAGCACCTCTTGGAGGTGTCTGAGCATAAATGCTGGACATAGGAGGCCTTTAAGTTCTCCAAAGCTTAATAATCAACCACTGTGATGAAGAATATTATGAAGGGTCCTCTTGGACCTGACAAAATATCTATCTAGTTCAGTTCTCTGGTCAGTGCAGAAAATTTGTTTTCTGCATTCCGAGAGCCATGGTGGCACAGTGGTTGGAATGCAGTACTGCAGGCTACTTCCGCTGACTGCCAGCTGCCAGCAACTCGGCAGTTCGATCCCCAAATTTTTTCAATGTCCTTCATGTCAACTCCTACGCCTGTTTTAGAGCTGCCATAAACATAGGAAGTGGGGTGGAAAGGAAATCTGAAGGAGCAGGGTGCAGTTTAAAACCAGAAGTACATTCCACCATTATCTTAAAAAGATTGTAAATAAGCTACCGAATCTTCTGCCTGCAAATTTCTTAATTGGAGAATGTAATTGATGACACCCAGCCCATGAACATACTTCATTGGAGAATCTGATTTATGATACACCCAAGGGGGAGGGGGGAAACAGGGTCACAGGTGACTGTAAATTACATATGCCAGAGTTGGCTTCATTTAGGTTAATGCCAGCATGTTGCTCCTAATAAATCTTTTGAGTTTTTTTTGAAGCTTGGCTCGAGGCTCATGATTTCATAAGGGCTATCGCCGGAACCCTAACACTTCAATTCATGAACAAATTTTGTGCATTCCATTTGATGAGCCCTAGTTTCACAGTGGTTAGAATTGCAGTATTGCAGGGTAATTCTGCCGAGGGTCAGGAGTTCGATTCTGACCGGCTCAAGGTTGACTCAGCCTTCCATCCTTCTGAGGTCGGTAAAACGAGGACCCAGATTGTTGACAGCAATAGGCCGACTCTGTAAACCGCTTAGAGAGGGCTGTAAAGTATTGTGCAGCAGTATATATGTCTAAGTGCCACTGCTCTCCTGGATCTCTTTATGGCTGTATTCTGACTTCTGCATGAGTTTTCACACATGCGCCAGATGCAGCCTAAAACGTATCTATTTTTTCCCTTCTTTATGGATGCCCTGATGCCTAATAAGGGTGGATTTGTGGCTAAACCCCTTTCCACACTGGCAGCATATGTAAGGTTTCTCTTCCGTGTGATTCCTCTGGTGTCTAACAAGATGGTGACTGTAAACAAAGCCTTTCCCACATTCTGAGCACGTAAAGGGTTTCTCTCCGGTGTGGATTCTCTCGTGGGTCTTCAGCTGCGACGGCCTGTTGAAGCTTTTCCCACACTCTGAACATTTGTACGGTTCCTCGCCCTTGTGGGTCCTCTCGTGATTATGAAGGCTTGACGTCTGGTTGAAGCTCTTCTCACACTCCGAACATTTGTATGGTTTCTCTCTGGTGTGGATTCTCACGTGGACCACCAGGTTTGATTTGAGGCAGAAGCTTTTCCCGCAATCGGAGCATTGAAACGGTTTCTCTCCAGTGTGGATTCTTTCATGTCTCCCAAGGCTTGCTTTCTCACCGAAACCTTTCCCGCAGTCCGAGCATTTATAGGGTTTCTCCTCCATTGGCATCTTCCCTTCTGGAAGGTGAGTCTGGTGATGCTTCATAAAGTACGACATTTGCCGGAAGCGTTTGCCACAGTCTGGACATTTATACGGCTTCTCTCCGGTGTGAGTCCTCTCGTGTTCCTTCAGATTTCCGGCCTGGCTGAACCCTTTCCCACAGTCACAACATCTGTACGGTTTCTCCCCCGTGTGTGTCCTTTGATGGGCAATAAGGTTAGAGCTGGTGCTGAAGGATTTCTCACAGCCTGAACATTTATACGGCTTCTCGCCCGTGTGAAACCTGTAATGGATGGCCAGCTCAGAGTTCTTTCGGAAACTCCGCCCGCAATCCAAGCAAGTGTACGGTCTCTCGCCCGTGTGGGTTTTCTCGTGTTCTTTCAGGGACCCGGAACGGCTGAATCTTTTCCCACAATCCGGGCATTTGTATGGTTTCTCTCCCGTGTGAGTTCTGACGTGCAAAACTAGGCTTCCTTTGTGGCTGAAGTTTTTCCCGCAATCGGGGCACGCGAATGGTTTTTCCCCTGTGTGGATTCTCGCGTGGGCAATCAGGTTGCCCTTTTGGTCAAAGCTCTTGCCGCAATCCAAACACTTGTACGGTTTCTCCCCCGTGTGGATCCGGTGGTGTCTAATCAATTTAAAGTGGGCGTTGAAGGACTTCTTACAGTACAAGCACTGGTACACGGCCTGCTCGTCTTGAACTGCGCCGCAGAGCGGACTCTTGTCCTGTTTGCGTTTGCGGAGTCCCTCCTGGCTGGGGATTTCATTTCCCCAGGAGGAAATGCAGTTCGCTGCAATCTTTCTTTCCAAAGAGTTCCCCCCATGTCTCCACAGTTCTTGGGCACCTTTCCCGGGTTCTCCGCGCACAACATTCTCTTCGGCTGCTCCTTTGTGCGCTTCCTCTTCCTCAGATTTCCACTGACGGTCTTCATTTTTTACCTCAGACACATAACTTTTGCCTGAAAGAATAAGCAGAGATTTAAAAAACAATTTTTTTAAAAAAAAAATACAGGTGGTCCTCAACTTACAATAGCAATTGGGACTGGAATGACTTATTATCTTTTTTTCACTCTTACGACCACTGCAGCATCCCCATGGTCACGTGATCGAAACTCAGGCCCTTGGCACCTGGCAGGTATTTATGACTGTTCTCCTGTCCTGGGACTGTGTGATCGCCACTTGTTACCTTCCCAGCTGGCTTCCGACAAGCAAAGTCAATGGTTAACGACGGTGTGATTCACTTAACAATGATGCCTTGCTTAGCAATTGTGGTTTTATGTCGAGGTCTACCTGCACCCCATACCTACGTTGACATAAGATGTCTTCGCATTACGAAGAACCACACAATGGATGTGGTTGCTCAGCCAGCTGCAAAGGCCTCTGGCAATTAGATTCACTATCCCAAATGGTTCCATTTTGTCAAGGAAACGGTTATGGTCAACTTCATCAAATGCGTTACGGATATCTCAGTATACCCTATCTGCAATATTCCTTCCTTCCTTCCTTCCTTCCATCCATCCTTCCTTCCTTCCTTCCATCCTTCCTTCCTTCCATCCATCCTTCCTTCCTTCCTTCCATCCATCCTTCCTTCCTTCCTTCCATCCTTCCATCCTTCCTTCCTTCCTTCCATCCATCCTTCCTTCCATCCATCCTTCCTTCCTTCCATCCATCCTTCCTTCCTTCCTTCCATCCATCCATCCTTCCTTCCTTCCTTCCTTCCTTCCTTCCATCCATCCTTCCTTTCTTCCTTCCATCCTTCCTTCCATCCTTGCTTCCTTCCATCCTTCCTTCCTTCCTTCCTTCCTTCCTTCCTTCCTTCCTTCCTTTCCTTCCTTCCTTCCTTCTTCCTTCCTTCCTTCCTTCCTTCCTTCCTTCCTTCCTCCTCCTTCCTTCCTTCCTTCCTTCCTTCCTTCCTTCCTTCCTTCTTTCCTTCCTTCCTTCCTTCCTTCCTTCCTTCCTAATACAGCTGGAAGGAACCTTGAAGGTCTTCTAAATCCAACTCCCTGTTCAACCAGGAGACCCTATACCACTGCGGGCTAACCTTTTTGGGCTCCTGTGCCAAAAATTGTGCGCACGCTTGAACGCCAGCACCCAGAAGGCAATGCGTGTGCAATTCCCACCCACCCCGCCGCCCCTTACCTGCAGTGTGCCTCACAGCTGATTTTCAGCCGGTTTGGAGGCCTTTTCGGCCTCCCAGAGGCTTTCAGAAGGCTTCTGCAGCCATTTCATCACTTCCGGTATTTCTGGAAAAACAGGAAGTGATGAAATGGGCCTAGTTTTCAGTGTGAAAAGCCTGCAGAAGTCTTCCTAAAGCCTCTGGGAGGACAAAAAAGGCCTCAAACCAGCCAATATCAGCTGTGAGGCATGTGCATGCGCAGTGAGGTAAGTTTGCCTGCAGCTTGCATGCCGGCACAAATGACTCTGCGTGCTACCCGTGGCACGTATGCCATAGGTTCACCATCATGGCCCTATACCATTTCAGACATGTGGCTGTCCAGTGTCTTCTTAAAACTCTCCAGTGAGGAAGCACCGAGATTCCCAGAATTTCTGGAGGCATGCTGTTCGACTGGTTCCTTGTCCTCACTGTCAGGAAATTCTTCCTTAGTTCTAAGTTGCTTCTCTCCTTGATTAGTTTCCATCCATTGTTTTTTGTCCTGCCCTCTGGTGCTTGGGAGAATAGCTTGACTCCCTCTTCTGTGGAGCAGCCCCTGAGATATTGGAAGACCGCTATCATGTCTCCCCTGGTCCTTCTCTTCCCTAGACTGGCCATGCCCAGTTCCTGCAACTGTTGTTCATATGTTTTAGTTTCCAGGCCTTTAATCATCCTAGTTCCACTTCTCTGCATTTCCGTGGTCTATTCGTCTAATCACTTTGCTGCACGATGATGTCGCGGTTGTTATTTTTATTACTATTCAACGAAACCTTTCTAAAAATACAAGGCCACCCAGAGTCATGCATTTGAAATGGATGGCCGTATAAATTAAACGAATAAACAGAAAGACAGAAAATGTAAAAACCGCTGCTTGCTTCTCTAAACTTTAAGATCCACTATGGAATTTTTCTCACCTTCATTATCTTGTGTCTGGTCAAAAGGGATGGCTTCCTCTTCCTTTTTAATGCCACCTGGGTCAAAAAAAAGGGTGCTGGCCTGCAACTTCTGCAGATCTTCCTTTTGACTCATCCTGGACATCGGGACATCTTCATGAGAAATTCTTTGGGAAGAGGTCACCAGTTTTTTATCCAGCCTGTTCTCATCTTCTTTGGGAAGACTGTATTCCACACATGGCTTCCTAATCAACGAGAGGCAAAAATTTCTAATCAACGAGAGGCAAAAGGAGAGAAGTATCGCCCCAAACTTTGCCCCCAACTTTGCTCCTCCTCAAAAAGAAGGTTGCCAAAAGCAGGAATAACGGTACTGTTGGAATAATGGGAATTATAATCACAACAAATGGCAAGAAGGGTGGTTAGCTGAAATTGGTGGAGGCACAGCCTTATTTCATCCACCGTATTGTCTGGGAATTCTGGGAGTTGGGGTTCTTTCTCCAAATACCTGAAGAAAGCAGGTTAAGAGAAGCTACATAAGACTCTTTCAACTGGGTCCCCATTCTCTCTCTCTCTCTCTTGGGTTCAATGTTTCTGAAATGAGCAATCGTGGCTTAAATATCGAGCAATGTCAACATCCTGTCTTTCATTTTGTTTTTCACATTTTTTGAACCGCCCATCTCCCTCGAAACTCTTCTCTTCCAGGTTATTGAATTTTTGAAGACAAGGGCCTAGGTTCACGCTCCAAGAGACAGGATAGTTTAATGGAGATATAGGACCGGTTTGGCGCAGCGGTTGAGGCCAGAAAACCAGGAGACCGTGAATTCTAGTTCCCACCTCAGGCACGCCAGTCGTTCTTTCTCAGCTTAATCCACCTCGCAGGCTGTGGTGTGAAAACAAGGAAGCAGAAGGATCAGGTATGTTTGCCATTGAAAACATACACATAAAACAAATTATTTTAAAAGGGAGGGATAAATATGACAATGAACGGAATGAATCAGTAATGATTGGATTCACAATATGTCAAGACATGGACTGTAATGAAATAACAGATAACAGATAATCAGAGTCGGAAGGGACCTTGTAGGTCATCTAGTCCAACCCCCTGCCCAAGCAGGAGACCCTACACCATTTCTCACAAATGGCAGTCCAATCTCTTCTTGAAAGTCTCAAGTGATGGCGCTCCCACAACTTCCGAGGGCAACTTCTGTTCCATGGGTTGATTGTTCTCACTGTCAGAAAGTTTCTCCTTATTTCCAGGTTTAATCTCTCCTTGTTCAGTTTCCATCCATTGTTTCGGGTGCTTTAGAAAATAGCTTGACCCCTTCCTTTCTGTGGCAGCCCCTCAAATATTGGAAGACTGCTATCCTGTCTCCCCTGGTCCTTCTCTTCACTAGACTAGCCAGGCCCAGGTCCTGTAACTGTTCATTGTATGTTTTAGCCTCCGTTCCCCTAATCATCCTGGTTTCTCTTCTCTGTACTTTTTCTAGAGTCTCAACATCTTTTTTATAGTTTTATTTATTATGATATGTGGGAATGGCCCTGGGAGAACAGGAGAAATACCCACTGCCCTGGCAATGTTCTCCAAAAAGGCAGCTCAGGCTCCAGATGAGGGAACACAGGGTAATGACTTGTTTTACGGAGAGTAAAAACTGAGGAGAGAAATACTTTCAGTCTTGCAAGAATCTGTTAATTTAGCTTCACAATACAGGTAGTCCTCAACTTACAATCACAACGGAGTCCAACATTTCTGAGACATTTGTTAAATGAGTTTTGCCCCATTTAACGACCTTTTCTTGCCATAGTTGTTAAGTGAATCATGGCACTTGTGAAGTTAGCAACACAGTTGTTTAGTGAATCTGACTTTGCTTGTCAGAAGGTCGCTATGATACTGCAACCGTCATAAATATGAATTAGTTGCCAAGCATCTGAATTTTGATCACATGACTATGGGGATGCCGCACTGTCATGGGTGCAAAATGGTCATAATCACTTTTTTCACTGCCATGGTAAATTTGGTCACAAAACGAACGGTCGTAAGTCGAGGACTACCTGTAAAGTAATATTAGGTCATCTGGGTGTGCTTCTTATCTGGACTACCTCACAAGGCTGATGTAGACTCAACCACAAACACAGAGTAAGTTACAGCAAAACATATCAAGGATATTAACGGTGAGCTATGAAAAATTGATGGAATTGGGTATGTCTAGTTTAATGAAAAGAAGGACTAGGGAGTGACATGACATCAGTGATCCAGTATCTCAGGGGCTGCCACAAAGAAGAGGGAGTCAAGCTATTCTCCAAAGCACCTGAAGGCAGGACAAGAAGCCATGGGTGAAAACTAATCAAGGAGAGAAGCAACCTAGAACTAAGGAGAAATTTCCTGACTGTTAGAAGAATTAATCAGTGGGACAACGTGCCTCCAGAAGTTGTGA